>NW_024412388.1:71818392-71858790 GCF_014898765.1 Herpailurus yagouaroundi
TCTGGGAGCAGGAAAGGCAAGCGGAACCTGTATTCCAAGGACAGGGGCGAGGGTGAGGAGCCTCCAATCACCTGGGTCCAGCTCATGGGTCAACTGGCAGTTAACATCTTTTTTGATCACGTCCCCCCAGTGAATGGCTAAGAGATTTTTAAGATACAGATATTTGTTCTGAATACAAGCATCTAATTTTGCTTCCTCTCATGCTTAAACTCCAGTAAAAACTTAAGCCCACAAGGACAAGGAGATGACAGCAACAACATTTTGGAAGCTGGAAAGCATGAGAGGTAAGTACCCCAAACCCCAAAAGTATGGAGAGCTGAGAAACAACCCAGTTTAAACCACAGAATCCTTAAAATGTTCCAGAACTGCAAGAGGTGCCTCAAGAATTAGAGCAAAGGGGGAATAGGGAGGGACTGTCTGAAAATAAGGGGGAACATGGTGAAAGCTGCTTAACAAGCAGATCATTTCTCCAGGCTTATGTCTCTAGGCAACTATCTCTCTCCCATCTCGACTGAAGTCTGGAGGTTTCCTTCTCTGGAGTGGGTAAATTCTCTAATGTCCTTCCAGGAGAAAGATAAGAAAATTGGGAGAGCAGTCCAGCAGATAAGAAATCATCAATTAAGTAATTCAAGAAAAACTTCCAGGACTGAAGCACTTGAGGTTTTGGAATGAAAAGGCAAAGAATAGATCCTAAAAGCTTCTAGAGAAAAAAAAAAAAAAAAAAAAAAAAAAGTCACAAAAGATCAAGAATCAGAATATCATCAGATTTCTCAACAGCAACGCTTGAAGCTCAAAGACAATGAAGGGATGCATTTGAAATTCTAAAAGAGTATGGTTTCCACCTAAAATTATTAGTCAAGTGGGAAAGTCATTTCAAACGTCAAAATATTTACCTATCATACAGTCTTGCTCAAGCAACTCAAGCAACCGCTAGAGAATGTGTTTTACCAAAACAAGGAAGCACGCCATGAAAGACTAAGAGGGGTACAGAAAATAGGAGATGGCACTAGGAGCCGGGGCCTTTGAGAGGTAATCAGGTCATGAAGTAGGCATCCTCCTGAATAAAATTGGTGCCCTTATAGAAAGGACCCTAGAGAGTCCCATCACCTTCCTGCTGCCTTGTGAGGACACAATGAGAAGAGAGCCATCTTTGAGCTAAGAAGCGGGCTCTCATCAGACCCCAAATCTGCCAGGGACTTGCTCTTGGACTTCCCAGCCTCCAGAACTGTAAAAAATACGTGTTTGTTGTTTAAGCCACGCAGTCCTTGCTACCTCTGTTATAGCAGCCTGAGAGGACCAAGGCACCAGCTGGGGCTGATGCGGCCAATGTAAGGACCACACTCTGAGAACCACTGCCTCAATAGGTCCTGTCCTTTGGAACTTGAATATTTAGGTGGTCTTCTAAACCCGATTTGTTTTTCAAGAACTGATTGCAGCTTGGTGGGATGACACCTTAGGGTTGAATCTAAGTGGCGTTTCCACGTACTGAAATCATTTTTGAGGCTAGCTCGAGTAAACATTTCAATGCAGGTGTCAGCCTGCATTAAAAATTAAATATGAAAGTAGCAGTGGGCTCTGTTCACAGTAGGTGATACCGCGTTGCTCATTTAATTCTCACAACAACCCACGAGACAGACTCAAACTAGTGTCATCTCTAGTTTACAGAGGAAGGGGCACCAGAAGTTAAACATTTTCATACAGATAGTAATGTGTGGAGCTAGGATTTGAACTTAGTGTAGCTCCAAAGGCAGGATCTTAACCATGCTATTCAGTCTCCATCCCCAAGAAGAACAAGGCTCAGGCTGGTCAGATGCCTGGGAGCCTCATCCCTCACCACCTTTGAGCAAGAATCATCAGTTCAGACGGCGGAACACAGCCTCCTAGGGCTGTTTTCAACAACCATAGCGATGTGATTTTGGTAGATGGTAATTTAAATTAGATAACAAGACCACAGTCTGCTTCGCAGCAATGGAGAAAACAGGGTCACCATTAGGGTGACACAGTCTAAGACTCCACCACGAGAGGGTGCAGCGTGGGCCAGGATGGCTTCCAAACTCTCCATGAGCCATCCTTTCCACACTGTGAATAGAAACTCTCAGAGTCCCATCTTACATCCATCTTCCCCTCCTATAAGCGAAAGCGTTCAGCCTTTACTGGGATCTTCCAGATATAGCAAGGTGACCACTCCATTGAGTAAGCAGCCCAGCATACTTTAAGGAAAATAGTAATTACAAAAAGCTTCTTAACCTTGAGCTGGAAATTGTCTACTATGACCCTAACTGTTCCTAGGTTTTCCCTTGGGAACCTCCAGAGCAACTATGATAGCTTTTCCACAAGGTTCTCTTCAGGTATCGAAGATGAGCAACCAGTATCTCCTCCTCTTCTGCTTTCCAAAGCTTTCCTTTTTGGGGCTAAATAAACCAAAGTCCCTCAACTGTTCCTCCTATAACATAGTTTCCAGACTTTTTGCCATCTCACTCATAACCTCTTTTTAATGTTTTGTTTTTTATTTTTATTTTTGAGAGAGAGAGACAAAGCATGAGCGGGGGAGGGGCAGAGAGAAAGGGAGGCACAGGATCTGAAGCAGGCTCCAGGCTCTGAGCCATCAGCACAGAGCTCGATGCAGGGCTCGAACTCACAAACCGCGAGATCACGACCTGAGCCGAAGTCGGATGCTCAACCGACTGAGCCACCCAGGTGCCCCATCACCCATAACCTTTTTTGATGAACTTGAAGGATGTGGTGCAAAGCTAATCTGTACATTCTAGGTCGGGCATGGTCTGGCCAATGCAGCATACAGCAAAATTGTTACCTCGTATGGGTGCTTTCTGGGCATTAACGATGTCTTAGCTTTCTAGGCAGTGATATACCTCTTAGCTCATAATAAATTCATGATCAACTAAAACTCCTTGCTATGTCTGACAGGAAATATTGTTCAGCCAGGTCTCTTTCATCTTTTATCCATGCAGTTTGTTTCATGAAAAAAGAATTTTACATTCATCTCTTAAAATCCTGCCTTATTTGAGCCAGTCCATCTTGAATGCAGAGACTCAGAAGCAACGTGTCCTCGTGTACTCGAATGAGAGAAGTTTAGGAAAAACGTGACAACCTGTAAAGCCTGACTTTTTTAAATGGCTTCTCAGGGGCACCCGGGTGGCAAGTCGGTTAAGCATCTGACTCCTGGTTTTGGCTCAGGTCATGATCTCACGATTGGTGAATTTGAGCCCATATTGGGCTCTACGCTGATGGCTTGGAGCCTGCTTGGGATTCTCCCTCTCTCTCTGCCCCTCCCCTGCTCTTTCTCTCTCTCTCCCTCGCCCCCTCTCTCAAAATAAATAAATAAGCTTTAAAAAAAAAAAAAAGGCTTCTGTCTGCATGCATGGACAGCCACCAAAAAGGTGTCCACTTAGCAGCTGCCAGACAGTGGAGACCAACAGGGACAGAGGTGTCACTGCGGCTGCTGCTCCTTTGGGGGCTGCTGCTATTATTGCTGCTTTGCCTCTCCTTGCTTTTCACATCTCTCGTTTTTGAATCCCAAAGCAAGCAGAATACGTTTCAAGAAGACACTAGGATGCACAATCTTCTCATAGGATTTACAGAAATGTCTCTGACTCTCTGCAAATGTTTGACAGTTTATGTGTACGTGTCAGGGAGGGGGGCGTTTTTAAAGCTTTGAGAGTGCAATCTCTTATTTTGAAAGAAGACCCACTCCTCAGAAATAATTGGGCTTTGACTTGATACAAGATCAAATGTGTGGGAAAAGGTTTATAATTTATAGTTTGCCTTTACTACGCGATAAGAATATTTTGCAATATTATGTCATAACTGTTTTTGTTTCAAACCCCAATTTTCAAGTTCTTATTTTTTATAGTTGAAAATTCTGATTAAAATCACAAGTTATCTAACCCTGGCTCTCAGCTTTTTTTTTCTTTTTTTTAATATTCCTTTCCAGTGCAAGAAAAAAAGTACCATGAGTTGTTCTAGTATGAACGAGAACCAGACAGCCGTGGCCATAATTGTGCATTCCTTAAATCCCATCTCTATTGCCCGGGCAACCCTAGTTAGAGATTTTTTTTCTTCATCAATGGAAGATGTGTTCTTTCAGGATTGGAATTCACACAATTGGAAGATGTGTTCTTTCAGAATTGGTAGAGGAGTAAGACCTACCTTATATGTGTGGGACAATCTGAAATTAATTGGTGGCTCTCCAGTGGAATCTTTGAACCAAGGGAAATAAGCTATGTAGGATACCTTTTGATGGGAAACAGAACCCTACTGCTGTAATTTTAAGTGAAGAAACAGAGCCAAGTAAAATTTTAAAAAAGCGTCCATTCTATAATCAAAACTGAAGCCTTATTAAATGCCATCTAACAAAATTTAAAATAGGAAGTAATGGGGAACAATTAAAATGATCACGTTAAGAATTCTGAAGACAGGAAGAATCATTATGGGAAAGCAAAGGGCCCGGGCAAATGAAATAATGGAATCATAAACAGAATGATTAACATCCTTGAGCTCAGATTTATTAGATAACAACCAGCTGGTCATCCTGGCAAGGTAAGAACCTTACTATATGGTGACTATCCACAGAAACAAAAAGATAGAAAATAGGGCCATTTAAATTACATATTGAATTAATAATGGCAAAATAACAAAAACCTCTTTGGTATGGAGTTTTTAAAATCACCCATTTATTTACTAATAACATTTGTGATCACTATTATATCATCAATAGCAATAGTATAAGTAATTATTTTCAGTTGCCATGTTGCTGTGTACAATGCACTTTAGTATGTATGATCCTATTAAAACACATCCAGCGGATGATCAGTCACAGATTCAGATCATTGTGTCTCTTTAGCATATTCTAAATAGGTATCTGAAGTTCAGTCCTTGAATTTGGTGGCATGATTACTACCAACGTTAGACCCTTGCCTTTGTGAAGATGCCAGGGAATTTCCTCTTCCTCCTCTCTCTCTGTCCCTTAGGGTTTTTGCTCCTTTGGCTCCGTGCATAATGTCGCCGAGGCTGCACTGCCGCTATCGGGGCTCTGGTACCACTGCTCGTACCGCCCAAGACCATCTGTGTTGGGTTTTGCTTTCTCCCAAGTGTGTTTGCTTCGGCTCTTGCTGCGGAGGCCTCCACGGAGCTTCCCGCCAGGACAGCGACTGCCAGGGTGCTTGCTGGGGCGCCTCCCTGCAGCCTCTGCGTTGCCCTTGCGCTTTGCTGGGAGACCCAAGTCCCAGTTTGGGGCTTGCGCTTTCCAGGAGATGTTACAGAAAATGTTACCATTTTTTATAGAAACGTGAATGGGTTTTTCCTCTTGCTTCAATGTGGATTTCAGAATTTCACTGTTAGGTATTTTTGTTTGTTTGGAGACACATGCTTATTTATGTTGGTCAAGCTTGTTAATGATGTTTTCGGTTTTAAGCTATGAATAAGATGATGATGATGTTGATTAGTGAAAAGGGGTCCCAGAGCAGAGTGATTAAGAGTTCAAGCTCCGTTGGGGCGCCTGGGTGGCTTCGGCTCAGGTCATGATCTCACGGTTTGTGGGGTTGAGCTCTGCATTGGGCTCTGTGCTGACAGCTCAGAGCCTGGAGCCTGCTTCGGGTTCTGTGTCTCCCTCTCTCTCTGCCCTTCCTCTGCTCGTGGCTTTGTGCTCTCTCTCTCTGTCTCTCAAAAATGAATAAACACTGAAAACATTAAAAATTAAAAAAAAAATTCAAGCTCTATCGACATACAGAGCTGGGTTCAAATCTGCCCAATTCTAATCATTTGACTACCAGAACGTTATGTAACTCTTAGAATTTTTATTTTGTACAAAACAGGTAATAATAGTATGATTCTCACAGGATGCCATGAGGATCATGAACAAAAAGGAAATGCAGGGCGCTGGGTGGCTCAGTCGGTTGAGCGTCCGACTTCAGCTCAGGTCATGATCTCCCTATTTGTGTGAGTTCGAGTCCCACGTCAGACTCTGTGCTGGCAGCTCAGAGCCTGGAGCCTGCTTCAGAGTCTGTGTCTCCTCCTCTCTCTCTCTGCCCCTCCCCTGCTCATGCTCTGTCTCTCTCTGTCTCTCAGTAATAAAGATTAAAAAAAAAACAAAAAACAAAATGCATGTAAAAGCCTTTGGACCTGACACATATTACTACTAATTTTCATTACTGTTCTTACTGGAATATCAATTACCATATCCTACATGCAGCTCTTTGTACAAATAAGCATTACATAAGTTTTGGTTTCATAATGAAATCAGTAAATGAATATTAATATATGGTACCTCTAATATCTTATCCAGTGAAATTGTAAGATTTAAAATTTGCATTTCCCTTTCTTTAAGAACAAATGTTTTCATTATTACTTTATAAAGTTCTCCAAGGCTTCTGCCATCAAAAGCTAACTGAAAAGATTTCTGGCTTCAGCAAAAATTTTCTCTGATAGACCTTAAAACAAAGCAAGTGCAATCTTTTCTCCAGGGAGAAAAATCAAATGCAAGTAAATATTTATAAATAAGTATTTAAGGAGGAATAAAATAAAATCTGTCAATAGTCATCTATTCATCCACTTGTACATACTATTTAATGAATATGTGTAGAGTGTTACAATGTCCTAAACTGATTCTGGATTAATCCCTTTAAATGCATTGCTGGCTGAAGAGAAGGCTGCACTGGGCTTAAGGTTGGGATGAAGGTGGGGGGACTTGTGGGCCAGAAAGGAGCCCCTTCCAGGGCTCAGTATCTCTATCGTCAAGTGGGGATGTGGCTATTCCTTCCCTGCCTTCTTTGCAGGATGCCCTCATCTTCCTGATCCCTGTGCTGGAGTGTCCCAGGGCTCCCTCTTTGACCTCTTTTCTTATTAATCCATGCTCACTTTTTGAATAATTTCAATCAATCCCATGCCTTTAAATACAATCTATATGCTTATGACTCCCAGCTTTATATCTTCACTCTAATCTCTCACTTGAGCTCCAGATTTGCACTTTTAATGGCCCACTTTGTACTGCCATTTGGGCATTAAATGGGCATCTCAAACTCACCCTGTGGAAGATGAGCTCCTGATTCCCCCCTCCCCCCACACCTGTTCCTGCTCCAATGTTCCCCATCTCAGTAATCCCCTAGCCAATCACCAGACTGTTCAGGCAAAGCCCCTTCTCTCTCTCACATACCATGTCTAACCCATCAACTTCAAGCTCTCCCCCTAAACATTTCTCACCTCCTCCATCATACCTTAGTCCAAATAAGCATCAACTCTTTCCAAACGTGCTGCAATAGCCCCTATTTGAACACTTTTGTTCTTGTCCCCTCGAAAGCAGCCAGAATTATCTTTCAAAATTGTAAGTCGTATTCATTGTATTATTATCCAACACATTCCAAGTTAAACCCAAAGTCTTTACCAGGACCTCTAATGCTCTAGACTGCTGGGTTTTGCTTGTCATTGGCCTTCAGTCTTTCTTGCTGAGTGGCTTCTTCCCACTCTTTGACATCCTACCTTGTTCTTCCCTCAGGGCCTTTGCAGTCGCCGGTCCCTCTGCTTAGAACACTCTTCCTCAAGCTTCTCGAGGCTTTTCCCACCATTTGTTTCAGGTCTGTGCTCATCTGTTACCTCCGCATAGTTCTCCTGATCAGCCTCTCTTTAATAGTCTTTCTCACATGAAATCACCCTGCTTGGTCTCATTTTTCTTCAAGCATTCATCAACACCAACATTACATTTATTTGGTGAGTGGCTTAACTTAACCATCAGAAGAGATTCTTCTTATTCATGTCTGAAGTCTTGTCACTTGGAATAGTGTCTGATACATAAAAGACATTCAATAAATGTTTCTGAAATGGGTAACTGAATGTCTCCACTTCCTTCCCACCCAGGGAACACAGTACCGTGGGCAGACTGAAGTTCGGTTCCTTGACTTTTTGATACCATTTACTGAGCACTTATGTGCTAGGCATAATACTGATGTATTTTCCCCCCGTATATTCATTATCATGTTTAATCCTTAAACTGTACAAAGTAGGTATTCTTATTGACATTATTATTTCTATCTCCTATTTTACAGATGAGGAAACAACTCAGCAAGGTTCAATAACTTGGCCAACACCGCTAGGAAGAGATAGATCTGTGTTGGGAAAGGCAGCAGTTTGTTGACCCTTGCACAGCTGCTGAAGAGTACCATGGGCCCGGAGCATTCCCTCGCATGGAGATAAGGAGCCATCACAGCCTGTGTGGGACTTACCCCTTTGTTGGGGATATCTTTCCTTGTTTTGGGTTTGGAGTATACTCAGGGGCCCTCTCCCTATTTTTTCAAGCTCCTTATCTTACGTGTATGTGCACGGGCAGGAAGATAGGGGTAAGCTATCTCTAAGACAGCTCTAATAAAACCTTTCAAGCTGTTTAGCCAAAGCTCCAGATAATTCCATTATCTCATCTAAGATTTTCCCATTCTTAAGTGTAATTTGTTTACTGTTACAAAGTAAGTCACAGGACCTACAGAGAATTAACTCAGATATCTGGTACATGTGAGTGAACAAGCTTTACTCCCCGGCCCCTGGCCCCCCTCCCCCACCCCGCCCCCACAAACACATGGGTGTACAATGTACTTTGTATATTAATTCTGTCTCCAGGAATTTAGAAGAATTGGGCTTAGGAAAGAAAACTTCTGTTGTTGCCGATAGCATTCAAAATTATATCCTAGATGAAACTTTTAACCAAGTAGAGTTAACTTCTAGAGAAAAGAAGCTTGATGGTGCTGTAATCATTGATGATCTTGCTGTTTTTTTCAAGTCACACTTACCTCCCAAGATACTTATAACATTGTCGACTCCTGCCCAATAAATATTCTGATGCTGGTGAAGAGGTTCTTTATATTTTTGCCCTTGGAAAGTCATTCACATGGATATTTTGTTTCAGAATATCCCATTTTTCTTCCTGAAATATGTGTCATTATATGAGGCTTAGTATTTCATTTCTCAAACCTCTACTTGTCTACAACATTGTTAGAAATAAGTCTCTCACTGTTGTGAAACTTGGCAAGAGATTGAGAACAGAAGTTTATTTATTTATTTATTTGTTTATTTATTTATTTATTTATATTAAGTTTATTTACTTATTTTGAGAGAGAGAGAGAGAGCAAAGGAGGGGCGGAGAGAAAGGGAGAGAGAGGATTCCAAGCAGGCTCCACACTGCCAACACAGAGCCCAAGGTGGCACTCAAATTCAGGAACCTTGAGATCATGACCTGAGCCAAAAGCAAGAGTCAGATGCTTAACTGACTGAGCCACCCAACACCCCAGAAGTTTTTCATATTTAATTGCTAAAGTGAAAACGGTTGATTATCTGAAGAACATGCTTAATCCTGCTTGGCCTTTTTCTGCATCCGCAGAGTCTCCAAGACAGCTTCAGACAACCATGGGATGTTAGAACAGAAGAGACACTGGAAACTACAAACTTAATCCCTCCTTTTAGAGATGATGTGACTTGCTTCCATTGGCCTGGTTTGTCTCCGGGGAATAGAGATGCATTAAACTATTCACATGGGCAAGAAAAAATTAGGAAAAGAAACTGGCTTCCCAAATCTACTGCAAATACAGAGTAACTGGTTTTTGTTAGCCTCCTCTACCGCACCCCACCCTCCATTAGCAGAAACATGAGAAAGTTCAGAGAATCTCATTGTTAATGTCTGTGTTTGGAGTCCAGCTCTTACATAATATACAACTGAAAGGATAGAATTTTAGGTAATTATTGGGTCTCAGGCTAGCTTAAAACCCATCCAATTGTCTGTTTGCAACGGTGAGTAATGAACACAAGAATGACTATGATGATTCCCAACATGGTGTAGACCAGATGAAACTGCAGAAGATTCCAGGACTTGATTAAATGTTTAAGATATTACCTCATGGGGATGCCTGGGTGGCTCAGTCAGTTAAGCATCTGACTTCGGCTCAGGTCATGACCTCACGTCCGTGGGTTCAAGCCCCACATCAGGCTCTGTGCTGAAGGACAGCTCTGAGCCTGGAGCCTGCTTTGGATTCTGTGTCTCCCTCTCTCTGCCCCTCCCCCACTCACGCTCTGTCTTTCTCTCTCTCTTTCAGAAAGAAATAAAACATAAAAAATAAAAATAAAAAAATAAAAGATAGTACCTCATAATAAAAGCAAGTTCCCTTAGGGGCGCCTGGGTGGCGCAGTCGGTTAAGCGTCCGACTTCAGCCAGGTCACGATCTCGCGGTCTGTGAGTTCGAGCCCCGTGTCGGGCTCTGGGCTGATGGCTCAGAGCCTGGAGCCTGTTTCCGATTCTGTGTGTCCCTCTCTCTCTGCCCCTCGCCCGTTCATGCTCTGTCTCTCTCTGTCCCAAAAATAAATAAACGTTGGGAAAAAAAATTAAAAAAAAAAAAAAAAGCAAGTTCCCTTAAAATAGCACTTCAATTTCCAGTAGTCACTCCGGATGGCCAGGTGACGTTATTTATGCCATCCTAATCAATTATGCAATTGCTACCGTTATGTATTCTGGGCAAATGAACTCATCACTCTTTGTTTCCACCCCTACCAACTTCAAAGAAATATTATGAAGATAAATCAGACAAAATGCATGAAGACAGGAGCATTACACTGGGGTTCTTTGGAAGTACACAAATAAATTGTGTGTAAGATTTATGTATTTATGTACACAGAGCATTCTTTTGGTTAGAAGCTTTTATCAAATTCTTAAAAGGAATCTGTAACCTCAAAGTGGTTAAGAAGCACTTACAGTCAATCAAAAAAAAAAAAAAAAAAAGGATTTCATTAGAGCTGTTTTAGAGACAACCTCTCCCTACCACCTTTCCCTGGCAAAGACACAGACTCAGGATAAGGGTCTTAAATAGAAAGAGAGTTCCTGAACTTACAAGTGTTCTTATGATGCCCAACAAGTCACTACCCTCCATGATAATGCAGTTGTCCATGGAAGCACCAGAAGACCACAAACTGAATCAGACCCTACTTTGGCTACTCCAATCAATGGAACACCCTTTCTGTCAGCACAAATAAAGCCTACTACAGCCCCAGAAAATACATCTTCTTTAGCTATCACTGTATCTTCCCCTCCACCCTTTCCTCATAATCATTTCTGACATGCACACTTACCTTCTAAATGTCTTTTTTTAATGTTTATTTATTTATTTTGAGGGGGGAGGGGCAGAGAGAGAGGGAGAGCATGAGTCTTGAGCAGGCTTTGCGCTATCAGCATGGAGCCCGACACAGGGCTCAAACCCACGGACCGTGAGATCATGACCTGAGCGGAAACCAAGCTCAAACCCGCGGACCGTGAGATCATGACCTGAGCGGAAACCAAGAGTTGGATGCTTAATGGACTGAGCGACCGAGGTGCTCCTTACCCTCTTAATTTCTAATTTAAGTTGGTAGTAAACAACAGATTCAATGCCCTAACAGGTTATTACTTAACAAGTATACATCGAGTGTCTTCCAGTTTCCAGGCACTATGCTAGCCAGGGATGCAACAGAAAACGAGGTCAGTGCTTCCATTATGAAGCTTGACCCAACAAGGGCCAGAAAGGAAACCAGTACAATGCAGTCTGGGGGCGTAGCACAGGAGGAGAAGCAGAGCAGACGGGGCACACACAAGAGGAATGCCTAATTCAGTCTTGATGGTCACTAAAGGAAAAGAATATTAATAAACATCCCCTAAATAGCATTCACTGTACAACCGGCACTCTTCCAAGTGCTTTATATCACTGTTTAATTCCCTTAAGGATTCCAACAACATTAACTGAAGAGCCAGACTGCAGAGTAAGGAGTAGGGTCACCGGCACATTCCAGGCAGAATTAAGAGCAGGTATAAAGCCCCAGACGTAGGAGAGCATGGAAGAGAAACAGACACAAAGGTGCATCAGAGGCACCTTGTGACAGCTCACCAGATCTAACTGCTAAGTATTCAGGCATTTTGCAAACCAGCAACAGTTGGTAGCTCAAAATCAGCCACAGCAGGAGTATTTACATTATGGAAGTTGGCAAATATTACAAATCAATCAACCGATATTTGGGTTTGGTTTTTGGTTTTGAGCGGCATTTTATCAGCACACCACTATGCCGAGGTGTAGGAAATAAGGACTTGACAATGACGGTCATTAACCACTCTGACGTGAGAGTTGTGGAGCAGGCTTCTCTTAAGGTTCACTGCTTGTCTTTTGGACAGCAACCAAATGAGGTTTGTCAAAGACTGGAGTATAACTAGAAAACATCTCATACCTTGAGTCCATTTTATGCTGGGGACATGCGCAACCCGAAATGCTTTGTTTATCTTGATGTCGATCCCATAGACAAAGCTATTGTGTGTTTTTCTATGCAGCTCAAGGTCAGTTTGTTTGTTGACAGATATCATTACGATGGTGTGCCAACATCAGCTCAAAGAGAGGAAAAGGATGATATGTTAGAATATCGTAGGGGCACCTGGGTGGCTCAGTCGGTTAAGCATCCGACTTTGGCTCAGGTCATGATCTCACAGTCCGTGGGTTTGAGCCCTGCGTCAGGCTCTGTTATGACAGCTCAGAGCCTGGAGCCTGCTTCGGATTCTGTGTCTCCCTCTCTCTCTGCCCCTCCCCTGTTCACGCTCTCTGTCTCAAAAATAGATAAAAACATTTAAAAAAAAGAATATCATATAAAAATAATTTAACATTTTACTGGCACTTTGACCCAACTTAAACCACACACCTAGATCCCTACATCGTATCTGAAATATACATGTCGCCCTCCATCTCAGTAGTGATGCTAACCTATCCCCTTCAAATTATAAAACCACTCTTGTTGTCACAGTGCATAGAGAGGAGCAATTTTTACATCCAGACTGGATGCAAAGTCTATGAGTAAAGCACAACGTCTTTAAAACTCTTAGGAAATCTTTTAGGACTAGAAGGAAATTCTTCCCCAGTTCTCCTCACCTTGAAGTAAGTAACATTAAAGTGTATATGTACAGTCCATGCAATCAGCCCTGAGAGGCAGAAAGTTTCACTGAAGGACAGTGATGTGTGCTGTCTGAAGATGGCAACACTCAGTAGGAAGGAAATACTATGTTTCTAATGTATATCCATTCACCCTATGCTGAAACCTAGATTATGACAAAAAGTGCCAGCTTTAATGCAGGGGAAGCCCTAAACAAGGTGGAAATTACATGGTCCATTTTGAGCATTCAGAATGGCTGTGTCCAGAGCAAGAAGAGGCCTTTATGGAGTAAGGAAATCACTGTCACTTTTCTACGGGTCCCGTTACTGTCTGCAGACAGATCATGCACTAGGTTATTTGTGTGTTCATATATTTATTCAGATTTTTTTTTCTGTGCAATGCTCCCCTTTGTTCACGTTGCATAGATTTTAAAAACAACTCACCGAGGGGCACCTGGGTGGCTCAGTCGGTTAAGCGTCCAACGTCAGCTCAGGTCACGATCTCGCGGTCCGTGAGTTCGAGCCCCGCGTCGGGCTCTGGGCTGGTGGCTCAGAGCCTGGAGCCTGCTTCCGATTCTGTGTCTCCCTCTCTCTCTGCCCCTCCCCCGTTCATGCTCTATCTCTCTCTGTCTCAAAAATAAATAAAAACGTTAAAAAAATAAAATAAAATAAAAACAACTCACCGAAAGACAACTTTTGTCTTGGCCACCATGTTTCCCATGCAGAGCTTACTTTTTGATAGGATCATTCTGGCCAATCTTCCTGATGTCATCACAGCCTCTGCCTGAACCGCAGCAAGAAGGTCCAGAGCAGCAGATGAAAACCCAGACAGGGCAGAATGGTGGACGATCCTTTTCTGTCAGCAAAACAGAGCCGGAGACCATGAGGAGACATACCAGCCCGGTGCACCTGGCTGTCCTCCCCCTCCAATTACGCTGCTGTTGGCCACCAGCATGTTCTTCACCGCCTGGTTCTTCACTTATGAGATCACCTCCCTCAAGTACACGCAGGGTATATCTATGGCTTATGTGAAAGAAAAGAGCATAAAATAAAATTTCTTGATCCTATTATGTGCTAAACAACTCACCTATCTTCTTCCATTTAATCCTCACTACAAACTACAAAGAAGGTGGATTTAGGCTCATTTCACAAATGAGGGCAAGTCCCTTGCATAGGATTACGCATCTTGCATTTGACTCATCCATTCAACAAACACTCATTGAGTGCTCCCTATGAGCTGGGTGTTCTGTAAACAAGAGGTGTTGGTTGGGTTAAACGATAGCAAATAAACACGTCCAACTTCAGGTTGGTTTCAGTTTCCCTGCAGTGAAAGTCACAAGAATGCAGACTCAGTCCTAAATGTTTCAATTTGGAAATGAAGTTCAGAGAAATCCGTGCTTCTTCAATGTAATGAACATGTGTTAAGTGCCTATAGGAAACAGCGTCCTATGTTAGAACCGTCAGACCCCTTATCCTTGGCCTCACTGGCTATCATTGTTGCTTGAAGAATGCAGCATTCCCTTCTAATAAAAGCATAGAAGCCTAAAATACAAAATCAATAATAATAAAAAAAAAAAGTAGAGCTCTTCAGTTTAGAAGTGGGAATGCTTGAATTTTTGCTCATTCTGGGCAGAATATCTCAGATCGTGCAGATCACAGTTTGAAAACCACTGAGCAGGGCGCCTGGGTGGCTCAGTCGGTTAAGTGTCTGACTTCGGCTCAGGTCAGAATCTCACAGCTTGTGAGCTCAAGTCCCGCACTGGACTCTGTGCTGACAGCTCAGAGCCTGGAGCCTTCTTTGGATTCTCTGTCTCCCTCTCTCTGTCTCTCCTCTGCTTGCGGTCTGTCTCTCTCAAAAATAAACAAAAAAATTTAAAAAAAATTGTTTTTTAAAGAAAAGAAAGCCACTGAGCAACTCAGTATGGCATTGATTCAGGAGAGTAGGCATTGGGTTCCATGACCCCTGTGGGGCTGATCTGGGGAAGGTGCTGAGGAGCTCTGGTCCTGGGACCCACCTGAGTGTAGACTGGGAGGTCACTCATGTACACAACCCCACCACTCTCCATAACCTTCCTTTGGCAAGGGCTGACATCTTCGGTCTTGCCTATAATCACCCCGTTGTGCTCGTGGTCTTCCTGGATGGCATACCTGGGGGGCAAACTCCAGAAATGCCGACTGCAAACAAGGAAGAAAACCATCAGGTCACCTTCACCTGGCAGCTGGGAGGAACGTAAACAGGCCCAGGGCAGCGGTGTTCACACCCACCTCTGCGGTTCATAGATTGATTGTTTTCTTGATAGTCACATGCAGCCTGTAGAATCCTCAGCACACGATAGTGTCTGCTATATTTTCAGGGGCAGAAATGTTTTCCAACCTTCCCACTGGTATACTCAAATTTAACAGGGACAGAGAGATGGAATGCCATCGTAGCGGTCACCTTTGCGGATGGTGGGAAGGGGTCTTTGGGCCAGCAGCCATTGTATTCATCAATTTGGAAACAAGATTGAATCTGAAAACAAGATTGTGGGAAACGGCTAAGATATTTTTCGATCGAAACAAATGAAAGAAAACATAAAGAACATCCCTTGTATTTATCGAGTGTTTATTTAGTTCATTCTAGCAGTGTGTTTATTCATTCATCCTATAAATATTTAGCAAGTGTCTGACTGAGCCTATAGTGTGCTCAGCCTTGGGATAACTTTCTAAGAACTGGCAATACTTCCATGATGTCATACCTGAAGACGTTCCAGGGCATTTAAGACTTTCTCTTATTACAGTTTCTCTCCAATTCCCTACCGCGCCCTTTCTGAAAAACTGCAAGTCTTTAGGAAAACCATCAGGCCCTGGGCAGCCGTCCAATTGCCCTTGGGACAATCCCCAGTGTGGCCCGAAAGGTCACCAACATCATTTTGAGCCAACCTCCTAATTTGGACTAGAAGAAGCAGATCTCGCGTGGATGTGGGGCAGAGTTTTACCATCTGCAGGCAGAAATCTGTCTGGGTTCTTCCCAGATGGGAAAGAGAGAACTGAGAAAGCCAATTTCAAATTAAGTTGGCAGGAGCCAGAGTGAAGGAGACAATATTTTGGCAGTTTTTTCAGACTTCTAAATTCTTTCCAGTTGAGAGAACAAATAGACCAGAAAGATGAACACGTGGATCTCACTGGGTTGCCTCAAGTATAAAATAATGTGACCAATCTTCTCTTCTGATTTGGAGAGGGTCCCCAGAGTTGGAGGGGGCAAACACCTCCCTGTCCTCTCCCCACCCCTCCTCCACCCCTGCCCCACTGGGCTCCCGGGGCTCCCTCCAGGAACGCAGCAGCCCAGGTTCTGCTCTCCCAGCACGGATTCCCAGGGAGTCTCTTACCCTTCCTCCCACCTCCCTGGGAGCTCTCTGGGGAGGAAGAGCTTGGGGGGTTAAGATCACAGGCTTTTTGCTCTGTGTCCTCTCAACAAATACAGTGAGTAAATCCAGACTTGTGTTTAAAAGAGGAAGTTGCTGGCTTAAAAAAGAGAGAAGCCCTTCACCCAAGAAGATGCTTACAGGGAAGAGTTGCTGGTGCTCTCCTGGACTAGAAAAATAGAGTCTTCACTTTTGCTCCCAGGGAAGAACACGAACGGCCGAGAAAGTTGTGGATTTTTGCAAAGCCACAGAAGGAAGAAAGCGGAGGAGAAACATGTAAAGGGGAACACTTACTAATAAGAGAAGGGCCTCTCTGCCTTCTGTAACTTCCCAGCTCTTCAGATTCATTGACATTATGAGTCAGAAATTTATTTGGGGGATATTTCAGCTCCCTCACTGTTGGAAGGTACCTGTGAAAAGACTACATGGCCTCAAGGATTTACAGCAAAAAGAGAAATGGTCCAGTAGAAGGGGGAAAGTTCAAAACAGAAAAGTGAGAGCTCTGGCTATAAGCAACACTCAGAAAACAGCCTCTTCAGGAAGGAAGCCAGTCCCTGCTACACATTCAAGAGGGTGAACTGGATTCAGTGAACATTTCGTGTTTTGTTTACAACATTTGAATGAAGAACCTTTTGTTTTGTTTTGCCTTTTTTTTTAAACTTTTTTTATGTTTATTCATTTTTGAAAGACAGAGACAGAGCACAAGCAGGGGTGGGATGGAGACAGAGGGGGACACAGAATCCGAATCAGGCTCCAGGCTCTTAGCTGTCGGCACAGAGCCCAACACAGAGCTCGGACCCACGAACCGTGAGATCACGACCTGAGCCGAAGTCCGACGCTCAACCGACTGAGCCACCCAGGCGCCCCTTGTGTTGTTTTGTCTTAAGGTTATTTATTTCAAGAGTGAGCAAGTTGGGGAGGGGCAGAGAGAAAGGGAGAGGCCCAGGCACTGTCAGTGCAGAACTGTTAATGAAGAACCTTTAAGAGCAGTCTTTGCTTCTGCTCCCAGGCCCCCGAAGGCCCCATTTTTATCTCAAGCCTTTAAAAAATTTAGAATGTAGAAACAAATGGTGGACAATTCATGACCACCTCTTTACCGTCGTTAGTGCAAAGGTGAAGAAATCGTGTTTCTAAGGAACTGGGCTGTACACAGACCAGGAGAGTATAAGACATAATGTCTCTGTGGAATGACACTTAACATAAGTCCCCATTTTCTTCTGATTTCATCAGTTCAGACAAATCGGATTGTGTCGGCTGACTCAGGGACAATAAAATATTCCCGCCACGTACAGATTTCCTGTAAGCTGTTTTGCAGTAGAAAGGTTGACAAAGGCCTGGAGGACTAAAAACTCAATTCTGTTCAGGCATTTTCCACATTTATTAACTATTTTTGTCAGAGCTTTTTATGTGGGTTCTCTTTAAGACATGTTGGTGGCAGGGAGGTTGGGGTGGGCACCTGGGTGACTCGGTTGGTTAAGCATCCGACTCTTGGTTTCGGCTCCGGTCATGATCTCACAGTTTCGGGAGTTCGAGCCCTGCCTCGGGTTCTGCAATGGCGACTCAGAGTCGGCTTGGGATTCTCTCTATCCCTGCTCTCTCTGCCCCTCCGCCACTCACACTCTCTCTGTCTCCCTCAAATAAAGTAAAACTTAAAAAAAAAAAAAAAGACATGTTGGTGGGAGTAGTGGTGATGCTATTAAAGCAAACAAGAAAAACAAGTTGCCTTTCATTGTTTAGGCAGGTGCAAATGAGACTGAGGCAGTCAAGCCCTGGGGTGAAGAAATCAGGCAGGTGGTGACCATTCATTGAGAAGTTTTTGGTTAAAGAAACAAAGTTATCAACGTTTCAATACAGGAACTCTAAAAAAAGACAAATGAATAAGCAAACAAAAAGCAGAAACGGACCCACAACTACAAAACAAACTGATGGTTGGCAGAAAAGAGGAGGTTGGATGGGGGTGCAAAATGGGTGAAGCAGATTGGTGGGGGGGGCAGGTACAAGCTTCCAGCTACGGAATGAATACGTCACCGGGATGAAAGGTACAACAGGGAATATAGTCAACGGTACTTTAACAGCGCTGTATGGGGACAGATGGTGAGCACAGCATGTTCTATAAACGTGTAGAATCACTATGTTGCTCACCTGAAGCTAATGGAACATTGTATATCAACTATACCGAAATACAGAATAAATAAATTTTGTAGCAAGAATAGCGGCCAAAAGGAGCCAATGGGTAGTGTGATTCTAGAAGCTGGGGTGCGTTTGAAGGTCTGGCTTCAACCACGCCCAACAGGAAGAGGTCGAGGAACAACTGAAGATGTTTGGAAGACGGTCTGTCCGGAGGAGACAGCATGGTGGCCCTGGAAAAGAGGGACGCACCTCTTCCTTTGTGAGCAGGAGAAAAGAGCAGCAAGGGGAGAGAGGCCGGGGCTGGGAGGCTGGGGCTTCTGCACAGGCTGGGCTCCATGCCCAGCACGGCCCAGATCACCCACAACTCACCGGGACTCAACTGCTCACGTGCCTTCCCTTCTGAAGTCGTGTGCCCTTAAAACCTACTTGCGCCACACCGACCTGATTGGATGCTCTTCCCCTTAAAATGCGGTCATAGTTCTGGCTGTCAGTGTTGTTATAGAATCTAAATTCCTGGGATGCCTGGGTGGCTCCGTTGGTTAACTGTCCGACCCTTGATTTCAGCTCAGGTTGTGATCTCATGGTTCAGGAGATGGAGTCCTGCATCAGGCTCTGTGCTGACAGTGCGGAACCTGCTTGGGATTCTCTCTCTTCCTCTCTCTACCCCCTCCCCTGCTCATTCTGTCTCTTTCTCTCAAAATAAATGAGTTAAAAAAAAAAAAAAACTAAACTGCTGAGCTGGTGCCTTAAGTCCTCTCTTCTTCCCACCATCCCTGTGCCTCGCCCCCACCCAGAGGGGGTCCCTGGCCAGCAACAGGAGTGAAACACAGAAATTTATTAAAAATGCAAAATCTCAGTGGTGCCTAGGTGGCTCAGTGGGTTAAGCGTCCTACTTTGGCTCAGGTCATGATCTCACGGTTCGTGAGTTCGAGCCCTGCATCGGGCTCTGTGCTGACAGCTCAGAGCCTGGAACCTGCTTGGGATTCTGTGTCTCCCTCTCTCTCTGCCCCTCCCCATCCCCGGCTCAGTCTCTCTCTCTCTTTCCCTCTCTCTCTCAAAAATAAATAAACATTAAAAAAAAAAATGCACTTACCCCGGACTTGATAAATCTGAAACACTGGTAAAGAGGCCGAGCAATCTACCAAGGCTTCCAGGGGATTGTGATGCACGCTCCAGTGTGAGAACCGTGGGCCTAGTCTTCTGAACCACTGGCAGCTCCCCAGGCCACACTGTGCTGGCCATCTGCACACCTTTACACACTCCCCTCACTGCCCAGCAGGTACCTCTCCCTCCCACTCCCGTTTCGAGCATCAACTGGAGGACCACCTCCTCTGTGAATCATTTCCTGACCTGCCCTCTCCCCTTCCCTGTGCCTCCACGAAAACTGGGGAGAACCTCCATCATTCAGCTTTGCTGCAGCTCAGGGTTTATGTGTCTGCCTCCCCCAAAGCCAGTGTGCTCCCCAGCACGGGCGACTGTTTGTCCTGGCACAGTCCTGGGGCTCAGAAGATGTTTGTTGTGTCAAAACGTTATTGAAAAGCAAAGTACAGACAGAGGAGAGAAGAGGGAACCAGCATGAAAGAGAGAGACAACCACGAAACAATAATGGCTGGTGTTTGCTGAGTTCTATCTGTGAGCCAGGTACTGTGTGCTAAGTGCTGCACAGAAACTGTTACTTAATCCTCACAAGAACCCTGTAGGGTTTACTGAACTCATTCAACAGGGAGGTTACATAATGCGCCCGAGATGCCCTCGAACGGCATGTGGAGGAGCTGAGATGACTACACGAGCAGTTCTGTGCTCGGGAGTCCATACTGTCAACCCTAAACGGTCTGGGGGGAGGAGACAGCTTTTTCTGGAGCCCTCATCAGTATTCACTAGTTCAGCAAATATTCCCTCAGTGCCTGCCCTGTGCCGGAGAATACAAAGAGAAATGCAGAGAAGGGCACAGGCACACGGGTGCTGATAACGCAGCCCCCGAGGAGCTCACGCTCTAGTAGAGAAGAGAGAGCTGTAAGCCAGGGAGCATGACTCAGCCAGGACAATTTCCGAAGGATGTCGAAAGTGCTACTTAGACCGTGCAGCAGGCGGGACCCACTCGTTCTGCCAAGGGTGGCACTGGATTTGGATCCTAGGAGATGAGCATAAACCCACAGGAAGTGAGGGTGGGGGAAGGGCAAGATTCAAGGCAGAAGGAAAATGCAGAAGTGACCTAAAGGAGGCATGGAACACCTTGGGAAGTCTACGGAAGGAAGTCTATGGAAGGGAGAGGTGTCTCAGGGGATGGACAGAGAACAATGAGCTGGACACTCCGGACTGACCCACGCCACAGCCGTTCCCAGCGTGCTTGCCTGTTCTGCAGAACTGGGAACGAAGCCGCATTTCCAGAATGCCTTGAAGTTATGGTTCCGGAAGGAACTCTGCCAGTCAGATGCAGTTTGCAAACCCCATCTGTCTACGGTGTACAGTGGCAAAAGCGTTATTTAAATGATCACTGGAGGTCACCTGGGACAAAAAGTGTCTATGGAAACCAAAACATCGGAAAGCCAAGACGCCATGGCAATAAACGTTTATGGAAAGAGTGAAAAGTTGAAAGACCACGGGGTTGGCTGGCTTCTCTGGAGCGCAGAGAAAGGAAAAGACAAACATGAGGTTACCTAGAGCATCTTCTACCTGCTAGCAGATTCGATGTCGGTTAGGCTTAGGCTCAGCAGCAAGGGACAGAGACTCAGAATAACAGTGGCTCAACTAAGTTAGAAGTTCATCTATCACTGAAAATTCCAGATGTAGGCAGTCAGGGCTGTGGCAATTCTGCTCCGTGGCACCTCCCGGCTTGCCGCTTTCCTTTCCCTGGGGTGCACCCCTCATCTTCATGGTCCAAGATGGAAGCCGTCACACTGTTGTTCCAGACTGTAGGATGGAAAAAGGGGGAACAGAGGAGGGGTAAAGGTCACGTCCTCCGGCAAAAGTTCTTGGAAACTTTCTCATGATACTTTTGCTTCATTCCACTATCCAGAACTTTGTCACCTGGCCACACTGAATTGCAAGAAAGACTGTAACAGGAATTAGCAATTGTCATTATATTTTTTAAATGTTTATTTTTGAGAGAGAGAGAGAGAGAGAGAGAGAGAGAGAGAAAGTGAGAGAGAGAGAGCGAGTGCGCGCGGGGGAGGGGCAGAATACGAAGCAGGCTCCAGGCTCTGAGCGGTCAGCACAGGGCCCGATGCGGGGCTCGAATTCACAAACCACGAGATCATGACCTGAGCCGAAGTCTGGATGCTTAACTGACTGAGCCACCCAGGAGCCCCAGCAATTGTCATTATTTTAATCCGGAAGCAGGAGAGAACATAAATTGGGGCGGGGGGGGGGGGGCAGACCGTAGTCTCTCCTGCATGACACATGGTAGAGAGTGTCCCAGGAAGACACCGGGATGGCCGGGAACCAGATGGGAAGAACTTGATGTGGTGTGACCAGAAGTTTGGACCTTATCATACTGGCAATGAGAGCCATCAGATAGGTTTAAGCGAGAGACAGATGGAAACTGAGCAATGTTTTCCAGGGATCCTCTGACAGCTGTGCAGGCGAGCTCTTCTGGTGAGAAGCTACTGTGACCCCAAGACCAGTTAGAAGGCAGTTTCCCAGTGTGGGTGAGAGCTGATGAAGGCCTGGACCAGGGCTGTGACAGTAAGGTGGAGAAAAAAAGAAGGGAGAGTGAGACACGCTAGGGTACAGGAGGATGAACCTTGGTGACAATTAGGAAATGGGGGGGGGGAGGACACCAAGGTTTTCAGCCTGAACAATCTGATAAATGACCATGTGGCTCACCAAAATAAAGAAAGGGATAGAGAAGGCGAAGGAGGCTGCTCCCAGTGATGGAGAGAATTGATTGGTTTGATCTGGAATATGCTGAGCTGCAGGCGCCTGTTGGGTAGAAGACATTCAGCAAACAGACACAAATATACGTCTGGAGCTCTGGAAACAAGTCAGGGATAAAAGTGCCAACTCAGTAGTGTGCGTCTATGTGACGGCTGCAGACACAGTTTAGGATGGCTTGACCAGAAAAGAATGAGGGAACAGAGTCGAGGATGAAGACTGGAGAGTGCCAATGTAGTGTGAGTTCCCTGCAAAGTCTATTCTGATGGAAGGTTCTTTGGAAATTGAAGCTCAAGAGAGTTGAAGCTGCAAATGCATCCTTTTCCCAGACATCTAGGACCTGGGTCAAACTCTCCCTTTCAAGACATGGTAAAACCACTAAAAGCTTTTGCTTTCCCTGGCTGAAATACTTTAACACCAGCCAATGCTAGGTTCGGGGGGAAAAGTCATATTGAAGGTTGTGGTTTCCATTAGTACTCTGTAATACAGTAGAGCCTGTGCCCGGAAAACCTCCTGCCTCCCTCGTCCATCCAGGGAGCTGCCTTGTCATTATGCCACCAGGTCTAGGGCTGGGCAACGTCAGCAGGCTGAGGTACGTGTGGTGAGGGATGCAGATCAGAGGGCGCCTCATCTACAAACTGCTTTCAACCGCAGGGTGATTTAATGGCCCGATTGCTTTTAAGAAATGGGAGGTTGACTGTTGGTCCTAATATCTGCTTCAATTCTAGAAAAGGTTTAAAAAAATGGCATACAGCAGCCCTTTCATTTTAATTGATTCTTATTGTTGCTCGCCTCTCCTCTGCCTTCACTCCTTGCTCCTCTCCCTCCCCTTCTGATTTTAAGCAGCTGGCTAGTATAACCCGCTTGCAAAACTTGTTTCCTTGAAATTCGCTGATTATAATTTGGAAAATACTTTAGGCCAAAGAATATGGTATCAAAAGACTCAGTTCTTTGGGTGATCATTAGCAAAATGCCTTCAACTGAGGAGAATCCAAGTAGAAGGACCTTCAATGATCTAGCAAGCACTAAAAGTCCAAACCCAACAGAAACAACAAAAGCAATCTAAAACTGAAATACTAAATAGTGGTACACTTGTCTAAGTTGGAAGGTTTGGATCCAGGATTAGTATAGGATCGTAGGATTAGTGTAAAGTCCTAATTAGTATAATTTCACCCAAATGTCTACTACTTCTCACCTCCATGTACTTAACAATGTTCACTAATACTCAGCATGACTGCCCTAAAATAGTGCAAGAAAAGCTCTGATCAAATAAAGATTGAACTACAGGTCTTGTGCTCTAGTGGCTAACACATGAAAATGGGCAAAATGCAAGCTGGTGACACTTTCACTTTGGAAACGTGAAAAATTAAAGAAAATACGGTAAAATGTTTTACAAAGCAAAGTTGACTCTTTAAGACAGTCCTTTATTCTGAGATCATGTCCCTTTTATGTCAATGCGTCCTTTCTTTTATAAAAACAGTAGTGCTGGGCGCCTGGGTGGCTCAGTGGCTTAAGCATCTGACTCTGGCTCAGGTCATGATCTCACAGTTCGTGAGTTCAAGCTCCATGTCGGGCTCGGTGCTGACAGCTCAGAGCCTGGAGCCTGCTTCGGATTCTGTGTGTGTATCTCTCTCTCTTCCCTCCCCTCCCCTGATGGTGCTCTCTTTCTCTCAAAAATAAACAAACATTAACAAAAATGTTTAATAAACAAAATATATGTATTTTTAATAAAGTGGTTACATCTACAGAACTCAAATCCGACCACCCTTGAAAGGCAGTCTTGAAGGGGAGCCTCTCGGCTTTACACATCTACTCCTCACAAAGATCCTCAAAAGACCTGGTCAGGCTCCGTGTGTTTAGAACACAGCACCAAACCCTTTTCTGCTTTTCAGAAACCAGGAAGGAGAAAGGAGGAAACTTGTAATTACCACATGATGCTCAAAGACAATAAAGAGTCAGCGTTAGTTAGAACAAGCTTGAATTCAGAACTTGGGTTCTCGGGCCTCCAAAATCACAGAAAACTTTCAAAATCGCTTTTCAAGAATCACAAAGAAAAAAAAAAGCCCCCTCCTATGGGTTCTTAATCCACAGTGTTTTGATAAAACTATCATTGGGATTCTATTGTTATTTCCCAGAAACCAGCAGCCCACACTTTCCAGATGAATCTGCTCTTAAAGCTGGTAAATATGTAGGCAGGAGCCGAGCCTAGTCCATCATAGTCATTAATCACGGAGACACAACCCTCAAGTTGTTATTAGGGGACCCACAGCGCTGCTTGGTGAAGCCAGGACAGGATCAGGAGGAGTCTCTCCAAGAAAGAGTCTCGGAGCTGCCAGCGGGAGTTAGGTCTGTTTATGTGCAGGTGAGGACAGTCTTAAGAGGGGAGGGGTTTCAAAAATGGTAACGACTCCCCTGCCTCAAACATTTTCCCTGCAGAACACGGAGAAAATAGAAATCATTCTAATTCTACCACCGACAAATGACCACGGTTAACATTTTGATCCATCTTCCAGGCACAAATGGACGCACGGACAAACATACAGATCTCCACAACGATATACTTACTACATGTATAGAAGTGCATTTATAAGAACCTATTACTAGTTATTTATGGAGAGGAGAGTTGGTAAAGTGGTAGTGAAGGGAGGCTGATTTTTTTTTTTTAATTTTTTTTTTCAACGTTTATTTATTTTTGGGACAGAGAGAGACAGAGCATGAACGGGCGAGGGGCAGAGAGAGAGGGAGACACAGAATCGGAAACAGGCTCCAGGCTCTGAGCCATCAGCCCAGAGCCCGACGCGGGGCTCGAACTCACGGACCGCGAGATCGTGACCTGGTTGAAGTCGGACGCTTAACCGACTGCGCCACCCAGGCGCCCCGAGGCTGATTTTTTTTAATACACACATAATTTGGATTTGCCATAACGACATATTACTATGTTTTACTTCCCTAACTTTTTTTTTTTTTAATTTTTAATGTTTATTTTTGAGAGAGAGACAGAGAAGGGAGAGAGTGTGAGCAGGGGAGGGGCAGAGAGAGAGGAAGACACAGAATCCAGAAGCAGGCTCCAGGCCCTGAGCTGTCAGCACCAAGCCCAGCTCTGGGCTCGAACCCACCGACCGAGATCATGATCTGAGCAAAGTCGTGTGCCTAACCAACTGAGCCCCCCAGGAGCCCCCCTAATTTTTGTTTAATGGCAAAAGCCAAAGCAATCACTCTTGGGAGCGGTGGAGTCCAGTCGCGAGCACCTCCCCCGCCCCGCGTGTGCCTTGGGGGCGCAGAGGTGACCCGGCCGGGCTCCCCTGCCTCCAAGCAGGAGGCTGGTGCGAGCGCCAGGAAGAAGACTCCAGCGCAGAAGCCCGAGGCAACCCGGGCCCGCGGGCCGCTGGAAAGGCCCCGGGGGCGGGGGCGCAGGCGGCCCCTGAGCTGCGCGGGACGGTGTTTACCTGCGGGCAGGGTGAGGTGTGGTGCGCCAATGACCACTGTGTACAGAGCCTGCTTCGTTGTGCACGGGTGTCCCGCCTTCCCGCTGGTGGGTCCGCGGCCGTGGGAGGACGACTCTCCCCTGCCGGAGATCTAGCTGCTGGGGCGAGGACGCCGGGCGGCGGTCCCAGGGTGCCCTCTGGCGGAGCAGGTGCGGGCCCACGCGGGGCTGGGCGCGAGGGGCGGGGCGCGCGGCAGCAGGAGGGGCCGGAGGCTTGTCTAGCAGGGATGCGGAAGAACTTGCACCCTTCAGGGACCTGCCCTGGTTTTCCAAGGTTTGGTTTGGGTTTGGGTTTCCATTTCTCACCTCCTTGCCTGTGTACTCATATTTCCCTCCACTCCTGTCGGCTTTTTTTTTTTTTTTTTTGCAACACCAATTATTTTCTGTTCTCCAAAGTAATGTTTATTCATTGTAAATAAAAATTTGGAAAGCACAGAAACTCATAAGGAAAATAAATAAAACAGCTGTAATCTCACCATTCAAAGATAAGCATGTGTTTAAAAGTGTTTCTAGTAGTCTTTTTTTCTGTACCCAATATTATATATAATGGTGAGTGTGTATTTAAACTGGTTAATGCTATTTGAGGAGTCAGGCCTGGTGTTGAACTGGCCCATGGGAAGAGAAGACAGACCGAAAGACAAGAGAGGAAGGGCCTTCTGCCCTTAAAAACCAGGCCTCGCTGCTTCTTGGCTTGATAAACCAGTTATTCTGGTCCTAAGGAAGCTTGTCTTTTTAACATAAGCCAAAGTTGCCCCTTTACAGGAGGGAAGTAGATGGTGGTGGCCAGTGAGGTTGGGAAGGAAAGGAAAATTGGTCTCACTGTTAGCTTTAAATAACTAGAAGGTTCTAAGTATTTTGTCATGTGGTGCGGCTCCAGCCCCTGCCTGGCACCTTCTCCCAAGCTTATTCCATGTTGTTTGGCCCATCCTGTGTGATCTCCCACCTCTAGGCTGTGAGCCCCAGAGAGCAGGAATATCTCGGGCCCATTTCTTGCACCTGGAAGAATGCTGAAGTCTCTTTGGTCACTTTGTCTTCTTTTTCCTCCACACACTTTGTCCCATCATGAAAACAGCATGCTTGCTTTACAAATGTAGCTTCAAGACAATCCCCACCCCCTTCCTGCTAGATTTGGGCCTCCAAGCCAGACTCCTTTTTTTTTTTCTCCTCTTTTTTATGTTATGTTATGTTATGTTATGTTATGTTATGTTATGTTATATCCAAGTTAGTATATAGTGTAATAATGATTTCAGGAGTAGAATCCAGTGATTCATCACCTACATATAACACCCAGTGCTCATCCCAGCAAGTGTCCTCCTTAATGTTCGTTTAGCCCATCCTCCTGCCCCAAACCCTCCAGAAACCTTCAGTTTGTTTTCTGTACTTAAGAGTCTCTTATGTTTTGTCTCCCTCCCTGTTTTTTTTTTTATTAAAAAAAAATTTTGTTTAAATGTTTTCTTATTTCTGAGAGAGAGACAGAGCATGAGAGGGGGAGAGGCAGAGAGAGAGGGAGACACAGAATCCGAAGCAGGCTCCAGGCTCTGAGCTGTTGGCACAGAGCCCAACGTGGGACTCAAACCCACAAATCATGACCTGAGCCAAAGTCGGATACTCAACCGGCTGAGCCACCCAGGTGCCCCATCCCTCTCCCTGTTATATTAGTTTTGCTTCTCTTATCTTATCTTCATTTGTTTTGTATCTTAAATTCCACATGAGTGAAGTCATATATTTGTTTTCTCTAATTTCACCTATCATAATACACTGTAGTTCCATCCACATTGTTACAAATGTCAAGATTTCATTCTTTTTGATTGCCGAGTAATATTCCATTGTATATATAGCACATCTTTATCCATTCATCAGTCAATGGACATTTGAGCTCTTGGCTATTGTTGATAGCGCGGCTATAAACATTGGGGTACATGTGCCCCTTCAAAACAGCACTCCTATATCCTTTGGACAAATACCTAGTAGTGCAATTGCTGGGTCCTAGGGTAGTTCTACTTTTAATTTTTTGAGGAACCTCCATACTGTTTTCCAGAGTGGCTGCCCCAGTTTGCATTCCCACCAGGAGTGCAAAAGGATTCCTCTTTCTCTGCATCCTCGCCAACATCTGTTGTCAAGCAAAACTCTTCTTTATGGGAAGTCTGAAGTTGTCCCTCTCTCCTGGGTGTGATTGGATGTTGGTTACAGTCATTGGTTTGGGAGTAGAGAATCAACTTCAGTGCTTACATGTAACATCACATGTAAACTCCCTCCCTGTCTCTGTACTACTTGGCCCAGGCTGAGGCAGAGAGACGGGATTGTAAGAGACTAGTCTGTGGAGGTGAGGATGTTGTGGGGCATCGGGGTACAAGGTCAAATCCTCAGGCCTTCATCTCCCCTCAAACTGATATAAAATCTCATGAGATCCACATTACTCAGCAATGCCTAGTAGAGAGTTTTCCCTGTGGAAACACAAAGAAGGACCGAGTTCCCCCTTCTAGTTCTGCTTGGGTGAAATAAAGGCTTTAGGAAGTAAAAGTCACCACCTACTTGACACTCATAAAACTGGCTGGGCCATGCCTGGTCTGACCTGTCTTTTTTGGAGAATAAGAGAAAATCTATAATATCCAGAGTTGAAGGCCTGGGTTCTTCTTATGCTACATGTTAGCATTGTGCTCAGGAGCGGATTACCTGACCTCACCTAATCTCAGTTTGTTCATCTCTAGCAGGGAATAGTAATGTTACCCGGAGGTTGTGTTTCCATGATTGCTGTGGGGCCCAAATGAGCCTTGAAGCTACATTTGCAAATTTTCTCAACTTGAAAGCACTGTACCTCCTTATGTTTGATTCTCCTGAATTAATGTTGAAACCTCTGAGTGAGGAGTATGGGCAGCTTGACAGAGACATGACTCAACATTGAACTAGATGATCCTTCCACCATAGTGGTAGTGTCTCGTACTTGTCAATCAAGGACTGTGCTGGAATCGTCTTTTCGGCAGTTGAAAAAACAAGGCTCAGAGAAGTTGAACAACTTGCCTGAAGGCACACAGCTTGGCCATGACAGGCCCAGGACTGGAATATAGTCCATAACCAACCTGTCCTTGCACCCATCTCCAGCAGGAGATGGGAAAAGAGAATTCCCTTGGAATTGTTCCAGGGTGTGTGTGTCCCATGTAGGAGACATGGAGAAAGGGGTAGGGGATCTTAGGCTCTGCTCTAAATGTTTGGTAGTGGGAGGATGACCCCATTATTCTTTATGCATTTAGAATCTTTTTTTTTTATTTTTTATTTTTTTAAATTTTTTTTTCAACGTTTATTTTTGGGATAGAGAGAGACAGAGCATGAACGGGGGAGGGGCAGAGAGAGAGGGAGACACAGAATCGGAAACAGGCTCCAGGCTCTGAGCCATCGGCCCAGAGCCTGACACGGGGCTCGAACTCCCGGACCGCGAGATCGTGACCTGGCTGAAGTCGGACGCTTAACCGACTGCGCCACCCAGGCGCCCCTCTTTTTTTTTTTTTTTTTAAAAACAATGTTCTTCACATGCCATAATAGAGCTGAACACTCATTTAGACGCCGTTTAAAAATTTTATACACTGAAGTTTCAAAATAGACAACTTAATAGGCTGCTTCTATGTTAAATGAGTCACTTGAAATTAAGATTCTTTCTGTATGTCTCAGAACTGGTAGTCATCTAAGAGACTGTTTGGAGAGATACTCTGACCTGGACTTTATACTGACTGGTCAGTTTGACACAAAACACCTTCTGGTCTGCACACTGCTGCTTTCTTGATCAGCTTCAGAAACTGAGCACTGAGCCAGGTTAGGACATGGAAGCAATCTGTAAGACTTGCATATATATACATGATCCCAGAGAAGATGACCTGACCGAGCAGTGAGAATCTTTTGATTAATGGGGCACCTGGGTGGCTCAGTCCGTTGAGCATCCGACTTTGGCTCAGGTCATGATCTCAGTCTGTGAGTTCGAGCCCCACATCAGGCTCTGTGCTGACAGCTCAGAGCCTGGAGCCTGCTTCGGATTCTGTGTCTCCCTCTCTCTCTGCCCCTCCCCCACTCAAAAATAAACTTAAAAAAAAAAGAATCTTTTGATTAATCACAGTTTGCCTTGTCCTTTCCTTATTTGTGCATACATTGGCTGTTTATACAGCACACACTCAAACATAAGAGAATCACATCCCTCCTGTTAGCTGAATTTGATTTTATTATCAGAAGAGGGCAGACCAACCCCTTTTGGGGACCAAACTGGACTGCCAGGGCACTGTCCTCTGCCCCCTAGGATGTACATGGGCAGGGGGAGATAAGTTCCCCAGACTTGAACAGAGGAAGTGGAATCATTTAGAGATGACTGCTGGGGGACAGGGCAAGGAGAATGAATACACCATCCCTGGGAGAAAAAAAAAAAAAAATCCGAGAAAGGAGAATTCTTTTAGAATCCTGTTGGGGATTTTATTTTCACATATTTATCGAAGTCATTCACCTAAAGTGAGAGTTTTCACATTAGAAGTGAGAGTTTTCAAAACCAAAACACACCCGTTTCAAGTCCAATCGCTCCCCAGCGCAAGCAAGGAGAGCTCTGCAGAGGACTGGCTTGAGGGAAAGAGCAGCCACATCACAGCAGAAGAGCGCACACAGCATACACCAGAGACACTTCCTGAAGCACCAGGCTGGTGTAGAGCCTGTACACTGGATGGTGTAGAGCCCCTTCGTAATGTAGCATTACTCTCAGGATCAGGAAGTATAGCAAGGTTTCATAACATGTAAAAGACAGGAACCTAGACAAAATGACAAGACGGAGGAATTTGCCCCCAAAGAAAGATCAAGAAGAAACCACAGCCAGGGATGAACTTAAAACAGATATACATAATGTATCTCAACAAGAATTTAGAACAACAGTCATAAGAATACTAGCTGACCTTGGAAAAAGGCATAGAAGACACCAGAGAAACCCTTGTGACAGAGATAAAAGACCTAAAAACTATTCATGCCAATATTTTAAAAAATGCTACAATTGAGATGCAAAACCGACTGGATGTAATCACAATGAGGACAGAAGTAGCAGAGGATTCAATAGGTGATATAGAAGATAAAAGTGTGGGAGATCATGAAGCCGCTAAGGAGAGTGAAAGAAAACTATTAGATCACGACTATAGATTTAGGGAAAGGAGCAATTCCGTAAAGCACAATGATATCCATATCATAGGCATCCCAGAAGAAGAGAGGGCAAAAGGGACAGAAGGTTTATTTGAACAAAATATAGCCGAGAACTTCCCTAATTTGGGGAAGGAAACAGACATTCAAGCCCAAGAGGCATAGAGACCTCCTCTAAAAATTGATAAAAACAGGTGAACACCGAGACATATTATAGTGAAATTTGCAAAATACATGATAGAGAATTCTGAAAGCAGCTAGGATAAAAGGTCCTTAACCTAAAGGATAGACACATAAGGTTTGCAGCAGACCTGTCCACAGAAACTTGGCAGGCCAGAAGGGAGTGGCATGATATATTCAATGTGCAAAATGGGAAAAATATGCAGCCAAGAATGCTTTATCCAGCATGGCTGTCATTCAGAATAGAAGGAGAGATAAAGAGTTTCGAAGACAAGCAAAAACCAAACAGTTTGTGACCACTAAACCAGCTCTGCAAGAATTATTAAAGGGGACTCTTTGAGCGGGAAAGAAAGAAAAGCAACAAAGACTAGGAAGAAACAGAGACAATCTATAGGAACAGCAACTTTACAGGTAATACAATGGCACTAAGTAAATATCTATCAATAATTACTCTGGATGTAAATGGGCTAAATGCTCCAATCAAAAGACAGAGTATCAGAATGGGTAAAAAACAAACAAACAAACAAAAAAAAACCACACAAAACAAAAACAAAAACAAGACCCATCAATATGCTGTTTACTAGAAACTCATTTTAGACCCAAGGACACATCCAGATGGAAAGTGAGGTGGAGAACCATTTATCATGCTACATGGACATCAAAAGAAAGCTGGAATACATCAGACACATCAGATTTTAAACCAAAGGCTATAATAAGGGATGAAGATGGGCACTATATCATAATAAAAAGGTCTATTCAACAAGAAGATTTAATAATTGTAAATATTTATGTCCCCAACTTTAAAGCAGCCAAATATACAAATCAATTAATAACAAACTCAAAGAAACTCATTGATAATAATACGATAATAGTAGGGGACTTTAATACCTTACTTACAGCAATGGACAGATCATCTAAGCAGAAGATCAACAAAGAAACAATGGCCTTAAATGACATACTGGAGTACATGCACTTAACAGATATATTCAGAGGATTTTACCCTAACACAGCAGAATACACATTATTTTTGAGTGCACATGGAACATTCTCCAGAACAGACTACATACTGGGTCACAAATCAGGCCTCAACCAGTACAAAAAGACTGAGATCATCGCATGCATATCTTCAGACCACACTGCTATGGAACTTGAAGTCAACCACAAGAAAAAAATTTGGAAAGACCACAAATACATGGAGGTTAAAGAGCATCCTACTAAAGAATGAATGGGTTAACCAGGAAATCAAAGAATAAAAAAATACATGGAAGCCAAGTGAAAATGAAAACATGACAGTCCAAAACTTTTGGGATGCGGCAAAGGTTGGTTCTAAGAGGGAAGTATATAGCAATACAGGCCTTTCTCAAGAAGGAATAAATGTCTCAAACACACAACTTAACCTTACATCTAAAGGAACTGGCAAAAGAAGAGCAAATAAAGCCCGAAACCAGCAAAAGAAGGCAATAGTAAAGATTAGAGCAGAAATAAATGATATAGAAATCACAAAAAACAGTAGAACAGATCAACCAAACTTGGAGATTGTTCTTTGAAAGAATTAACAAAACTGATAAACCCCTAGCCAGACTTCTCAAAAAGAAAAGAGAAAGGACAAAAATAGATAAAATCACAAATGAAAGAGGAGAGATCACAACCAGCACCTCAGAAATACAATTACAAGAGAATATTATGAGCAATTATATGCCAACAAATTGGGAAATTTGGAAGAAATGGATAAATTCCTAGAAACATACACTACCAAAACTGAAACAGGAAGAAACAGGAAATTTGAACAGACCCATAAACAGTAAAGAAACTGAATTAGTAATAAAAAATCTCCCAACAAACAAGAGTCCAGGGTCAGATGGCTTCCCTGAGGAATTCTACCAAACAGTTAAAGAAGCATTAATATCTATTCTTTTGAAACTGTTCAAAAAAATATAAGTGGAAGGAAAACTTCCAAACTCACTCTATGAGGCCAGCATTACCTTGATTTGAAAACGAAAGACCCCACTAAAAAGGAGAATTACAGAGCAATATCCCTGATGAACATCAATGTAAAAATTCTCAACAAGATACTAGCAAATCAAATCCAGCAGTGCATTAAAAGAATTATTCACCAGGATCAAGTGGGATTCATTCCTGGGCTGCAGGGGTGGTTCAATATCAGCAAATCAATCAACATGATACACCATATTAATAAAAGACAGGATAAGAACTATGTGATTCCCTCAATAGATGCAGAAAAAGCAATTGACAAAATATAGCATCTTTCTTGATAAAAACCCTCAAGAAAGTAGGGATGAAAAGAACATACCTCAACATTATAAAGGCCATCTATGGAAGACCCACAGCTAATATCCTCAACGGGGAAAAACTGAGCTTCCCCCTAAGGTCAGGAACATGAGAGGGATGTCCATTCTCACCACTGTTGTTCAACATAGTACTGGAAGTTCTAGCCTCAGCATTCAGACAACAAAAAGAAATCAAAGGCATCCACACTGGCAAGGAAGAAGTCAAACTTTCAGTCGTCACAAACAACATGATACTCTACATGGAAAACCTGAAAGATTTCATCAAAAAATTGCTAGAACTGATATATGAATTCAGCTAAGTCACAGGATGCAAAATCAACATACAGAATCTGTTGCATTTCTATACACCAAAAATGAAGCAGTAGAAAGAGAAATCAAGGAATCGATCCCACTTACAGTTGCACCAAAAACCATAAATAACTTATCAAATTCAACACCCAAAAAATAACCCAGTTAAGAAATGGGCAGAAGACACGAACAGACACTTCTCCAAAGAAGATATACAAATGGCTAATAGACACATGAACAAATACTCAACATCACTCATTATCAGGGAAATACAAATCAAAACTACAATGAGATACCACCTCACACCTTTCAAAATGACTAAAATTAACAACACAGGAAAAAACAAATGTTGGCAAGGATGAATTTCCATTGTTTACGGAAATGCAAACTGGTGCAGCCATTCTGGAAAACAGTGTGGAGTGTCCTCAGAAAGTTAAAGATAGAACTACCCTACATCCCAGCAATTGCACTACTAGATATTTATCCAAGAGTCAAAAATACTGATTTGAAGGGGTACATGCACCCCAATGTTTATAGCAGCACTGGCAGCAGCCAAATTATGGAAACAGCTCAAATATCCATCGACTGATGAATGGATAAAGATGTGGTACACACACACACACACACGCATACATTCCATTGTATATAAACATCATGTATACACACACACACACGATGGAATATTAGTCATCAAAAAGAATGAAATCTTGCCATCTGCAACGATGGGGATGGAACTATAATGTTTTATGCTAAGTGAAATAAGTCAAAGACAAATAGCATATGCTTTTACTCATATGTGGAATTTAAAAAACAAAACAGATGAACATAGGGGAAGAGAAGGAAAAACAAGATAAAAACAGGCAAACCATAAGAGACTTTTAACTATAGAGAACAAATTGAGGGTTGATGGGGGGGGGGGTTGGGCTAAATGGGTGACAGGCATTAAGGGCACTTTGTAATTAGCACCGGGTGTTGTATATATGTGATAAACCACTAAATTCTGCTCCTGAAACCAATACTGCACTGTATGTTGACTAATTGGAATATAAACAAAATCTTGGAAGAAAAACAAAACAGAAAAAAAACAAAACAAAACAAAGCAAAGGAGTGAGAGTTTTCACATTAGGTTCTTCTCTTAGAGAAAAAGCAAGTCCCCAGGTGTGAAGGAAGATAGTTTTTAAACTCCCCAGGCAAGTGATGCAGGGTGTCCAGGGCTGAATCTTGCAGGCTGTAGTTCCTGTCCCTGGGTCCACAGGTTCAAGGAGCAGTTCCGAAGAGCACTGTGTGGGATTGGAGCTCAAGCCACCCTGCAGGACCCCTGGGGTACACAGCCCTTACTGTTGCAGGCTTCTCAGAGACCCTCCTCTCCAGAGCTTCCTGTCTAGTTGGAGCAGTAATGGTTGGGACAGCGAACTCTGCCGATACAGAGATGTCATAAACTATAATCCTGCCCTTGGGGAAAGAAAGAGCCTCACCAAACTGAACCAGTGCTAGCTCCGTTTCCCCAGATATTAAATTGAGCCAATTCTGTGACAATAGTTCATCCTCTGAACACACACTCAGCTTTGGGGAGCTGAAGACAGGATTTCTGCACAGGTGATTGTTTAAAGAGATAGGCCTGTTCTCCCCTCTTTATGTCGACAGAGCACAAAGTGGACTTTAGAGCTACAATCTTCAGGCCTGCTTCTGTCACCTGCCATCCGCACCACTGCCCCCATTCTTCTCGCTTTACCTTGCCCCGGTGTCTCCTAAGAGGGCAGCGTGCACAGGCAGCTTCCAGAAAGTAAATAATGTAATCCCAATATCCTGACTTTGGTGACATTTCAGACCTCTTTCCTACTGCCCATGGTTAGCCAGCAATGGGTCAGACCATCTTTCTGAGGAATTCCAGGAGAAAATGTAGGCTAAGCAAAAAGCTTTGGACGACTCTTTCCAAACCTCAATGGGAAGAATATTCTATGACTTTGAGGCAGAAGTGACGAATTTCAACATGTAGCTTGAGAACCATCTAGTTCTGGGGCAAATTGACCAACACCAGCAGCCAGTTGGTAGCCTGAGAGCACATTGTATGTGCTCCAGTCTTTGAGGTGGTGAAATGTGGGCTCCTGCAGTGGTCTTCTCTTGATAGCAATCTTGCTGCCCAGGCTACTGTGTTTTTTCCAGTCAGCCTCTGTTGCTCTCAAGAAACGTAATGAAGTTCAAGTGTGTGGGAATGACAATAGGGATAAGCTCGAATTTGCTCTAAGTAACACCGATAAAAGGAATTCATTTGAGAGCATGAATACTTTATTGTCACTGATTTCTCCCACATAACTGTGGATGAGAAACAGTGGCCTGGTTCCTAAGAATGGGTTTCTGCTCACATGCTGTGGGGACTGGAGTCTGCCCATGGGCCTGAGGTTCCGGCAGCCTCCACAGGCCTTGCCAGCTCCTTCTCCTGATGGGAGGGACCCTTTGCCCTGTATTTCCAACTGCAGATTTGGCATCCTGTTCTGTTGGGGCACGTCACCAGTGTTTCTTCGGTGGTTTGTAAGATAAGCTGCCAAATTCTTTTGCCTCAGTTACTTCCAATTGGGTTTCCATCACTTATCTACAGGGTCAAACATGAGTTTGCCGTGATGGGATTGGAATTGCTGGTTATGCCCCTGGCACACCATTCTAGCAGCTGGGATGGTGCCTGGTCAAGCCCATGCCTGGTCAAGCCCACTACTGCCACCCTCAAAGGAAGAGTATTTTGAGGCATGTAAAAATGCATGAAATTCAATTTCCGGGACCAAAATGAAGTTTTATGCTAATGCAATCATTTTAATTTATTTGCCTACTATGACAGCTTTCATGCTAAGGTGGCAGCCGAGAAGTTGGAAGAGGGACCATATGTGATGGTCCCACTGCTTTGCACTACCGCCAGTTGTAACTGCGGTGCCACAAATTTGTAACCACAAATGCCCCATGTTTCACCATACAGTGACATTTAAAAACTCTCTATTACCGGGGCGCCTGTGTGGCTGTCGGTTAAGCATCCGACTTCAGCTCAGGTCATGATCTCGCTGTCTGTGAGTTTGAGCCCCACATCGGGCTCTGTGCTGACAGCTCAGAGCCTGAAGCCTGCTTCAGATTGTGTCTCCCTCTCCCTCTGTCCCTCCCAGGTTCATGCTGTCTCTGTCTCAAAAATAAAAAAAATAAATAAAAAACCTATTACCTGTGCACAATAGAAGTGTTTTTGGTCACTGTGACTGTAGTCACAGAGGGACATGGCACACAAACACTAACACTGCCAAGAGTGAACAAAGACGGCAGAAAAAGCAGGCCGTGTAGGTATATCTTGGGATTCCTCAGTGGCCTCTACTCTGTTTACATGGGATGAGCTATTTGAATTAGATCCTTAATGCCCCTGTCTTGAAAAGGTAAATGTCCAATTCTGAATGGGACTGCCATGGTAACCATTCACAAAAACAAGAGTGAGCCTTGCACTGGGAATGAACGACCAACACTTTAGTGCAGAAAATTATAGAGTGGCAAATTATGGGTAAAGAATCGAGTTAATTTCACCTAAAAACGGATACCAAAAGGTCCTGTAGCAGTCTGGAATAAGCTGGAAATTTAGGGCTCAGAAAGATCTGGGTTTTGTGGCACCTGGATGGCTGTTGGTTAGGCATTCAACTCGATTTCGGCTCAGGTCATGATCTCGTGGTTCGTGAGTTTGAGCCCCGTGTCTGGCTCGTTGCTGACGGCACAGAGCCTGCTTGGGATTCTCTGTCTCCCTCTCTCTCTCTGCCCCTCATCTGCTCGCACTCTCTCTCAAAACTAAGTAAATATTAAAAAAAAAATCTGGGTTTTAAGTTCCAATTTTACCACTTACTAGCTACATGATCTTAGATTCTGAGTCTCTTACTAACTCTTCAAAAACAGAAAGATTAATATTCTCTCAAGGAATCAAAAGAAATTGTGAATGTTCTGTGCAATGTGGATATTTTAATAACTGTGTAAAACTACCATCTGAATTCCTTAAAACTTTATATGATGAAAATATATACTCTTTATAGAGAGTATAAAAGAAGCCTTAAATACATTCCTTAAAATACACTCCTTCCCAAAATTAAGAATATGTGACTTTAATAATCAGCAATAAACCCCTTGCACCAGGTAATAGGTTTTGCTCGTTATTTTTTGAAGTAAATGACTGAATGGATGAAATATCTCACACACACACACACACACACACACACACCTGCCTTAGGTAGCAAACCATCAATGCTCATCAAATAGCTGCATTTTCTATACCTCCTAGTCTTGTTGGTAGTGAGGCTGATTCCAGACGTCTAGGTGTTGGACAAAGCAATGTAGGTAGAAGGCAGGTCTTTTTCAGGTCTGGTCTGTAAAAACATCCACGACCACCTGCTAGACTGTGGTTTTCCTGATTTGACAGCATCTGAGGCCATGAGTTCCAGATGGCATACCTAAAGATGGAGGAAGACTACCCAATTCACATCAACAAGAATTTCATGTTGACCAATGATTAAGCTTTTGTATTGAGCCATACCGACTTAGTGTTTTTTATTTGTAAGATGGTCTAATAGTCTGTGCTAAGAATCAAGCTAGATGGGGTTGGAAATAGGACCCCATCCCCCCGGCCCCAATCATAAAACAAGGTTCCTACATTCTTAAGAATTTTATAGTGTATTCCTGACAATGAAGTACTGTGATATATTTAATTTAGTATTTTATGTCTCATTAACAAATTATCTTACCATGTGTTAAGCATTACACTGGTACAAGTATTTCTGAATCTTAAATATATCAATATTGAGGTGGACCTTTTACCAGTGTCCAATCACGAACCTTCCAAAACCTTCTGAACCCCTCTGAATTCAGTTTTGTGTAAATGTTAAAAATTTACAATCTTAGCCAGTCAAGTGAAACAGTTTTTATATTAATCAAATAATCCATCAAATATTATCAATTTGTCAATAATTAATCAATAATCAATTTATAGTTTGGTATTAAATAATTTATCAATTATCAAAATAACAATTTATCCACTCCGCTTTTATATCCAGCCTGAAAACTTATATTTAGAAAAGGGACCAGAATGACCTACTTCAGGACCCTTATCAACATGTCCCAAATCTTTGCAAATGCATTTTCTATTACATAGTACTAAATGGTCTGTGGGCAGAAAATCTTACACCGCTTTGCAGGTCAGTATTTTGATTGTAAAAAAAAAAAAAAAAAATGGAAACCCAGCAAAACAAAACGGTATTAATTACACAGTACTTCCCATAGGAAATCATGCAGACTCTTTAATCAGAAGCCCAGCCACGTCACTGTCGTGAAATGGACATACACGGTTCTGCAACAGAACCACCAGTCCAAGTTTTATTGAGACTGAATGAATAGCAGTAAATGCTATTTCTTTATTATAATTTTGGTTTACATAGCCAGTCTTCCATTCAGCTCAGAGGCTCTTGGTGGCAGAGTGCGTGCACTTAGTCTGTCTTCCTACCCCAGTATCTAAGAATGTAGTACAGTAAGCCCTGAATACAACAGGTACTTCATAAATGCTTACGAAGATTGAAAAAAATTAAGGACAAATATAGGGAAAAATATATTTACTAGCCTTCATGACCCATACTTACCTTAAATCCAAACCTAGAAACATACTTTGAAGATTTTTACAATAGGGCAATCGCATGAAGGGCTTCCTAGCTCACATCGTTCTGGTTATACACACACAACCTCTCCTGGCTTCCTGGGGCACTCTCATCATGCACCATGGAATGTGTTTTCCTACAAAAGCCGTGTTCCCACAAGCCTACACACACGTCTGGTAAGCAAAGGTAGGAAACGTGGAACTCTTTTCAAGTAACAACTGTTTTTAATTGCACCAGAAGGAAAACAATTTGCTGTGGACTATTCTGTGCATCTAAACATTTTAATACATTGCTTCAACAAACAAAGCAAAACAAGAAAACAAAAAACCTACTTATTAAGTTAAATTTTAATCTTAATTTTCTTCTATGATGCTTCTTCTAAATTTCTCATCATCATAAATTCAAGATACAAAAGTTTAAGAGTAGGAAATAAAATTTTTCTCTTAAATTTTCTTTACCGTTTTTGTCCTTTGAAAATTCAAAATGGATATGCCATGTAAAAACAAACAAGATTTCAGTTACATATTGATGAACAAGAAAACATTTATCAGGAGGACTTTGAAGCTGAGGCTCCCTGTGGTGCCATCATGTAATCATGGCTTAATGTAAGACCAAAGCATAGTTGAATTATTAGTACCTTGCAAATACCTATAGAAGGGGAAGGGAAACAAAATTCTAGGAGTTGTATGTGTGAAGTCAGGAGTTTTCCAACACAGAAGGCATTCCAATCATCGGGGAAGTTAAGCGTGATTGGGAATCGCTGGGAGTTGCAATTTACAGTAAAGCAAAAACTGATGCTGTTCGGTAAAAGCTACAATGTCTAGCAGATCTATGCAGATTTTTATTAAAAACGTAAGGAACCTGGCTTTCATTTTACTGTTTCTTTCTTTTACACCTTTTATTTCAAAATAAGTCTCAAGAGATTGTTCCTTCCAATATGAGAATTCAACCAGCTTAGAATGGAAACAGAACAAAAAATAGACGCTGCTTTGTAGAAATCCATTTTTG
>NW_024412388.1:71858890-71899334 GCF_014898765.1 Herpailurus yagouaroundi
TATCATTTCTAATATTTTAAACTGTGAAGAAGTGACCATGCATCGAACAGAAGGCAGTGACTGCTTTGCTTTCTAAGAGCCAGTTTTTTGAGACTATAAATGTGGCTATTGTGTTACAAGTAGTTTCGCTGTCTTATAAGATATTCTATCAGCCCTGAAAAAAAATGGTTGCTACACAAACTCTTAGATCTAGTGAACGATGACAAAAGTAAGACTTTTTCTTTTCTTAGCATGATGGATTTAAAAGGAACACCCCTAACAGGGTGAGTGTATATAAGTGGTTGAACTACTAGAAAATGGGAAGGCAGATAAGCTTTACATATCTAGCTAGAACTGGGATCTGTATAGGCTTCTATGTACAAAGACAAACAGGGTTAGGCACTGAAGCTTTTTGATACAAATTCTGGGAAAGAACCTGGGCCTACATTTATTATCATCGATAACAAGAAGAAACATGCAATCAGTTCTGGAAATGAGATGACACAAGTTTATCCAGAGTATTATATTTGGATAAAATCTGATGCTTTTTACATTGTCAGATTTCTTTATCATTAGTGGCAAATACTCCATTGAAAAATTATTTAAAAATTACTGGCAACTATATAAAGCCCGAGCTGGTACAGATGTTGCAGTGCTAGTCCCCATCTAGTAAAGAGAAGATCACCATTCTGATATCTTAAATATCTTCTATCATCCCATGTATCTTAAACCGATATTCTTAACTTGTTTTATTCAAGGGTACTTTTATCTTGCCTCTATTATCCTATAATCAAAAGTCCTTTGAAAAATTATAATATCCTACATATATAAAAGTCTACTGCTGTAGAAATCTCAAAAATGTAATGTCAGTAATGTTAATTATCTGAAGAAGTCAGCTTCATGGAACAGCTTTTGAGTATTTATTGCTCAGATGCATTCAAAAAATTCTTAAACATAATGTGGCAATGGCTCTAAAACATCTGTAAACAGAATACCACTAAAAAAATTTTATTGGCATGAAATACTATAATTATGGATGTGTAAAATTTTTAAATCTTAAAGCCTCTTAACATAATCATGTATATCTATGTACAAAACATACATAAATTTCACTTTATTTAAAACATATGAAAGAGGAAATTTCAAATCACACTAAACATAATAAATATAGAACTTGCTTTGTTAAAAATCTACAGTATACATTCAAGTAAAGGCTAAACTTCCAATGCCAACTATATAGGAGACAAAATTAAACATTTACAATAATCAGTTTCCTAAAAGTGCTATTTTTAATACCTATAAGAGGAAACTCATTCTAGTGCTTCTGTTTTCAACCAAACATATACATTCCTTTATTCACAGAACCAGATGCTTCTGTTACTAAAAATACATTATCCAAAGCTTTTATATCCTTTTAAATAGATTTAACATTTTAGCTCTTTGGGGGAGGAACAGGAAAGTCCAAACAAACAACTCAGACCACCTTAAATTAGTAGAGATGACTGACTTTATGACACACCCTGTTTCAACTTAGATGTGAAATCTGATGAACGTGTTAATGAAAACAGTTCCAGTCCACACGTCTAAGGTAAGTCATCTTTTTCCACATGGGAGTTGGTGTAGGTCAAGGAGCACCCACTATAGCAACCTTCCTGTGACTCAGGTCTCGATGCCATGCTCCACTTCTGATTTGCACATTCTCTTCCAACCTGATTTGGTTTAGTTTCTTCAGGAGTTATATTCAGTACGCTGACTGAACTATTGGGAAAAGAAAGGCAGATCTTAATAACCATCTCCTCTTTCTTTTATACTTAAGCTAGGCTTGAATGTCTAAAGTCAGATTGCTCCCTTGTCCGATGCTAAGTCAATTGTGAAGATACACAGATAGGGAACAAAGAAATGTTTCAAAATGGCCTAATTTATCACTTTTATCGTATCTATCCATCTATTATTTTTCTGTTTACCCACTTATTTTATTTATCTCTTTGGTTTAGTCTGAAGCGCTCTACCCAACTAATGCCTAAGTCAGACACAGGACACGTGGGCTTTGAAAGCCAATGTCCCTCCATGTCCCCATCTTCCTGCCACTATTTTGTAATCTGTTTTTTTTTATATACATATCCATTTTTACACACAAGTTTTCCTCTACCCACCCATTTACCCACACAGCTATTTAACGAGTGCCTACAAAAGTAGTAAGGAGTCCAGACTCTGAAGTCAGATGGTTTAGGTCCGTACACCAGCTGAACCACTTACTATGTCACTGTTTCTTCAGCTTCCTCAGTTGTAAAATGGAAATAATAATAGTATCTATCTCACAGGGTTGGATGGAACTGAGTTAACACACATTAAGTGCATACACCAGTGCTGAATTAATTGTAAGTGTCAGGGAGCAACACTCTTAGGTTCTGAATGTGGACACAGCTGCTACCCTTCAATGACACAATCTGAGAGCTATGCTCTGTGACCATCTCTAAACAAAAATAGCTGGTTAAATGATTATTTTCAAATCTAAGGGGTTAAGCCAACAAATAACATATTTTTATCAACTGAGTATCTTTTTTCCCCAAAAAAGGGGTTTTTTCCCCCTAAATGTGCATTTTTTGAGACTTTGGTTTACTAATTCAACCTCGATGTGGCAATCATCTTATTACAAACCCAGATCTAAGGTGCTTCAGGAGCAAGGAGTCCAAATTTTCCAAATAACTTAAAATTTTAAGAACTATGTCAAGCTGCAACAGCTTCTCTCCTGAAACTAGTTACACAACTCTTTTCTGTGTTTTATATTCAGAGGCCAGTAACCACAAATATTAATAGCTCAATGGAGCTTCTTAATGCTCCAAAGTTCTATTTCTATGCCACTGATGTTGTTTAGTGTAGCCCTTGGAATATATGAAACAGAAAAGTACTTTTATAAACCATTTATATTTACATATGTTTTTATGTTTATAGCCTGCTGAGGGCTTATAATGGACCAAGTACTGTTTTAAATGCTTTATATGTATCATCACTGAAATCTCATAACGCCCTATTATATAGGTACTAAATGTTGGACTTATCTTTACTAAACACAAAATAATGTCTTCAAGGAATGTTATGTCAAATATTTCATAACTAAAAATTGGATTTAAAAGAATTTTAGATACATAAAAATAACCAAGACAAATGCTATGTTCGCTCTCAGATATAGAATGTATTATTTGAAAATGGCGACTAGAATTTGTGTTATTTACATAGAGCACTCTAATTGGTCAAATTTGGGAGTTTAATAACACTCCATATAAGAAAACACTCTGAACTTACAGTATCTTTTGATTGTAAATTCAACTTTCACTTCCGATACTCCCCCCATTAGTCAATCTGTTGGCTGAAAAGCAAAATATATCCCAAATCCAGTCATTTCTACCTTCATGTTACGACCCTTGTCTAAACTACCGTCACCTCACCTTGACTCCATTAATGTCTCCTAACTGCATCTCCTGACCTACAGGACTCACTCCTATAGTCTGTTTTCCAAACAATAAAACAGCCATCTTTTCAAAACATATCTTTTCCACTGCTTACAAATCTCCAATGCTTTATCTCTTGCCCTTAGAACAGTATCTGACCTACAAATAGAGATTGAAATACTTTACAAATGAGGGGCGCCTGGGTGGATCAGTCAGTTGAGTGTCTAACTTGTGATGTCTGACTTGTGATTTTGGCTTAAGTCATGATCCCAGGGTTGTGGGATCAAGTCCCGTGTTGGGCTCCGTGCTGAGGGTGGAGCCTGCTTAAGATTCTTTCCCTCTGCCCCTCTCCCCTGCTCTCATGCGTGCTCCCTCTCAAAAACAAAAACAGCAACAAAAAACCTTACAAATGAACTGCCAGGTGTGTATATGCGTATGGGGGCAGCAGAGTGGGGTTATGTATGAACAACACGGTCATAAGGTGGTAATTGCTGAAGCCGGGTGATGGCTATAAAGGGCACCATGACCTTATTCTCTATACATTGGTATATATTTGAACTCTTGCATAATAAACTTTTTAACCCTACTCACCCAGGACCTTATAGGATGTGATCCTTGCCTACCTCCCACTATTAACTACCTCCTACCTCTTGGTCTTGCTAGCTACCAACACTTGCCCTCCACAAACACACCAGTGTCCTACACCTCAGGGGTCCCTACACTTGCCTGGAGGACTCTTCCCCAGGCTCTTTTTTGCCCCTCAATATTTAGAGTCTTAAACCTTTTAAAACTCAACAATATGTACAGTGTCTTATCCTTTTTAACCTTCATATTTTTGTTCTGAAATTCATTTATTTAACAATTCTTGGTCCAAGGGCTAGTAGGCTTCTTCAACACTTAGCTCCACACCAGTATCTCACTACCACAGGCAAGCGTGCCCCTGCTTTCTGGGGCACCTACCAAACTGGCACATCCTCATGCCACTGTCCTCTGCTTTGGTTAAAAAGGAAAGATCACCACCACACTTTCCAAGGTATCCCTTTGTTCTTTGCTATTCCTCTGTCGCTAGCAATGTTCTATCTACTTAATCTTGGAACAGGCTCTGAGGTAGAATATTGATATTATACCTTAGAATATGATTTAACAATTTGAGACAGAGAAAAATACCAAAATGCATCAGGTAATAGAAGTATGTGGGTTTCCTGGGGATAGGGAACAAATTTTTTAGCTCCCAGAAGACAGGGACCAGGATCTACTTTGTTTGCTACTGCATTCCCAGCACCTAACACTGTCCTTATATAATGGCTACCCAATAAATACTTGTAGAATGAATCAATCTACTAAATTCCTCTCCAAAGCCACTATTGTTGCTAACACTACAGATATGCCACCTTTCCCTCAGCAGTGCAACTCTAGCAATGGTACAGATATGTGCAAAGATCACCCATAGACCAATACCTATGTTCAGATGCACAGGAACGTGTCTGGCAAAAGTCTGAAGTAGAAGGAGAAGTGGGAAGAGACTTCGTAAGTTTAGATGTGCAAACTGGAGACCCGTTAGACATATTCTGAGGCTTCTTTTGCCGTGGCCTTGAGTGCATTGTAAGACTGTCCCGATCAGAACCTGTTAAAAAGAAAGAAGAAAAAAAGGCAGTCCCTATGGTGAGGTATCAAATATAGTGAAGGTAATTAACTATGATCACCTGAAGACCTGAAGGGTAGTGAGGTGTGAGATAGAACAAGTTAATGTGGGTGTTCACTCGAGCCCTTGACTCTAGTCTTGCTAATCTTGCCATCTCTTATGCATATTCCATAAACATCTAGAAGGATTTAGTTTTAAAAATATTTGGTGATCTCCAGGGATGCCTGGATGGCTCAGGTGGTTAAGTGCCTGACTTGGTTTCGGCTCAGGTCACGATCTTGCGGTTTTGTGAGTTTATGCCCCACATTGGGCTGTGCGTTGATGGTGCAGAACCTGCTTGGGATTCTCTCTCTCTCTCTCTCTCTCTCTCTCTCTCTCTCTCTCTCTCTCTTCCTCCCTCTCTGCCCCTCCCTACTAATGCTGTGTCTTTCTCAAAATAAACTAAAAAAAAATTTTTTTTAAGTATTTGGTGATCCCCAAAGTTTTATATTAATAATTTACAGTATTTTATTGACATGCATTTTCAGATTAAAGGGTTAATGGAGTACTCACTTCCTGAGAAGGCACTGAAAAGTTTCACATTTTCTGAGTTCTGGTGGTCAAAGGTAGTCATATTTAAAAACTGTTGCTTTAACCAACTGGCTCTTTCTTCTTCAAATGCCTTTCTCTGTCATAACAAGCAAACCAAAGAAATACTGATCAGTATTTCAACATTCACACCGGTGCCACTTCCCATGATTTCTGTAGCTGTTGGTGTTTGCTTTCTGGCTACCATCTATATTTTGTAAGTCAAATGAATTAACCTAAAAAACTAAGAAAAACTTCATTTAAGAAAATCATATTTAAAAAATAAAAATTTACCCATCTCACCTAAAAACCAACTGTTATTTTCACATCTATTTTAAATAAATTCAAATGGATAATGCAAAAAAAAAAGATAGCACATTAGAATTTTTGAACACACAGAACATTGTAAGTATAAAATTACAAATGACAGAAAAATACCCACTGTAAATTAATCACGTGAGAAAAAGAAGCTATGACCTCACCAGGCATCGCTCTCAGCCTCCAACCATCTACCAGCACCAGCAGCCACCACCACTAAACCACAAGAGGGCACAGGTCAGACCTTCCCCTTCCCAACAGCCAATGATAATCCTCAATTCTCCCTCATCTCTCAGGTCTCTCGTGCTTCCTTCCCATCCTTCACTGGCCCCACTGACCAGAGGCAGACAGACTGTCCTGCAGAGAACTGGGAGTGGTACAAAAAGTAGCTAGAGGATCTCCCGGAATAGGACGGATACAGGGATTCAGAAAAAGGTTCCTGTAAGACAGGAGAAAATGCTGGTGCAAACGGATTTTATTTTCTGAGAAAGGTAGCTATTGATAAGATAAATTTTCACAAGTGTGGAGGAAACCCAAGTCAGCTAAACAGCATATATCTTTCATTCATAAACACTAATACAAAATCATGCGTCCCCAGACATTTGAAGAAAACGAAGAGCATGAAAGAAAAAGAGCCAACATAAAGAGACCTGACTATAGGTAACAGTTCAAGAGCCTTTTGAAAAAATATTCTAACACAAATGACCAGATTTATGAACACCTGTAAAATAATATAATGCTCTACAAAAAGAAAAAAAATGAGGACACCAAAGACTTGAAAGATAAATTCTAAAATAAAAACTCCTTGGATGAAATGAAGAGTTAAAACTGATGGTGCTGAATATCAGGTTGGTGATGTACAAGATAAAGGTGAGAGAATACCCTTAAATTCAGGACATAAAGTCAATCTATGGATGTAGTCAGAAGGCCAACCATTTGTCTAATAGAAATGTTTGAGAATGCAAGGGAAAAAATACAGAATCAAAGAAAATATTCCAAATTGAAGAAATGCAGGATCTTCAGGCTAAATTACCTAGATGTAACCTCACAAAATTTTGGAACTTCAAGAATATAAAAAGGAGGGGCGCCTGGGTGGCGCAGTCGGTTAAGCGTCCGACTTCAGCCAGGTCACGATCTCGCGGTCTGTGAGTTCGAGCCCCGCGTCAGGCTCTGGGCTGATGGCTCAGAGCCTGGAGCCTGTTTCCGATTCTGTGTCTCCCTCTCTCTCTGCCCCTCCCCCATTCATGCTCTGTCTCTCTCTGTCCCAAAAATAAATAAATGTTGAAAAAAAAAAAAAAAAGAATATAAAAAGGAGAAAAGAAGAAGAGAAGGAAAAAAATAAAGCACAGGATATCTACAAAGTATTGCCTGTAGGTTATATGATAATCGGGCTGCTTATTTGCAAAACCAAACAGCAGAAGAAATGGAACAATGGGAAACTGAATTCTATATGCAGCCAAACCAATCACCTATGAGTGCATTTTTGGATATCCCAGAATTCAGAATATTTTTTACTCACACAATACTTACAAAAAAATTACTCAAGAAGCTAATACAGCAAATTGAAAAAGGAACCCAAGAAAGTAGATAGTGTGAGCTACAAATTGAATGTGATTCAGGAAATCCTAAGCTATAAAGAAAGTCAAAAGACTCACTACAACAGTGGTACACGAAAGATTCTCTCCAAGGTGGCAAAGTCTTATTAACATAGAGTATTTTCTATGTGATCAAACATATTAGTAGGTTACAGAATGAATAATATTTACAGAATCATGATGTCATCAATGTTCTTTCCATTTTTAAGTTTCAACCTTAAAGTACATACACCTGGATTACACCGTAGGGCAGAGGACAAATGTGGTAACACCCAACGATGAGAAATAATAACCATAGACAAAACTTGGGAAGTAGAAGGGCAAGAGAAGGGGAACAAGGGTAAGTACAAGAACGTCTTCATCTTTCATTGCGGGGATATGGTACTGCCTCACGTCAAGCACACGTGAAATGGAAGCATCAAACATATTATTTAAAAAAGTCAACCAAAAGAAACCATTTTTTAAAAGTGGTTTTAAAAAAGTATGAAGTATGTATGAAGAAGTCATATATAGAGACGAGGAACAGCATAGATGGGAGTTGCAGTAAGGACACTGCATTCCTTATCCTTCATAGCCGGGAATCAATAGATTGTTATCAAGAAAACAAAGGCTGAAATACACTAAGGTTAAAACAGTACTTCTCAGAAGAATTACGAAGTTCAAACAGTGGTGACTTCTGAGGAATGAAACTGGTGGTAAGAATGGAGGACATTTGTTCAGTTTGTGGTTTTTTTGTAGGAGTTATTTTTTAAACCATGTTCACACATTACTTGTGTAACTTTTGAAAGGGAAATATGTAGGTTTATATCGTTAAGTCAAAAAGCAAGCTGTAGAAGGTGTATGCACACATCCCTGGGTGAGGGGGAGAGGGAGAACTTTTGTACTGCTTTTTGATGCCCACGGACAGTGGGAAGATAACAAATGTCCCAGAGAGATCTCCTGTGTGAAGCTAAACACTGACCAGTAGAAAGCCAACCAGAAGGGGATAACGGATGCTTAGAGTTTTCTAAAAAGAAAAGTTTCAATTCCCACATCTGGTAAAGGCAAAACGACACCCTTCTATAACAGTTCACATGCTTACAATCCTTTCCAGTTTGTTATTTATAAGATCGCTGGTGAAATACTTTAGGGAACAACTGGATGGCAAAAAAACAACGAAAGGCAGAACTTTGATACATTCTGCCGGGCCTCCCCAGAACCTGCAAAAGCTCTACAAGGAAAGCTAATTGTTTAAGATACCTCCAATCCTAGGCGGATAGCCGCTTCTGTAAAGCTTCGTCTTTCCTTTTCAAAATTCTTTTTTTGCTCTCTAAATAGGGACCACTCTTCCTTGAGGCGCTCCTTTTCTTCCAACAAGTAGCAGTCTCGAAGCAGTGAAGTGGTGTCGTCATCACATGCAGTAGCAAGCTGCTGCTATTAAATTTTAAAACATAGTAAGTTCCAGAAGATCCCCGCGGCACCCCAAGTTAAAGCAAGGGACGGCAGGTCAAACTTTTGGGGAAGGACAGAAATGATGAAGAATCAGCAAGTCAATGGAGGACTCATTTCCCACTTGGCAAAGCCCCGCCTCAGGAATGGTACGTAACGTCCCTGTTAGTAAGCCCAGAACTTAGTTTAAAGCAGAAAAATGTCAAATACTACATATCCTTTGAAATAAAGGAATAAAAATCTAGTAAGATTCAGTAAAATCCTGGCCCTTTACAGGGGAAAACAGCTTTAAAAGGTAACTCACATTTACCTGTAAAAGCTGCTGCTGAGTTTTAATCATTTCTTTACACTGTTGAATTTCCAACTCGAGTTTTTCAGTTTCTTGTTCGTGGTCTTGTCGTGAGATTACGTCTTCATCATTGAAACCTTCTAAGTGTACCTTTGAAACTAACATAAAACCAGTAATTTGACATAGGTTTTACAGCCTCCACTCAGTTTATGGGGCGCCTGGGTTGCTCAGTCAGTTAAGAGTCCGACTTTAACTCAGGTCATGATCTCACAGTTGGTGCGTTCGAGCCCCACACTGGGCTCTGTGCTGACAGGTCAGAGCCTGGAGGCTGCTTAGGATTCTGTGTCTCCCTCTCTCTCTGCCCCTCCCCCACCTGGTGCGCTCGCTCTCTCTCTCTCTCTCTCTCTCTCTCTCTCTCAAAAGTAAATGTTAAAAAAATTAAAAAAAAAAAAGCTCTCAGAATTTTTCTAGAATCTCAACAGGTTTTCTAAAAGGTACCTACTCCCTTTGCCCTCTAAAAATTTCATAAGCTATAATAATAAAATTAAATTTATGGTATTTTACCACCATGAAAAAATTTAAAAAGCAAAGCAACTATAAAGGATTCAGGACAACTACAAATTCATACTATTTTTTGGACTCAAATGATATCTTTACTAGTTCTACTATGAACATTTAATTTGTAATCTGTATTTATTCAAGATTATGTCCTAATTAAAAATGGACAACCTATATTCACAGAGGAGAAAAATAATTAACAAATTCATAAACTACTTTCAACACTTCTTCAAAGATCAATGCAGCACTACAAATCTTGCTCTCCAGTATTAAATTCAACAAATAAAAAGTCCAAATATACTTGCTATTTACTAATAGACTGGGACTGAAATCAACAAAATCTCATGTAAATTAATTTTGGTACAGAATTTTGTTGATTAGTCTTTACTACTAAAGACAACTGGCAGTGAGCTTATGACTTCTGACATTTAGAATAAATTTTCTTTCAACAGACTTCATTTACTGAGCAGAAACCTTAATTTTCTTGATTTAGAAGCATGCAAACTTCAAAAAATATAAAATGTGAAGAATACATTCATCAGGGGCGCCTGGGTGGCTCAGTCGGTTAAGCGTCTGACTTTGGCTCAGGTCATGATCTCACGGTCCGTGGGTTCGAGCCCCGCGTCGGGCTCTGTGCTGACAGCTCAGAGCCTGGAGCCTGTTTCAGATCCTGCGTCTCCCTCTTTCTCTGACCCTCCCCTGTTCATGCTCTCTCTCTCTCTCTGTCTCAAAAATAAATAAATGTTAAAAAAAAAATTAAAAAAAATAAATTTATTAAAAAAAAAAGAATACATTCATCAATGTAAATTTATACTATCTACGGTGACAGAAAATGGTGTCTAAAATAATACATACACTCTTAAGTGAAAAAAAGTGTAGAAAGAATACCTAGTATTCGGTTTTTGTTTTTCATATACATATATATATTTTTTCATGTGTTTGTTTGCTTGCTTATTTATTTATTATTTATTTATTTATTTATTTATTTATTTATTTATTTATTTATTTATTTATTTAAAGAGGGAGAGCACAAGAGAAGCCCAACACAAGGGCTTGATCCCACAATCCTGGGATCATGACCTAAGTCGAAATCAAGAGTTGGACGCTCAAATGACTGAACCACCCAGGTGTCCTGTTTTTTATATATTTTTAAATAAATTTTGTAAGTGCCTACAGAAAAATCAAGAAAGATACGCACCAAACTATTGAGTGTTAGCTATAGGGAACAGAAACCTGAATATTCTACTTCATATACTTCCTAATTGATACTTTAAACCTCTATTATATTGAAAATAATTTAAAAATAAATTATAGGAACCTAGAAGTATGCAAGTATCTAGAAATAATAAGCAACAGGTTTATATTTATACCACATCATGATTAATAATTCTTCATTTCCAAGATTTAGTAAGACACTCAGTTCACTTCATTCAACTGTATACTGCACTCAGAGAAAGATTCACTCTGAAGGCAAAGTATTTTCTCAGTGGGGTTCAAACCTCACCTCTAGAAGTAGATAGAAGCTTGATTATCAAACTACCAAACTGAGTTCGAGTACTTCACAGCTGAGCCCATAACGTGGCTTTCTAAGTGACTGAAATTAAGAGCTGAGTGTCAACTCACTTTGCATGCACTGAGGCAGTAAGTTACCTTGGTTATCAAGCTTTTCTACATGACTTTTCAAAATTCTCCACTGTTTTCTGATGCTGTTGGTAAGCTGCTCTCTCACAGTTTCACAGGAAAGGTCCCACATACTCTCCCTACTCAGTTCCCCAGCATCTTCCTCAGCATCAGAGATAACCTACAAGTGAGAGAGGTGAAAGGGAAAGACCAGTATCTTAAAATGGATCTAGATACTCAGGCAATAGTAATTATCAGAGATCCTTATCAAAATCATTTCTGCACCATATCTTAAGCATATGTGACCTAACATTTAAGATAGAAATTGTCCAATTCAAGTCTCTTCAAATGTGAATTTGAATCTAGTGATGAGAGTCAAGGAGCTGTGTGAGGAAGTTATTCATTACCTGTCCAGTGCTGTGTTAGATGCTCTCATATGTTAATTAACCCTCAAATCATGTTATAATGTGGGAAAAATGAGGCTTTCAGAAGTAGACACACTGCCCGATATCACACAGCCAAGAGGCAGAATGGAGATCTGAAGTTAGATCAACTTATCTCCAGTCCTAGGCTGTTTAAATCAATAAACCAGTGAAGTTATCTAAAAAGTAACTGTGAATCCTATTTTTTCATATAATTTTTAAAAAATAAAACCAGAGATTATTTTCCTTTTTACTCTACCAGCACATTAATCATAGGAAAATATAGCAACCACGGACATATGATCACACAGAATCAAAGCAAGATAAAGAACATAGGAAAACAGTATTAAAATATATCAAAATAATCTATAGCTACATAAACAATAATATATATTAGACAATAATAATATGTATATAATGTGCAGGTATATATACATATATATATGCAGGTATATATATGTCTGCATAACAATCTGCATGGTCCTATTTTATTATTAACATCCAAGAAAGTGGACAGAGATCTACTTTACTAAACTGAACAGTAAATATCTTGCTGGGGGAAAAAAAGAAAAAACCTAGAAGATGAGAAGAAATGCTGGTTAGGCTGTTCCTGCATGCAGATGCAGCAGGAATGAGCGAGTGACTCAGAGCTGTATCAATAGTGTGAGGTCAGCAATGGCTGCCAAAGTCAAGGTCTCCCAGGGGAAGCAGGTTGGGGAAGGGCCCAGCGTGGAGCTCACTATGACTCTGCTTCTTGCCAGTCAATCCTCTGGAGCTACTTGCCAGTAATTCTTCCAAGAAGCTATACCTTCTATGTGTTAAAGCATACCAGAATACTATAAATCCATTACTTAAAACATTAATAATAATAATTGCTTTACACTCCCCAGACTAAATTAAATGCTAAAACCACAAAATGAAAACAAAAAGTTACCTTGAATCTTGGGCATATATTTTGGCTACAATTAAGTAAGAAAATAACTAATAAGTGAAACCTGAAGGCTACCTAGGCATTCTAAGGTTATACCTTACTCCCTTACTAAAATGCTCCAAAATCCTTAAAAGGACTGATTTAAATTATAAGAGAAAAAAGATCTAGAAAAACAGACCTTTTAAAACCAAGAAATATACTTAATTAAGGGTACTTCTCCAAACTTAAACATTTGCATTATTAAGAATTACACAGGATACTAACCCACTGGATGAGTAGCGGTGAGGAGAGGGAAATTTAAATATCTGAGGAAGGTCTCCTTGATTTAGTACTTACTCTTGCTGACTGAAAGCTGGTACTGTTTGTAAAGGTTGGGCCAAAACCTGAAGAAACTACAGGGGTAACAGAAACTATGCTAGCTCTGGGAAGGCATTTGTGGATTTTCACAACGAACCAAAAAGTGATAGACTTTGAGAGAAAAGGCTAACTCAATATAAAGGTCAAGAAGGTCCCAAACTGGAGAGTTTATTTAAAAAAAAAATTTTTTTTAACGTTTATTTATTTTTGAGACAGAGAGACAGAGCATGAACGGGGGAGGGTCAGAGAGAGAGGGAGACACAGAATCGGAAACAGGCTCCAGGCTCCGAGCTGTCAGCACAGAGCTTGACGCGGGGCTCAAACTCACGGACCGAGAGATCATGACCTGAGCCGAAGTCGGCCGCTTAACCGACTGAGCCACCCAGGCGCCCCAAACTGGAGAGTTTAAAAAGAACATCTAGGTAATGATTTTTTTTTTTTTTTCCTGAGAGAGAGAGAGAGAGAGACAGAGACAGAGAGAACGCATGTGTGCAAGTGAGCGAGGGGCAGAGAGAGAGAGAGCATCCCAGGAGGGGCAGAAAAGAGAGAGAGAGAGAATCAAGGCTCGAACTTATGAACTGTGAGATCATGACCTGAGCTGAAGTCAGATGTTTAATGACTGAGCCACCCAGGTGCCTCAGATAATGATTTTTTTTAAAAAAGAAAGAAAATAAGAGGTAGAAGAGGGTAGACTTATCAGCAGGACTGATCTGTGACACCACAAAGTAAACAGTCCCCAAATGTAGGTTTAAAAACAAGTTCTGATGGACTTGCTGACAATTAGCATTTTCCATCAACATTGCTATTTTCAGATTTTAGTCACTTGGTTGAATCCGGAATTTAAACATGGAAAGCAATTAAGTTAAAAGAAGTTTTCACCATGATGTGACTTGTTCTTTCAGACCTCTGCACGTATCATTCATTCCCCTTGCATCACATGCTTTCTACTCCCAAAACATACACCTACTTATTTTTAAGAACCACCTCAAATTCACTTGCTCTCTGATGCCTTCCTTGACTGCCTCACTTGCTTTGTTCTGCACACTGCACCACCCTGTTATAGCTCTTAACAAGTGTAACAGTTACTTTTCTACATGCCCCTTCTCCCCAGAAGAGCTTCTAAAGAATGCAATGGACTGAATGTGTTCTCTCAAATCTGTGTTGAAATCCTAACACCCAATGTGTGGGTATGCGGAGGTGGGGCCTCTGGGAAGTGATTAGGCCATGAAAAGTAGAGCCCTCGCGAATGGGAGGAGTGCCCCTACAAAGGGATTCTGGTGAGCAATCCTCCTGTTTCTGGGCACGTGAGGGTACAAGGAGTCAGCAATCTGCAACCTGGAAGACCTCTCTCACAGACACTGGCCCTATGGGCACCTAGATTTTGAACTTCCCGGCTCCAGAACTGTAAAAAATAAATTTCTGTTGTTTTTAACCACCCAGTCCATGGTAGTTTGTTATAACAGCCCCAACTAAGACAAAGGAAAAAGTCAAAGTCCTTTTAGCCTTTTCTTTCCAGGGACCAGACAGCAAATTTATGGACTGAATGATTAGCTGGCTCCCAAAGTTAATGAATGTTTCACTCTCTGGAAAGCAAAGCATGCTTAAATATGTAACACCTAAACTAAACTATTTAGAGGATATTCAGCACAGTACTTAAAAACATGAACTCTGGGGTAAGGCAGACTTGGATTTAAATCCTGATTTTGTCCTGTGTGATACTAGGTTAATTAGACTAAGGTGCCTCAGTTTCCTCAGCTATAAAATGGGGGATAATTATAATATGAAAAGCATCAAATTATAAGAATGAAACGAGACAATGCTCATAAAGAGCTTAACACAGTGTTTTGGGCACAGATCAAGTCCTTGGAAAATCATCTCCCTCATTTCCCAGGGCATGTCTAGAAACATATCGGACAATTTTTTGGGTTGTCACAGTGATTGGGGGTAGTACAGCAGTGAGTGTCCTGTCCAAAACATCAGCAATGTCCCCCACTGGGAATACCTATCTAATGTTTTAATTGTTCGACTTAGCAATCCAAAACTGTATTAGAGAGGAAAGAGCCACTTACAGTTCCTGTACTATCATCTGCTCTTTCTCTAGGTTTCTGCTTTTGGGGAGAAAGAAGAGAAATCATTTCCTTTTTCATTTGCTGAAGAACCTTCTTAAGTTCAGCATTTTCCATTAGGATTTGTTTCTGACGATATTCATAATCATTCAAGAGAATTTTATACATTTCATCTTCATTCCTGAGAAAGAAACTGTCAGCATGAAAATGCAGTTATAGAAAGAAAAGTCTGATGAAATGTATCAATTTAAATTGGAACTTACCTGGCCTCAGTTTTACCCGTCCTCCAGGAGCCTCTTTTTCCATCAGCTCTCCCCACATAATTTAAAACTTCCATAGCTACAAACGTGAACATGCAAAACAAAACCAATTCTTAACATACATATGTTTAAGTGTATAAAACCCTAACACACTACACACATACTGGAGACCTAAGTCAACCTGGTGCAGATCAGGATTTGGGCTCAGAAAGTCCAGGATTTCAAGTTCCAGTTCTCCATTACTGATAAACACTGAGATCTTGACAAGTTATTTACCTGCTAAGCCTGTTTCTTCATCAATACAGTGGGAATAATGAAAATATATACCAAAGAGTTGTTGTGAAGAGTAAAAGATGTTGTTAAAACACTTAAAGTACTTGATAAATATATTATCATTGTTAATTTTATCTTCGGGGTTGGCAAACTATGGCCTGCAGGCCAGATGCCTGATTTTTGAAATAAAGTTTTATTACAACACAGCCACACCGTTTGTTTATATACTCTTACACCACAAGTGCAGGGATGAATAGCTGTGACAAAAGGCCACAGACTCCACAAACTTGAACACATTTACTATTAGAATCTTTATAGAATAAGTCTGCCAAGCCCTGCGTTGTCATCATCATCAAAGAAGCCAAAGCCCCTGACAGTATTAATTTCTCTTCTATCCTAGGGGGAGACGGAAGCAGTTGGCATAAGAAGGAAAGAAGATGACAATAAGTTACTGTAGTTTTAGCTTGATAAAATCATTATGAAAATACCACTTCCAGGTAGGTTTGGACTAGGAGACAGCCAGATTCCCACCAAATAAGAGCTCTGTTACCAGAGTTAAATCTTCAATAAACTTCTCTAATTAGTACACTTCATACTTCCGGCATTTCATCTTGCTCTTTATTTAATTCACGGATGAACATGAGGTTAACCAGTGAAGTTTAAGTTTGATTACCTAAAGATTTCCCACCTTGTCTTAATAGCTTACCCCACTTTCGATTTTCAGTAATGCTTAAAATAAGATAGCTGAATAACTGAGTCAATAGTGAGCTGCCTGCTGACAGCGGACATGGCCCACCATGTGACAGCTTGGGACATCTGCTCATCAGCTGTCGTGTCAGCAAGTCCAACTGAGCTCCGTTTCCGAAACCACGGTTTAGGGTATTACTGTAGCGTGCAGGTTAGAGGACAACCTGCAGCCCACGTGGGAACCACTCTTCGATAAATCAATGCACACATTTCCTGTTCTGCATCTCACCAGGCCAGTAAAACCTTGCGTGTAGCTCGACTTTTGTGTGCATGGTTCTACTTTGTAATCTATGTCATGTACCTGAAATTATGCTTGGATGACGTAAGCTGTAAATTAACTTTCGTAAGAGTAACACTACAAAGAAAAAAAAAAAAAAAACGTAGGCACAAACAAAAGCATAATGTCCACAGTCTCTTCTTTAGACCAGCTGCTTCAAAAATGCACAGCTACATTTAAAGGAAATGACATAGATGATTTGATGTGAAGAATAATCTTGCGAAGTTATTTCTAAAATCATATACTTTTTTTGATACTCAGAAACTCATCTTGCCTTTTCATATTATCAGTTCTTTGCTATAGAAGATTAGAATATCCTCTGGCTTAGTTTTTTCCCTATGGAACCACAACTGCCATATTAAAAAAATATGTAATTCTTATATGCAACTAAGGAAGCAAAGCAAAATTATTTACTTTTCACTAACGAGTTGTCTCAATTTCTAGTTTATGTGGATATATACCGTCTAGAGACATTTTATGCATAAAGCATAAAAATAACACTTCATGGGTTGTTGTGCTCCATCTATTCACATTTCTTTCTTAGCATATTAGCTTATGCATTTACTTTGCTCTATCTCAGCCAGTTGTTTCTTACCTATTTTTTTATCCTTCTTGTTCATAACAAGTTGATGCAGACGCTCCTTTAATTTATTATATTCACGTTCTTTTCTCTTCATGTCATGATTATATTGAGTAGCTCTACTTGCAATGATATTTTGTAATTTTTGTACCTGAAAAAAGCATTTTCCATCAAATGAGTCCCTTTATGATTGACAATCCCCCAGTTAAAATTTATAAATTCAAAAGAGAATAGAAGTCCTAGCATTCACCTCCTCATAAAATAGTTTACTCTAGGATTATTCTTTCTTCTCAATAACCACTGGAAATCACTTTGAAAAGTATCATTAAGTGAACCACAAAGTTTTTATTGTTTAATTCTGAAACTTCCAGAACTCCTAACTTTCGAAATTATCTTTTTCTACCCTTTTTACTCTACATTTAGAGTCTGATCATTTAGAAGCCAGAAACTCTTACAGAAGTATTAAAGTGATCAGAGCTTCATCTGAAACAAGAATCAATTGATCATTTGTAGTGACTTCCTTACATTACTTACTTGAACCACTTTATTCCCTATAAATCTGTGACAAATTAGCCATAGCACATCACAGCATGTAAACAGGTTTATTTTTTTGTTTTGTTTTTAAACAGGTTCATTTATCTGATCACAAACAGTTCTCAAATTAGAGTAAGCCCAAATAGCAGACAGAATCCAGTTCAAATATTTGCTGAGTACCCACGATATGCCATGCCCTACTGTTCAATGTTTAGATCTACTATGGTTTCTCAGCCAACCCTTGATAGAAAGCATGTTCTATTCTATAATAACATTTTTAATCTCCGGTGAAGATGATCACGTTTAACTCAATCCTTATTAAAGACTAACTACATTCAAACCACTTAAGTGTAATCAGCACATCAAGTCAACATTTTTCTGGGAAATAACTCAAGATAAACTCAAATAAACTCAAATCTTGCAGTTTAACTAAGATATTTCATTATCCACTAACGGACTATATTACCAGTCAAATATGATAAAATCTGTCTAAATCACTATAAGGTCATTAAAGAAATACGCTCCCTTAGAAGTCCTTAATTATAGTTTAAAAAAATATACACAACACTGAAAATATTGTATTTTTACAGTTATCAAGTGGTCAGGGATCAAAAACTGCAGAGCAGTAAGAACATAATGGTTTCTTCATATGTAAATTAAAAAATAACTTCAAATGCATGAACTCTATAGATCTAAATACTAAGTAACCACTATAGCAGAAGTGAGATTATAATTATGGTATCATTAGCAATCAGAAATAAGATTTTTAAATGTGAATTCCTTTTTTTTTTAAAACCAATAACTCTTGGGGCGCCGGGGTGGCAAAGTCGGTTAGGCGTCCGACTTCAGCTCAGGTCACGACCTCGTGGATCTCGCGGTCCGTGAGTTCGAGCCCCGCGTCGGGCTCTGGGCTGATGGCTCAGAGCCTGGAGCCTGCTTCCAATTCTGTGTCTCCCTCTCTCTCTACCCCTCCCTCGTTCATGCTCTGTCTCTCTCTGTCTCAAAAATAAATAAAAAAAAAACGTTAAAAAAAAATTAAAAAAACAAAAAAACAACAACTCTTGTGTCCATTTAGTCAAGTAACTGCTTGACTGTATGAATAATGGATTTAAGATAAAGAAGAGGGATGCCAGATATTAAACAGAGATATAGCAGAGAATAAAAGATCTGCATTGAAAGCACCCCTGCCCCTCGGAAAAAATATCAATGCATTTGAGTCCAGGCAGACATTACAGGACACTGGCTGTCACAAGCTATGGACCACTACACTAAACCAAATGAATCCTCTTGGAGCAGGGATGACACAGAGAGTTCCTGACCTCAGTTAAATATGCTGCAGTGGTGTAGAAAGAGGTCCACCATACCAATTTGACAAAGGAAGAATTAATGATTCTTGTTTTTGTTTTTTTTTGTTTTGTTTTTGTTTTTTAATGATTCTTGTTTTAAGGTAGCCATTATGGTCACCTCAAATCAAAGAAGAAAAAAAAAATTACTCAAACTTTGTCTTCAATAACTGACAACTCACTTCATCTTTTTCATTTTTCAGTAGCTGATGCAAATTCCGGTTCTTGCACTGTAACTGTCTGTCTCTTTCCTGAAGCCCAATCATTTCTCTCCTGGAGGTTTCCAGTTGTTCCTAAAACATCCACATGCAATCCTGATTAAAATTAACACAGGACTCAGAGCAAATGAATTTTTAGAAGAACAGTATAAACAATGTACACATACTAGGGTTCGTTAGCTAAAACTGCAGTTCAATGGCACACAAAATGTTTAGTTAAAACAATTATTCTCAAACAATACTATAAAGTTATAAATTTATTTAAATTCCAAAATGTTGTATGTATCTGACAAAAGAGTTTCAAAGCGGATCCCTTGAAAGGCTCTTCACTTATTCAAGTGATGCTGCCACTGGACACTTTTAAAATTTCCTTTTAGTACTTTGTAACATGGCTACAGCACACTCTTTGAGAAAGAACCAAAGTGATTTGGAGCTAAGTCTAAAGAAGATGGGTGACCAAGCAAGCAGCAACCCTTCAGGTCAAAAAAAGTGAGGCTCAGCACAATACTAGTTCTCCCTTGCAAGTGGGAACCTCTGAAGATTTTCTCCAGAGAGGAACGGCAGCATTGCTGGAATCAGTATGGGATAAGATGCTCACTTTGAATTCATTCCACACATTCCATGAGGAAATGTGCCAAGTTCTGCATGAGACCATTGGAATATTTTTAAAAGCCTCTTATCCTTATAAAATAGAAAACCCACTCAACTTATGGCATAAGTGACCATAAATGACAACTTGCACAATCTCTTTAACAATGGATCTCAAGATGATTTAGGAATTTATAAAATTTAGGAATACAACTTGGATAACTAAGGCTGTCAGAATTTTTGGCACCTTCTTCTCTGGAGTGCTGAAAGCTTCCTATCATGCCAGACCATTTGGAATGGCTGAACTTAAAGGCACTGGGCCAGTTGACATGTCCCACATATGTCAAATCAGATTCACTCTGAGTAATTATCAGTGCTTTACCTGAACTCACTATCATCCCTGCAAATCTGTACACCCCCCTGCTATATCACTTAATTCAGTAAATCATACCATCATCCTCTGTAAAGTTGACAGAGACCTGGCTGGTATCTTAATTCATGACTCTCTTTACTCCCCAAATTCAATTTTTCATAGAATTCTACCCATTTTACCTCCTAAGTTTGCTTAATATCTCCCTTTTACCATCTCCACTGGCAAAACCTTTCTGGCCTTAGCAGCTGCTAAGGCCTGCTAACAGCTGTCCTTTCCACCATGCCTTCTAGGCTCCCTACTTCCACCCCAAACACAAATCTACACTTCTCCCGTAATTTCTCCACCCTACTGCCAGACTGGTATCTCTACATGATGCCCACGATGCCTTCTCTTGCTTACGTTCCTTGGTGCCTCCAGGTTTCTGCACAATGCACTCACATCATCTGACGCCTGGGTCCCAGCCTCACCTATCCGTCTTTATCATAATCATATAGTTCAGCTCCTACAGGGCTACTATCTGTTTCTTAAAAGTAAAATCCTCTCTCATACCTCTATGCTTTAAACAGGTTGCACCCTCTGCCTAGAATGTCTTTTCCAAACATTAGCAAATTTCTACTTATTCCTCAAACCTGAGATCAGTGTTAAGTCTCTGTGAAGCCTCCTTTTACCTCCAAGAACAATTAATGACGCAAATAATCTTAGTTCAATGTATCGCCTTCCACTGGACTACAATCTCCTTGAGAGCAGGGACTGGGGTTCACTCCTCTGTAAACCCATTGACCCTAGCACACAAAATACTCAATAAATTCTCCTCAACAAATTGAATGAATCATATACTAGGAGAGATCAGCAACTTTTGCCACTGAACACATTTCTGTCCACAGAGAAATACCGATTTTGGCCCAGGTCAAACCCTGAATTAGAAGACTTCCTGGAAAACACTCTATACTCTGGGCTGTCCTAATAAGCGACCACTCCTTAGGGGAAAGGGTAAACAGCCCCCGGTTATCAATATCATTGCACGATTATTCACTGTCTACTTAAAAAACACTCAGCCAAGGTTATCCAGATATAAAAAGTTTTAATGCAGAATTACTGCCTTCTTAGGCTTACAACTCTGAGTCACTCTAATTCATAAGACCTTCCATAGGCCTCTCTGATTAAAATTAAAGTACTATCCACAACTCACAGCCTTTTTATAACCTGGAGGGTATACCAACTACCCCCTCCAGCCCACCACAGCTCCCCTGTCAAAATAATCTCTAGCCTGTAGGCACCGTAGGATGTACAGAGACCTAAAAATATTAAAGAAAAAACAATGTTATCATTTGGCTTAGCTTATGAGACATCTGCCTTATTGAAATACAGGTTGACATGCAATTTCTACCTTAAGTTTTGCATAGCAGTTCTGCAGATGGTCCATATCACTTCCCAGTTTCAGATTCTGTGTTTCTACATTTTCCTGAGCTAGAAGGTTCTTCCGCTGAAGTACAAGTAGCTCATTCATACAATTTAAAACAGCAACTATATTTAATTCTCTCTTTGTGTCTTTACCTTTGGATTCTTCATATAATGAAGGAAAACCGAAAGTAGTCAATTCCTGGTAGGAGAAAATGTTTTCCTCAAAGTTGGTTATCAGACAACTAAGTATAGAAACAAAAGACAGAAATATTTTCTGAGAAATCATAAAAACTACCCCGAGTTAAGAAAACTGTAAATATCCCAAAGGACAAAGAACAGAGAGAACTGGGCTCTTTTAGCCTCTGCTCTGCAATTGCCTGTATCCTGGAGCAAGGCACTCAGGTTTCTGCATCAGTAAAGTAAGGGAGAGACTCCAAGTGGAAGAGCCCCTAGGGTGATGTGCAGGCCAACCTGCTCCTGACAAAAACATTTACCATGTATCCAGACTAGATGATCACGGTGGTTCTCTGCATTTCTAGTGTGTTTAAGTCCCAGGCCGATACATAACAACATACATGTGCTTAACAAGTGTTTTTCTCATAACTTCGATATGTTCTATTATATAACATGATTTATGCTATTCTTCTCACAAAACATTTTTTTTTACCTGATCAAGATATGAAACACTTTGTTCAATATTCTCCTCTGTGCAGAAGGCACTGAAAAAACTGTGCACATTTTTTGATAAAGGTATTGAAGAACATAGCACTTGCTGTGAGTATAAACTTGATGGAGACATCTTTGTTTCTGAGGTATATTGACAGATATTTTTGCTTTCTGAAAGAATAAAAGGTATTTACTTAAACAATTTATAAAACACATGCAAAGAAAACTATCTCCGTTACCAAAGATGTTGAATTATATAAATATTTTTAAAAATTTTCAAATTCAGACAAAGCTGGTTTTTGTAAGAAAACTACACAAAATTGACCCTTGAACACTGCACTGACTTCCAACACAGCTGAAAAATCTGTATATAACTTCTGATTCACCAAAATTTAACTACTAATAGCCTACTGTTGACCAGAAGCCTTATGAATAACATAAGCAGTTAACACATATTTTGTATGTTACGTGTATTATATACTGTATTCTTCCAAAAAAGGAAACTAGAGGAAAAAAAGTGTTATTTAAAAAATCATAAGAGAAAATAAATATGCAGCATGGTACATTTATCAAAAAAAATTCTTGTATAAGTGGACCCACAAAGCTCAAATCCATGTTATTCAAGTCAACTGTACTTTTTTTTCAAAAAGATACAACTATCAAGTGCCCTTTGGAGGCATGTTAAGATACAATAGATTCTTAGTTTATACTATTTCAGATTTATAAAAATAACAGAAAAAAACCACCTATGTCAAAGTTTATATATTAAAGGAATAAATCAAAGTGTACTGAAGTAGCCAATAAACTCATTTCAAATGCATAAACGTTTCTCGCAAAAATAGTAACAATCAAACTCATCATCCGTCAAAGGCATTTAACCCCACTTAAGTATGGCACAATTCTTAGCTTTCCCAGATAATTTTTCTCAAAATAAAAATTTAGATATTTTACAATTATTTATGTCTCTCTCTAGTCACATCTTCAATATCTGTGGTAAATCATTTTACAGTTTCATTTAAAAATCCACCTTTACAATTACTGATTTAGTTTATACTTATTTTAGACTCAGGTACCTGAAGACAGATCTGGATCTGTAACAGTCATCCACTCTCCCATAGCAATCACCAGAGCCAGGATACCTGAGGAACCAGTTCAGCAGTGAAACATTCAGTCCAGCTGCTGTCACTCTTCTATGTAGGCATCTCCTTAAAAAGCAAATCAGAAAATAACAGCATTTAACCAAAAATAAAAGCAAATATAAAATCAATGTGTAAAAAGAAGGATTTTACATTATTTACTCCTGCACTCCCATGGTAGAGCAGAATGATAATCTGTGTCCATGTATGCACGTGTGTGTATGTGTGTTTAAGAATCAGGAGTAAAGAGGGATGCCTGAGTGGCTCAGTTGGTTATGCATCCAACTTTGGCTCAGGTTATGATTGCACGGTTCATGAGTTCGATCCCCGCGTCGAGCTCTGTGCTGACAGCTCAGAGCCTGGAGCTTGCTTCGGATTCTGTGTCTCCCTCTCTCTCTCTGCCCTTCCCCAATTCACACACTGTCTGCCTCTCTCTCAAAACTAAATAAACATAAAAAAAATTTTTTTTAATTAAAAAAAAGAATCAGGAATAAAGAGTTCTAGTAAAGTATTCATATTTTTTCATATACGTAGTACACAGTACATGATTTGACTCAGAATATAAATCTAGGTACAGCATTGTTGTACTAATAGATATTTCTATATTATATTCTCTAAGATAAAGTACAAAGCATTTATACAGATAAGAGAAAGAAAAACTTCTTAGATAGCATTCTCCTTTTTTGTTTTTACTAACTATATTAGCAAAAAAAAAAAAAAAAATTTAATTGCAATTCCCAATGGTGGCACAGATGTAGAAAAAAGCATACTCCCATACACTGCTCGCCACAAAGATCACATCAATTTATACAACTACCAGCGATTTGGCAATATGTACCAAATCTTAAAAATGAAAACACATTTTGACCTAGAAAAATTACTTGTAAAGTTTTACCCTGATAAAATAATGATTTATGCTCATTTCAACAGCACATACACAAAAATTGGAACAATACAGAGAAGATTAGCATGGCCCCTGTGCAAGGATGACACACAAATTTGTGAAACATTCCATATTTTTTATGTGGAATTTAAGAAACAAAACAGATTAACATGAGGGGAGAAAAAAGAGAGAGAGGCATAATAGGAAAAAAAGACTCTTAACTACAGAGGACAAAATGAGGGCGATGGAGGGAGGTGGGTGGGGGGATGGGCTAGATGGGTAATGGACATTAAGAAGGGCACTTCTGATGAGCACTGAGCATTGTATTTAAGTGATAATCACTGGATTCTACACCTGAAACCAATATTACACTCTACGTTAACTAACTGGAATTAAAATAAAAACCTGAAAGTAAAAGAAAAAAGATTTGTACAAGGATTCATCTACAAGTTGTTCTTGACATCAGAAATAGCTTGTATGTTCCACAGGAGACTGGTTAAATAAATGACACATTTATACAACAGAACACCTTTAAACACAACCATGTGGAGTTAGGGTGGTTAAAAAATACATGAGAGGCCAGAAATATGTATGAATGAAGTGGACTAATTATAAGAACCTTTCATATAACAGTTTCAGCCTACCATCATTTCCACTTTTTTATAAAGAAAAATGGAAGAAATAAATACTTCTACACCGTAAAAAAATTCAAATGAAATTTTGTGAAATCTCCTAATGTTAGAAGCTAATTAGAAAATTATGCAAGTACCCTGTGGAAGGGGCAGTGGCTTGGAAGGAGGATGTGAAAGAGCCTTTTCCACAGTGATCCGAGATGGCTGCACAAGTATACACATTAGTACAATCCTTCAAGTTGTACACTAAAGATCTGTGCACTTAACTGGATGTAAGTTACACTCCAAACAACATTTTTTAATAAGCCAAATAAAAGGCCGGATCTGGATTATGAAACAAAGAATTCACAGCCCGTTCTGAATATTTAAGATTATGGAAATATTCATAATGTAATACTGAAATGAGAGGAAATTTTTCATTCATTCAATATATTTTTAATTGTGCTACTGTGTGCCAGGCACCCTCTTCTAGGCACAGGGGAAGCCCTGCTCTCAAGTTTACATTCTGGGGGAGGGGGGGAGGGGTAGAAATAGATAACGAGACAATAAATTAACCTAACACAGAGTGATAAGAACTATAAAGAAAGCTAGGCACAGTAACGTGAGAGTCCTGGAGTGGGGGTATCTAGATTCATCAAGGAAGGCTGCATCGAAATGTTGACATTTAAACTGAGACGTAAATGATACCCAGTCAGCCACAAGATGTTCCAGCCCAGGTAGAAGAAACGAACTTGGTAAGAATGAAAACCATAAAGAAGGCCAGTATCTCTGAAGTACACAAGGACAGATGGTAGGAAGGTAGATTTTCTCAAAGTAGCAGTGCAAAGCCATGGAAGGCATTTAGGCAGTAAATCAACAGGATCTTCTCTAGGCTTTGAAAAAGATCACCTCAGCTACTCTACCCCCTGAATATATTGCAGGTGGGCAATAATGGAGGCTGGAAGATATGAGGCTACTGCATGAGTTCAGGCAAGAAGACACTTTTTTTTTTTTTAATTTTTTTTTTTCAACGTTTATTTATTTTTGGGACAGAGAGAGACAGAGCATGAACGGGGGAGGGGCAGAGAGAGAGGGAGACACAGAATCGGAAACAGGCTCCAGGCTCTGAGCCATCAGCCCAGAGCCCGACGCAGGGCTCGAACTCACAGACCGCGAGATCGTGACCTGGCTGAAGTCGGATGCTTAACCGACTGCGCCACCCAGGCGCCCCAAGAAGACACTTTTACATTACAGCTTGAACAGAAATAGACACAGGTAGATAAATTAGCGATGTGTTTTGGAGATAGAATCTTCAGGACTTGGAAGATGGGATTAAAAATACACAGAAGAGGGGCGCCTGGGTGGCGCAGTCGGTTAAACGTCCGACTTCAGCCAGGTCACGATCTCGCGGTCCGGGAGTTCGAGCCCCGCGTCGGGCTCTGGGCTGATGGCTCAGAGCCTGGAGCCTGTTTCTGATTCTGTGTCTCTCTCTCTCTCTGCCCCTCCCCCGTTCATGCTCTGTCTCTCTCTGTCCCAAAAATAAATAAACGTTGAAAAAAAAAAAAAATAAAAAAAAAAAATAAAAATACACAGAAGAGAAATCAAGGATGATTTCTAGGTCATAACAGCAGCCTATAATACATACTAATGCAAATTATGTGCTGTATTACATGTTACAATGTCACACACATACAGGTGGTTACCCAATCCGGCACCAATTTTTGCTATTTTTCTACTCATGTGCCTTAGCAAGAGCACCTTGAACTATTTTGCACTTCCCTCTGTCCTTAAATGGGTGCCTTCAGGAACAGGATAAGCAGGATAAAGGTCTGCACCAAGAAAGACAATGATTTCACTTTTTGCTTTCAGAGCTAGCAGCCATAAACAAAACAGGATCTAAGGGACAATAAACCCGTCTATACCAGCCCAGCTCTGCTTTGGTTAAGTTACTTAACCTCTCCAAGCCCTACTTTCCTCACTGGTAAAATGACATAATAATGGCTTACTTCATGATTTTCCCTGAGGATTAAGTGAGCTCAAGCACATAAAGTACTTAGCACACGACTCGGCATATGGGACACACATAATTACTATGAGTTGTCATCATCACCATCACCATCATCATCATCTGGACACAGATCTGGACTGCTTGAGATAAATGACAGGAGATTCCATAATCTATATAACAAAAGGCACTGTTGCTCTTAATGATAAAAGTTGAACACAAATCCTGAGAAAATGTGGAGGCAGATATTCTCATAAAAACACAAATTTTCAGTGGGTTAATTCTTTGTAATCATTACATAGAGGGGAGGCATCATATCAGAAGAAAATAGGCACTTTCCCAAGCCCTTCTTGTTTTTGTTTTGTTTTTGTTTTTTTAAATAAGACACAATACTGCCTTAAGTACCTTTTGTCTTCATACATAACAGAAAGATCAAACACCAAAATGTCTGCTATACATCCATTCTTTAAAATTGTAATTTAAGTCAGTTATTCTTCTTCTGTGAATGTAGCTCTGTCCACTGTCTACAGGTTTAGACAGTGAATTTGTTAATTAAAATAACAAAAACAATAAGAAACAACCAACTGTGAAATATTCAGGTCTAGTTAAATGTTCACAATGAAAACCAAAACTCCACTTTGAAGCTCTACCAAAAAAAGAACTTAACCAACAGTATCTGACTTCACACAATCTAAAAGTTTCTAAGTATCCTCTTCTGTTCAATGATGCACCAAATTATACGCCAGAATGCTTGTAATAAAAGAAGTTGCCCAACCAGACTATTAATCAATATACATCCCCAAACCAAGAGACTAAGTTAAGCAAGTTATTTCTAGCTCAACCACAGCTAAATTTCAGTAAGGATACCAACTATTTTTTATAAAGATATTATAATAAATTAGTATTAACTTCAAAAGATAAAGAAAAAAGCTAACAGGAATATATCTGCTCTGCATAAACCTAACACCATCACAAGTATTTCAACTTTGAAAGCTTCAAAAGCAGCCAAGAAGGACCCCATTAAAGCCAAGTGCTGAAACACACAATGAAAAGTTCCACATAATAGATAAATCAAGTCATAGCAAATCATTACACAGTGAACCATGAGCACCCATGACAAGTCACATAAGAACAAACTTGGTTATACTAGCATTGTTATTATAGATTCACTATAGAAGGAGAAAAGGAAAAGGTCTATTAGTAAATCATTTCAGATTCAAGTAAATTGCAACCCCCATTTCTCTCCATATACCACTGGTTAGGGAAGCTGTCTGGATTCCAAGACAGATGAAATTCATGAATGAATTTTATGAGCAAATCTTGAAGACTGAAGAATTTAACCATCCTGTAAAAGTCCTTTCATTCATCTAAAATTGTTGAGGAATAACCCTGAAATAAATTAAAGAAAGAAAACATCTATAAAGTAATCCATAAAAATTCTTTCTCCTATCCTCTACATCAGAGAGTTTTATTCCCTCCTCGTGGGTAACATATATATAGACATCTAAAAAACTTTCTTGATTCCAAGTATTTCTCAATGTACATTCCAGTAAGTCAGTCTACATAACAAATAATCTTACTAATTTCAGCAAAACTGCAGTAATTTCTGTAAAAATGTTACCTTACTCTTTTCTGAAGAACTACTTTGGCTTCCTTAATATGTTGCCAAAGTACCAATGCCATATTTCGAGTATAAATAAGCAAGGGTACTCTAGTCTTTCCTGGGTAAAATTATTATGCAGAACTTAAGAATTGTCTAGTGGCATTTTCTAGGTTAGAATCCTAACAGAAAATTGGGAAATGGTAAGACATCTGAAATTAACTGTACCCTTTATGAAAAACGAAGACTTTAGTAAGTTTCATAAGTTTATCATTCTTCATGTCAAAGCATTTTCTTTCATATATATTTATCTATATTACAGACAGAAAACTTGGCTCAGAGAGGCCAACAGGATTGCCTGAGGCCACATTTCTGGTTGGTTGTGAAGCCTGGACACAAATCTGTCTTCAAAACTGCTCTTTTCACTCTGTCACCAGGTAACCTTTCCACACTGTTCACGCAAACCTCTATATATAGAAAAACAAGAGTTAAATTAAAAGTAGAATAGAATAAAAAAGATTTCCATCAAATTTCTTAAAGAGAATGAATCCCACAGTTCACCTGAAATCATTCTACTCAGCATACAGTCCTTAAAAGAACATATCTACTACCTAAATTGAGGCATATGCGTAAACTTTTCTGCTATGCCATAAACAACAGCTTTTTTCCTCATTTAGAAATACTTTGCTTTCAAAAGGTTTAAAAACAATTCTCAGAAATGAATTCAGTTCTATAGAAAGTTTAACGAGGGTGGAATCACTCATCTTACCATTTTGTATTCTAGAGTAAATATTAAGACAACATCAAAACCAAAAGTTTGTAGATGTTTAGCAAAAACATTTGTAGTTCAGGTTAATTACACCCATTGTCTTTTGTTGTTGTTTTGTTTCCATCAGAAAAGTTCCTTGGCTGGTTATTGCTCTTCCTTTTATACAAAAGACTCTGGGGGTCTCAATATACAATAATCACTTGTAAAATTTGGGAGTAGGCAACCTCTAAGATAACTCCCAGTTACCCCTGCTTCCTGGTGTGCACACCTTTGGGTGCCCTTGCTCCTTGAATGTGGGCTGGATTCAGTGGCTAGCTTCTAACAAAGAGAATACACCAAGAGGTGACAAGATTTCTCTTCCATATTTGGGTTATAAAAAGGCTGTGGCTTCTGTATAGGATCATTTACCACCCACTGCCTCTTGGATCCCTCTTTCTGTCATATTGTGAGCAGAGGCCAATGTGGCAAGGAGCTGATGTCTCGATGTCTCCAGCCAATAGCCAGTGAAGACCTGAAGCCTGCCTAGACTCACAGCAATGAGGTTAGAAGTAGATCCTCCCCCAGTCAAACCTTGATGACTGCCGCCTTGGTCAACATCTTCACAGCAGCCTAGCGAGGGATCCTGAGCCAGAGGCACCCAAATTCCTGATGGACAGAGATTGGGAAATAAATGTCTGTCGTTTTAAGCTGTGAAGTTCTGGAGTCATTTGTTATGCTGCAATAGACGACTAATGCAAGTAAAAAAAAATATGTATACATTTTGCGTCTCTCCCATAATTTACATGTCTCTAGCTGAAACATAACTAAAGTGACATCATATACGCCAAGTGCAACAATCACCTTTATGACAATATCATCCAGTAGTGCAATTCATCTGTCCATATTATTATAGGCAGATGCCTCCGACGACTAGTTTATGAACGTCTACAGGAAGTTACGAACTTTCCTATAGGGTTGGGATCTTTGTATCAAACAGTGCCTGAAACAAAGCAGGTGCTCAATAAATGTTTATAAAATGAACTGCATCCCACATTCGGCCCACTCACTTCCAACCTGTGTGCTCCACCTGGGCTTTCGTCTCTCACCTAACCCCAAACTAACGCTTCTTCAAAGCCCAGAACAACCACCATCATCCCCTCCGCACAGCTCACGAAACTCTATTCTTGAGGTCCTCTGTATACTTGCTAATTTGTGTCATCATTCCTAGCTAGACTCTCACGTACTACAATTTTTACATTCCTGTATTCCCTCCACTAATCTTGACAGAACAATACTCAATAACTGATGATAAATTAACATGTTCATTCTGGGAAGCAAAGGAAAACAGCAATGGAAAAGATGCAAAAGATGTGAGTCCTTCAGAGAAAAGTATTACTCTCTTCATCCCCCAAATCTCTAATACAACTACCAACTGAAAAAGAGCTCAGCAGAAACGTAAGTAGTATCTTGATTACAAGATTTCCTTCACACAGTACAATATTTTAAGTGTTCTTTTCAAGTTCACTTGAAATTCAAGCTTGAGAAGGTGCAATTGCCTACCTAATCGGAATTCTAAAACTTCAATCAAGTGTCAGAAAATAATAGCTTTTCATTACAGGAATGTAGTAACACTCACTATACCATCTAGGCTTCTAAATATTGCACAGGATTTGTCACAAACAGCTAATTAAAGTCTTCGCTAATATCTCACAAAGTTAGAGTCACCAAATTGTCAGGTTAAGAAAATTGTTAAAACTATGTCTTTATGTATTCGTCCTATCTTACAAATTCACTCATAAAAATTAAAAATTCAGTTATCAGCATATTTTAAATAGATGTTATTACTCTCAAAAAGCAAATGTTATTACTTTAAAAACTAATACTACTATCTATATTTTTGCTCCAAAGAAGACTACAGATTTAAATTCCATTATAAATACTTCTACTACCTTACACAAAAGCACTGAGGTTTGCATATCAGTGTAGAAACACACCAAATTCAACTTAGAAAATCTATCTTTTACAAATTTAAAATCTAAAGTAACTCATCTGAGTGGCACAGTTTAAAAGTATAGAAATTTTCCACAGAAACAAATTCCTCATAACTTAAGTTTGAATAGATACTTAGATGGCTGAAACTCCAAACGTGGCATTCCCTTAACCATCCCTTCTGTTGAGTCTGTGGCTACGAGGAGGCCTGAGGGTTCGGGAGTACAGTGCCAACAGGGAAAGCCTCACAGGCCTGAGCCAGACAGACTAGGATCACATCCTGACCAAGTCTCTCCAGCTGGTTTCCTCACCTGGAAAACGGGGTAGCACTCTCTTTTTGGAGGGTGGTTGTGGGTATTTAATGACATAATAGGTGAAGAACCAAGCACAGCATAGCTAGTAGTTAAGGAACTGATTTAACAAACATGTGCCAGAGGCTGTTCTAAATGTTTTACGTATGATGTCAATTCTCACAACAATCCTATATCATTTCCTTTTTACAGATAAGGAAATTAAGGCACAGAAAGGCTACCCACCCCCTCCCTAGACTCCAGAGCCCATTCTCTTAACCAACACATGCTGCTGCTTTAGTGGATGAAAGGCTCAGGAAGCAATACTCCTACCAATTATTAAAGGCCACCACTCATTAATCCAGATCTCCAACTGGGCAAAGACTGCACAAAGTAGTGTGAAGACACAAATTATGGTCAAATATTTCATGTATATCCTTTTGGGTTGAGGGATACAATCTTGGTGAAGCTCCAAGCCAGAATCTGCCATTAGAAAGCCACCCTCTTGGGGCGCGTGGGTGGCGCAGTCGGTTAAGCGTCCGACTTCAGCCAGGTCACGATCTTGCGGTCCGGGAGTTCGAGCCCCGCGTCGGGCTCTGGGCTGATGGCTCAGAGCCTGGAGCCTGTTTCCGATTCTGTGTCTCCCTCTCTCTCTGCCCCTCCCTCGTTCATGCTCTGTCTCTCTCTGTCCCAAAAATAAATAAACGTTGAAAAAAAAAATTAAAAAAAAAAAAAAAGAGAAAGCCACCCTCTTAGTAGCTTCGGAAGCAGGGAACCACATGCTATATTTTAAACTTCTTATATACACCCTTGAACCAACTGTTGCTGCAGTATGAGTAACAGTATGGTATAATGGTTAAGAGCACAGGATCCAAAGCCAGACCACCGGGTTTCAAACCCCGGTTCCACCACCCACAAACTAAGTGGCCCTGGACAGAAATCTCTGAACTTCATTTTCCTCATTTGCAAAAGGAGAGTATAGTCTTTAGTCTCAAAAGATTATTAGATGGGTAAATATATTTAGTTTTAAAAATTATTTAATAGCCTTATTAAAAGTTTATGCATGTGCAGGGCTTCACATAAGGTCTTGGTTACATGGTAAGTGCCCAGTAAGTACTCAATAAACGTTAGCTATCATTACTTTACTAACTTGAAAAGATTTTATGATATTTTGTTAATAATAAAAAAAAAGTCGCAGAACAATTATCTAACATGACCTTATTTGGTCTTTAAAAAACTCCCAAAACTATGAGTATATACAGATAGATATAAATTCTTCTCTATAAAGATAGAAATTTGTTATAACAGAAAAAAACTAGAAAACAAGAACAACCTGTGAGTAGAAAAGGGAGGGGGAAGAGCCAGACTTTATCCCTTTCATTTACACACAGATCTTATGCGTAATCGTTAGTTTTTTGTCTTCCAAGTTTTCTGTAAGTGAATGTGTTTTCCTTACAATGATGAAAAAAAATCCACGTTTTTAAAAGGCAATTACAATGATAAACATCTGCAGTATCTTAACAAACAAAAGCAAGCAGCCCTGTTGGGCAAAAACCGGTGAGAAATTATACAAGAGTCCTACAGCTACTCAGATAATCAATTATGTAAGGGAAACAGAACTTTAGCAGTGGTCAGTAGTTTGTAGTTAAAAAAAATTTTTTTTTTCAACGTTTATTTATTTTTGGGACAGAGAGAGACAGAGCATGAACGGGGGAGGGGCAGAGAGGAAGGGAGACACAGAATCGGAAACAGGCTCCGGGCTCTGAGCCATCAGCCCAGAGCCTGACGCGGGGCTCGAACTCACGGACCGCGAGATCGTGACCTGGCTGAAGTCGGACACTCAACCGACTGTGCCACCCAGGCGCCCCGAGTAGTTTGTAGTTTTAGATGGCGATCTATCAGTCTGTAAAAATTTGCAATCTGTAAAAGGCTTCTATTACTACATATCCCATCATACAAATGAGCAAGCATACCATAATGACAACAAACTGGAGACAATCTAAACGTCCGTCAATAAGCAGTTAAATGCCAATACAGATAGTTTAGCCAAAAGATGGGCTACTTTGGGATTATTCAAGAAGATCTGCATGTACAGCATGAAAAAAAACCCAGTATGGATAATATCAATAGTATGATCACCATGTTTCATTAAATCAAACTATATAAATACTACCTAACTTTAGGAGAAAGGTCTAGAAAAGTTACAAACTGTTACTAACATGATAATCCTGTGGGATGAGATGGCTGGGTGTAGGGAGGGGTGGACCCTACCTCCATTCACTTCTTTAATAGGACATTTTGATATAGCTGGAGTGTTTTAGAAGCATGGATTATTTTGTAGTATCTTTAAAAGCAGTGGGCTCATGCACAATTAATGAGATAATGTATGAGGAAGTAATCCCACCTCAATCCCAGATGGTAGCATCCCTACCCTTTAGTGGAAATATCAACTTAGACAAATGAGAAGCTCTCTCCACCAATCAATTACATTTCTAGCACCTATCCCACCTATTCACACGTACAAGTGAGCAACGGTGACGCAGTCTTCACAATGATGCCCTGCTTTGTTGGAGTATATCCATGGGGATCTAGCCCATCAGGGAAGACCATCCCCCACTGCACTGCTGTGAAGAGTAAAGACAGAGTACTGGCACACCTAGCAAAAGGGACTATCCCTCTGGCTCAGTTATAATCTCAATTTGGTAGGAGAAAGAGGGGAAATAGATTGACAGGGATTTATAACTATGAAGATTCTTTTCAAAAAAGAATGCTCTTACTCTATTGATCTTCTATGACTCAGCAATAAGATGTACTTCCTTGCGTCAGGAGAGCAGTTTATTAAGTTACATAAGGTATGTACTTAAAGATATTCCCCATCACCTGATACTTCATTATACACTGACTTGCACTGCTTATGTTTTTATCTGTTCTGGTCATGGCTCCCCAATCGAATTGTTAGTTTGTTTCAGGACAGTGTCACTTCAGGAAGCTGCACAGGATATTGAAACAGCACTAGACCAGGTGTCAGGGGCTAATGTTCTTGGGGCCACTTCTGTCATTCACTGAGCAACCTTGACCTAGTCATCATTTCTCTGGTTTTCAGTATCCACATCTGCAAAATGAGGAGGCTGAACTAGGTGACCTTTAAAGAATTTTGAGTCTATTAACTATGTTTTTTTACATTTCTCATGGGACCTAATATGGAGTTGAGTACAGCTATTCATATCAAAATTTCCTCTTTATAAAAATGTGCACACATGGTCTTCACAACCGTATGTTTAGCAAAAGAGCTTCTACCTAATTCTAACAAGATTAACTTTTTTTTTTTAGGTTTATCTATTTATTTGAGAGAGAGAAAAAAGAGCGGAAGGGGAAGAGAGAGAGAATCCCAAGCAAACTTCAAACTGTCAATGCAGAGCCTGATGTGGGGCTTGAACTCACAAACTGTGAGATCATGACCTGAGACGATACCAAGAGTCAGACAACCCACTGAGCCACCAGGTGCCCCTAACAACAATAACAATTTATTAAGGATAAACCATTAACTAGGAAAAATTTAAAGCATTTTAATATAATAACTCATTCAATCTCACAACAGCCCAAATAGTTATCTTCCCCCACCCCATTACAGATGACAAAACCGAGACCCAGAGGGTTTTCTTGCCCAAGGTCACACAGCTAGAGTGTGACAAAGCCAACATTCAAACCCAAGCAGTCCAACACATTAACTATTACACCTTACTGTCTTTATTGTAAGAGAGGAGGGAAAACACAGTATATGAGCTGCTTTTCAAACTGAACACAAACATAAATACTCACTTTTCTGCCAAGTCACCTTGAGACTACATTACAATAAGATAGCAATTATTCCAACTGAGCAACTGGGATGTGAAGTATATAAGCACAGACAAAACATTCCATGTTATAGCAATTAAAAAAATTTTTTTTAATTTTTTTTAATGTTTATTTATTTTTGAGACAGAGAGAGAGAGAGAGAGAGAGAGAGAGAGCGAGCATGAACAGGGAAGGGTCAGAGAAAGAGGGAGACAGAATCCGAAACAGGCTCCAGGCTCTGAGCTGTCAGCACAGAGCCCGATGCAGGGCTCGAACCCACAGACCGCGAGATCATGACCTGAGCCGAAGTCGGATGCTTAACTGACTGAGCCACCCAGGCGCCCCAAAAAATTTTGTTTTTAATCTAGTGAATATAGACCCCAAATTGCCAAGCTTTCCTGGAACTGCCATTCCCTTCTGTTTGTGTTTCCAGGTCACTTTGCATTAACTTTTTTTTTTTTATATTTACCTTTGAGAAAGAGAGACAGAGCATGAGTGAGCAGGGAAGGGGCAGAGAGAGAGGGAGAGAAGTAGGCTCCAGGCTCTGAGCTGTCAGCACAGAGTCAGATGCAAGGCTCCAATCCTCGAACTGAAGTTGGATGCTTAACCAACTGAGCCACCCAGGTGCCCCCACTTTGCATTAACTTTTACAACACAGATCTCACTATAATGAAACTTGTCTCCCACTACCTAAACTGACCTACTGGTCAAGAGGCCTGGCATTGTACTGTTTGTACTCTGCTTTGCTATGATGTATCATAAATGAGCCATGGTAGGATCCAGTAAAACATTTGCTGAATAAATGTCAATTAAGTTCAATGACATATTAGTGTGAGGTATGCTACTTTAGTATGACGACACACAAGAACCCACATTTAAGCCATAGTGCATCTCAGAATGGCTTTCAATTCAATCTTGATTGGTGCCAGCTCATAGAAGCAGCAAGGTGATCTAGTGTACGAATCAGGAGCATGATAATTTAGGGGTGCCTGGGTGGCTCAGTCAGTTAAGCGTCTGACTTCGGCTCAGGTCATGATCTCACAGTCCATGAGTTGAAGCCTCGCGTCGGGCTCTGTGCTGATATCTCAGAGCCTGGAGCCTGCTTCGGATTCTGTGTCTCCCTCTCTCTCTGCCCCTCCCCGGCTCATGCTCTCGGTCTCAAAAATAAATAAAACATTAAAAAAAAAAATTAAAAAAAAAAAGAGCATGATAATTTAGAGACAGTATACCAATTTCAAATTCTTCCAGCATACATGTAGGAAAGCAACAATCATATTCTTACAAGAGGATTGTTAAGAACAAAAGAGAAGCACTGTTTTAAAATTTATCTTACTTTGTAAGGTTGAAAGTGAGCTAAGAAGTCCAAATAAAAAAGTTCCCACTTATCGGTATTTTATTCCTAAAATAATTACGGTAACAACACATAGTAAAGGCAATGGAAACAGCAACAACAAAAAACCCACCATAATTCATGAATTTGTAATAGTGTAATCATGTATAATAGCTTTCTCAATGATTCAGCCCAAATTCAGTCATTGGTTATAGTTCTCAAATTGTGGTCTCAGGATGGGCATCAGTAGCATCAGTAGCAAGTAGAACTTGCTAAAAATGCAAATTCTCAAGTCCCATTCCAGGTCTAAAGATTCAGAAACTCTGGGAGTGGGACACAGAAAATCAGTGTTTTAACAGAAACTCCACAGGATTCTGATGCATCAAGTCTGAGAACGTGGCTTATACTCTACAGAATGTGTTTCAGTGTAAGTTAGTATTCTATTTATGCACTTAGAATATGGAATACCAAAAAGGAATTCTTACCTACGGGTGCTACAGAATGGATTTCGAGAATAATGTAAAAGTGTTCCAGAGTACTACATGAGGGTTGAAAATAACAGTCCTAGAGAACCTGGCTAAGGCTCAACAAACCTTGGAAGGTAGGGAGAACCTTTGAAAACCAAAGTTTGGCAGCTGAAATTCATATATCCCATTCATATACTCTACAACCTAGCAAGTCCCCTTATAGGTATAAATCCAAGAGAAACTTGTGCATCTCTGTGCAAAGGGGCATGAACATAAATAGTGACATTCTTTATATGAGCCAAGTAGCACAAGAGCATAACCCTGGGGCAACCCAAACACCCAAGAGCAACAGAATGAAAAAAAAAAGTGGGGCATATATGCAAAACAGAGTATTAGGCAGCAATCAGAAAATCCCAGAGACACACAACATAGAGGAGTCTCAGCAATACCACGTGGACGAATTTTGCATTATAGTAAGTGAAAAAAAAGGCTCAGAAGACAGGGCACGTAACATAGTTGTTAATTGTGTATGTGTTTGGAAAACCCGTAGATGCCATAAAACTGTATTTTAAAAGACACCAAGGGAATGATGAATATAAGATTCAGTAAACGGTTGCCTCAGGTGAGACAGGTAGGGAAAAGGGCTGGAAGGGCCTATATGGTTATACAGAGGTTATTGTCAAGGCACTACTGTTATGTTAGATGGTGCCTATCATTAAAACTAAATAGACTAATTATGAGAATGTGTCCTGAACCAAGAATATAACTAATTCTTTGTATCTGAAGTCCTTTAATTTTTTTTTTTTAAATATATAATGTCCCTCAAATATGTCAAACACTAAATTCTACCTGGTCTGGCTATGAGGCACCAAGAGCCCTGGGTCCTCAGCCTGACAACTCCTAAGGCAGGGATTAAGCTGTTTTGAGTCCCAGGATCTAAAGCTAGTGATTCTTCCCCCTGAAAGTATAAAAACAAGCAGTTTTGGCTATAGTTTCAAGGATCTATGAAGCCATACAGATCTACAAAGGATGCATGGACAGGGAGTGAAGAACTGGAACTCCTATGCCAGTTAATTACAAGAAACCAGTAGGAGAGAACAACTCTCAGCCGAGTGGCTCATCAGCTATGCCATCCTTACCATGGCTCTAGAAAGGAGCAGACAGAACACCATTTATAGATGGAAGAATCTGAGACAGATTAAACTAACTTGCCCAGTTACAAACCTGGGAGCAGGGATGAAAATCCAGCTATTTAATAACGTGGAAGGTAAGAATAAAAACTAGCTAAATGATTCCAAAGCCTCACAGATCCTGGCCTCCTCTTGACACTCAACACGTATCCCAAGCAAATGATATGAATTCTGCAGGCCCATCTCTTCATTATAAAATAACACAGTTGATGACGGGTTTACTTATTAATGATTTCTAAGATGTCTTCTTGCATTTTATATTCTAGATCTTTTGTATGGGGATATTTCTAAGACTTGGATACAGAATAGAAAGAATAATGTTGAAGGTGCCAAATTTTAGACAGGAAAGTACAGACAAGCAGATGACAATCTAATGGCAAAGGACTGACACACTCAAGACTGGGACCTTTACAACCTAGACTAACTCTCAGATGAAAGGCATATGCAATAGCCGGTACTCATCTCGGATTGTAAGTAGCTACTGGCCACTCATTAAAACCCTATACATGATTGTATGTAGTGCTAGGATTCCTTTAGAACAATATTCTTCTAGCAATCTCATCCCAACTCGATGTTTCCAAAACATTAAGGTTCCATTCTCGGCAGCCCTGGCACAAAAATATTAATAGCCAACTACGCAATTAATGGTCAGGGTCCAGCTGATGGGCTTAGACAGGATGATGAGGATCATGAAGGACAGATAAACACTTCGGAAGTTGGACTGACAAACGCGATGACAAGTATACAAAAGGGAGGCATTTATTCTCATGCGAAAATCTGTCTTTGGTGCTAGACAGGTAACAGTGTCACTTAAAGAGAACAGAGGAAGAAGATTAATAAAATCAGGTGTAGTTAAGTATGTGATAATGACCTCAGTGTAGAACTTACCGGGTTTAGAGATGCCCTCATGAGACATTCAAATGGGGATAAACTCTAGGGCCTGGAGATCAAAAGACATCAGGGCAGATTTAGGAGTCGTCAGCACATATGTGGTACAGAAAAAGAGAGGCAGCAGAAAGAACTCTAAAGAACATTAACATGTAGCAGGTGAGTGAACGGAACCTGGATATATACTGGGGGAGATAAATACTGGGGTAGGGGGTGGACTCTAGGAAAGTTAAGGGAAAAGAAATTTTTAAAGAAGAGGGGGTAATGAACAGCAGCAAAGGCCATGAAAGGGCAAGATCTGAATAAAATATGGTGGATTTGGCAATTAGTGACTTTATGACAAAGGTGAAGAAATTGGATTTCAGAAAAGTGATGAGCAAATATGAAAAGGAGACAATAAATCATTTACTCAAGGTTAGTTTCCCAGAATGTGAAAACTGAGTTCCTTACATGTGGAGACTTTATTAGATGCTCACAGATCTGCTAGCAACTCAAAAAAATAAAAACATTCTGTCCTTAAGTTAGTTCTTATTCAATTGCAGCATTTTTATATCAAATAGAAATACTAAATAATAAATGTAAGTTATTTTTCTAGGCACCATTATGGATATTAACATATTATTTAATCACAACTCCATGAAGTATGTATTATTCCTAACTTACAAATGAGATGACTAAGGACAGAGAAGATAAGGTCAAGTAATAACTTGCCCAAGGTCAAAGTAGTAGTAGAATGGTCAAAACCAAAATTCGACTCAGGAGGGTTAAGAGGGAGGGAAGGCAATATAGGAAGCAAGAATTAACAGATGAGAGCTGTAAATATTATTGGCTAACTGGCTGTAGCTTAATTTCTACTTAAGAACTTTTTTTTTTGAGATGGGGATGGGGGGGAGAGGGAGAGGGGCGTAGTGGGGGTGGGTTGGCAGTGAGATGACTAAGGACAGAGAAGATATTTTTTTTTTTTTTTTTTTTTTTTTTTTTTTTTTTTTTTT
>NW_024412388.1:71899734-72001966 GCF_014898765.1 Herpailurus yagouaroundi
GGGGGAGGGAGGGGGAGGGGGGAGAGAGAGAGAGAGAGGGAGGGAGGGAGAATATCTTAAGCAGGTTCCACACCCAGCAAGAAGCCCCACTAGGGGTTTAAGCTCACAACCCTGAGATCAGGACCAGAGCTGAAAACAAGAGTCAGAAGCTTAACCAACTGAGCCACCTGGGTGTCCCAAGAACTTATTTTTCATTTAAAAGGCAATTTGTGGGTCTTCTCTCATCTCGGAATCCTACAGTGCTAGGGCCTTTGTTTTTTAACAGCCCTTAACGACACTTAGTTTCTGTACTGCATTATAATTTTATTTCTCTTACCGAACTACAAGTTGCTTGAAAATGGAGCTATATCTTATTTATCTTTGTATCCCTATTCCCCCAATCTTGAAAGTAAAACATCCTTGATAAAAATTGGTTCTATGAATAATCACTTTTCTTTCCTACAGTTTCTGGGGGCTTCAAAAACTATTTTTTAACTATATTTAACTGTTGAGTAGGGCTGAGGTCTCTTAGATTCTACTTAGATTTATCTACATTCAGAACATTTTCAGATCATTCAAATTACTGACTTTGGCAGAAATACCCTTCTAAAAATCTAGTATAATTCTCCTGGATAAAAACCATTTAAAAGCGGGGTGCCTGGGTGGCTCAGTCAGTTAAGCGTCTGACTTCGGCTCAGGTCATGATCTCACAGCTCTTGAGTTCGAGCCCCATATCAGGCTCTGTGCGGACAGCTCAGAGCCTGGAGCCTGCTTCGGATTCTGTGTCTCCCTCTCTCTCTGCCCCTCCCCTGCTCACACTCTGTCTCTCTCTCAAAAAATAAATAAACACTAAAAAAAAAAAAATGTATAAAAAACAAAACCATTTAAAAACTCCCTAGCATCTACTGGTCAAAGGTCATAGCTCTGTTCTCTAACCTTATCACTAACACACCCCACCTGACTCCAACAACCAACCCACTAGTATTTCCCCAACAGTATATTGGGCACAACGTGACACCATGCACTTACCAGGTGAACTCCTTCTCTGTCAAAACACAGCCGAAATTCTCCTTTCTGAAGCCTATTCCTAGTTGCAATTTTTCTTTTCTATTTTTGCTCTCTCCCTCCCTACACTGTTAATTTCCTACAAAACAAACTCCTCAAGGCAACACTCATCTTTTTTATCCTTAGGTCTGGCAAGCAGCAGCTCAGTGTTTATTAAAGCATAATTCAGTACATCTGCTGGTACTATGTATACTACTGACCCACTATCAAAAGTAATGATTTTAGGTTGTTTTCCATTAGCAATAGTGAATGGTGCACTTCTCTAGGTCACCTCTGAATTCAAGATTAACATCTACCTTCATTACCAGCTAATCATAATCACCATCACTAAAGACACAAAAAGCCCCTCACAGTATCAAAACCCTTTTGTGTCTTGAGCGCAACAAACCAACAAGGCATATTCACAGCTATCGTAAAATGTATGAAAAGAAACACTACCTAAAAAGCTTTGGACTGGCTCTGATTTAAGGATGTGAAACGAACTAAAATCACACACTTGTGGGGCAATGTCTTTGACCTTTTTATCTGTAGGCACATACTACACATATAAGGATACTTTTGTCTACTTTTATAATGTCCACCTTTTTAAAACCTGCTTTTGTCAAAGAGCAGCTAGGTCGGGTTTTAGGAGAACCCATGAGTATATACAATCTTTGTGCCGGTCTTGAGGCTTCTGACAAACCATCTGAACAGTTAACGTTTTAGTTCTCATATATATGCCACCTCGGCATGCCTGGAACAGAACGTACTTTAACAAGTCTTGTCACAAGGCACAATGTGTTATGAGGAGATCTTCACATTTCAGCCTAGAATAACAGTCTTTGCAGTTATCTTCAAGCTGCTTCACCCATGTTACTTAATCCTAGGGCTTTATTATCTTCATTGCACAGATGGGGAAAGAGGAGGGAAGGAAGGGATAAAATGACTTGGCTGAAGAGGCCCCGCAAAGTCACTAAACGAGCCTTCATTTTATCAGCTGCTAATCCTCTTTTCAAAGAACCATTTTGTTTGAGGAACTTTCACTGACAGCAAACAGAACAGTGGGTCAAATTGGTCATTAGCTTTTTTACTTGTTTAGTTTGAAAAACATAAGATTCCTAGGCCTCTGTGTTATGATAGCTATAGGAGAGTTTTGATGGAAGTTCTGTCTGAATCCAAGTTCATAAATCTACCTCTAACTTCTTCTAAATTTCAAGATAGCTTGACTTCAAGTTTAACTCTAAAAGCATTTTTGTCACTCTCCAGATCTCTCACTCTTTTCAAGTTTTATTCAATCTCCTAAATGTGTCAAGTCATACCTACCTTTCAGCTCAAGATCAAGCTACCAGAATTTTCTTCTACCTAAAGAGTAAACCAATTCCTCCTGAGCCATGCAATGTTCCAAGGCATCCATCTTTCACCACCAACTGTACAGTCAGACTCCAATCTGTGTTAGGGAAGCTTTAGCAATTTCAAACTCCAGGCCGCTTCCACTCAGTTTAGATCCACTCTTGGAGGAGTGCCTCTTCTAATCCTCTCCCCCATTATGCCCCACCCACGAAAGGGAAATCTCGATTCTCTCAGATTCAACAAGAACTGTGCCAGAGTTGCAAGTAATGACAATCTGGCAATCACAACTACGGACCTTGAAATGAGGTAATAATCTAAAGATCGCCACATTACACGTGCTAGGAACAAATTATTTAGCAGATTCCATTTCCTGTGGCTTGCAAAACAGGGCGATCAGCATAGGCTCAAAAGCGGGCAGGGAGCTCACAATTCGGCTTACCGTTCTCTACTGTTAAAATTCTACACCAAAATATTTTCACACTTGCCTGCCTTTTAGATGATGTAAGCTCTTCCCCTTGACTTTTAACTAGACCTCCATCGGGGACCTCTTCCCCCGCAGCAGCCACGGGCCGCTCAGTCAGTAACTCATCCGAAGGACTGCCTCTTGCGGCTCGCCCCAACAAATCCCGAAGCCCGCATGCCCCGCAGCCTCCGCTAGCGACACACCGCAGCCCCAAACTGGCCATCCCCTCCTCCCCCACGTCGCTCGTCATCCCACGCCAGGCGCCACCCTCTCTCCATCCGGGAGAGGATTTGGGGCTCCGCGGTCCGGATTCCTCCCGGGGGCGCAGCGCTGCGACCGCTAGCGGGAGCGGACCGGCGCTGGCACCTACCTCCCACCTCCTCCTCCAGCCACGGCCGGGGTCAAAGCTCGCCCGCCTCCTCCAACGGCCCCAACGGCCGCGCCAAGCCTCTCGCAGAGAAGCGGGGCGCCGAGCCAGGTGCCGGCGCTCACCTCCGCACCCGCCCTCTGGCTCCCAGCCGGCGCCCACCCCAGGCCCCGCCGGCGCCCCCGCCCCTCTCCGGGCGGGCGCGTCACAATCCCCGTTCGCGTGGCTGGGGGGGGGGGGGAGAGTTCTCACCGTCACCGCCCCCGAGAGCGGCGGGGGAGGCACCGCTCGCTGTCTTAAGCCGGCTCTCGCAGCCCCGGGGGCCCGCACAGGCGCCGCGGCACGCAGCGCCCCGCGCCGGCGGCCCCGCCTCCGCCTCGGGCTCCCGCCTTCCCCGCCCTTGGCCGGGCTCCGCTCCTCCCCTCGCGGCCACCCCCAGCCTGGGCAGGTTCGCTAGGTTCCCACCCCGCCCCCGCGCCGCCGGCGCCGCAGGCTCAGCCGCCTCCCATTGGCTCCTCCGGTTGCTAGGCGATGAACAACCGCGGCCTGCATTGGCCCCCAGAGTCTCCTCCACCCCCTCCAAAAAAACCTAGAGAAAAAGAAAACCTTATCCCTAGAGCCGGAGAGGGATGCGGGCGCAGCTGCGGCTGCGGCACCTGTTACGCCCTGTGATTCACCCGGGCCCTGCTCCCCGCCCCCTCCTTACGCCCGCGGGGCTGGGGCCCCTGGGCTCCGTGGGGGAAGCGGGTCGTGGCTGCTTCAAGGCACGTGTTCCGAACCCCAGTGAACCCCAACACCCACCCTAGAAGCAAAAATGAAGCATCCCAAAAGAGCCACGTGCGCTGGCAAAAGTGGAGAAATAAACCAAACAACAGCCGGCACCCAGAATTAGGTCAGGCCCAGGGGAAGGGAGGTTCAAGCGTTGGGAATCATGGATGCAAACAACCCAACCCGGGGAAAGTTACATGTAAAATTAGGGCAAAGAAACGGACCTGGGCAGAAGACAGCGAGAAAACAGGATGGCACTCGTGAACTAGAAGTTTATGCAGAAATGTCCCACACCCACTCAGCAAAATATGTGCAGAGAAAATGAATGCCTGTGTTGCTCCCGTAGCGGGGGTCAAACCGGCTCCTCCCCTCTTCCATAGCAGCCTAAAATTCTCCAGGGAGGAAGAGGGGCCGGGGAAAGGAAAGAGATCAGATGGTGAAGTCGCAGGCATAGGAGCGGAGTTAGAAAAAACACAAAGATGTGCTTTGATGGATTTTGTTTGTTTTTAGTGGAGCCAATGGATTTACTCAAGAGGAGAGAAACAGGTTTGGTATTTTAAGGAGGCTCCTGAGAGCTCTTGGAAACCTAAATAATTGAGACAAAAACAAATATTAACACTGAAGAACAAGGGAGGGTGTAGTGCTCCCACCTCCCCCGCCCCCAATGTACACGCACAGACCCCCAATCCTGGATGAAAGATCAAGGCGAGAAAGTGAGCACACCATGGTGACAGCTTCAGAGTCCAATGAAATCCTCTCTGCTTTTGGCCTAAGCCATCAGGAGGCTGGCTAGATGTTGTTAAGCATAGGTGAATGACAGCCAAATAGTCTGTTAGGGGCCATCATTGCAAGCTCGCTATAGCGTACGGCTGATGGGGAGGAAGAAACCAATTATCACCAAAGATTACTTACCTATCCCCTAACCCAGGCTACCGATACGGGGGCGAGGGGCTTAGTCCTGTTCCCAAGAAGGGTTTTGAAATTTCAGCTATCCATCCCTCAAAATCCCACACCCCTCCCCATCCTAAGAAGCAACTTAATATGACAGTTTTTCCTTGAAATACCAAGGCTTCATTTTGGCCATTTCCCCTCACAGTTAAAAAGGGAGTGCTCACTCTTCAACAGGTATAAGAGTTGAGCTCAAGCAATTCAAAAAGCAGCCTCTGGCACACCCTGTTGTGACCTAACCACTAACAGACTTGGATTCTAAGAAAAGAAGGCTTGGGTCAGGCTGAGGTCTGGAAATTCAGACGTGCCCCCACCCCCAAGGATGAATCAGGTCAGTCTGAATAAAACAGTGGTCTTCGATTTTTTGGTTTCAGGAACCTCTTTCCATTCCTAAAAATGATAGAGGGGCCCAAAGAGCTGTTGTTTATATAGGTTATATTGACACTTACCGTACTAGAAATTAAAACAGAAATTTAAAATGTTTATTTAAAAAAATAAAAATTACATCTTAACATAAATAGCACATTTTAATGGAAAATAAGTATATATTCCCCCAATATAGTAAAGAGTGATATTAATTTAAAAGTTTACAGATATCTTTGATGTCTGGCCTAATGGAAGACAGTTTGATTATTCCATCTGCTGAATTCAATCTGTTGCACTATTTCAGGTCGCCTTCACTACACGCTCATAAAAGAATGGTAGTAAAAAGGGCAAATAACATCGTAGCATTGTGATTAAAATTGATTTGACTGCACACTTCCTGAAAGGGTCTTGGGGATGGCCACCTCCTTCCAGGGTTCCTAAGATTACACTTTGAGAACTGGTCTAAACCTGTCTTGATACTCTGTCCCTCTTTGTTAACTGGTTTAGGACCTGAGCATGTGACCTAATTCTGGTGAGTAATAATGTGAAGTAAGAGGGTGTGAGACTTGGAGGAAGAGTTTTATCCCTGAGAACCCATAAGAATTCTTTTCCTTACCTCTTGCCTTGGCCATCCTCCAGTGAGCAAGATGTGTTTGGAGCTGCTGTGGGATATCCCTCAATAGTGAGAGAAAAACAAGAAGAATTCAGGAAAAGCAACCCAGAACCCAGACATCACTGAGTAGGGCTCTGCATACCTGCATACTCCTCACATGCTTATTCACTGATGTATCCCCAGTGCCTAAAACAGTGCCTGGTACTTAGTTGTTGGTGCTCAATATTTATTTGGTGAATAAATAAACATAACTTCAAATGAGTGGTTTTCGTTTCAAAGTAATCACTTTGGCAGGCTGTATACATGACCTATTCCATTGATGCTGCTGGAAAGGTATCACACCAGTAGGGACTGAATTTATTGAAAAGAATTTTTTTTTTTTTTTTTTTGAGAATAAACCTGATTTTTGAGACAATCCAAAAGTTGTTCAGAGCCAAATCTGATGAACACATTCTGGAGCCATGCTAAAATGCCAAACCTGTGTTTTCCAACTAAGTTGCTGCATTTGGGCAGATAAAGGTCAAAAAACAAGATGTGTTTGATTTTCTAAGACAGTAAACTGATTCGGAACCTAATTGCAAAGAGGAGTTCTAAAAATGTACACCAATAACAAGTTGCAGAAAAAGTATATTTAGATGTATATGTGTTTGTGTGTGTGAATGAACCTCTTCCAAAATGTCTGCAGACTGCAGACATTGCCCCTACTACATCAGTTTTTCAAAAATGAAAATCAGATCCCCCACCCCTGATTAAGAACGTTTAATGGCCTCTCGTTGTATTTAGCATGACGTGAACTTCCTAACCAATTATACACACATGATCTGGCTCCCATCCCCCTCTTGGTAATCTCACTATGGCACACAAAGTCCCAGCCACAGTGGTGCCCTTTGTGGCACTCTGTCCCTTGAACCTGCCATTCAGTTTTCTTCCCACAAGGGTTTAAACTCTGATTCTTTTTCATCATTCAGACCCCACTTTCAAATATAAAGTAATCTTTCTTTGGGCTTGGTTCTATTTGTTTACTTGTTTCCTTGCTTATGGTCTGTCTCCCCCCGACTGGAATGGAAGCCTCATGAAGACAGTGATCTTGGTTGTGTTCGCCTTTGCAGCCCCTCCATGCCTGCCCTGGAGGGTTGCTAACCAAACTATTAATAGTGAGATTGGGAGGGAAGGAGGGAGATAGGAGGGAGGGAACATTTGCTTTACATTTTATTAGCTTCTGTTATACATGAATTTTTACAAGTATGTATTATTATAACTTTAAAATATTTTTATTTTACAGAAATAAATAGGTTCTGACTTTAGTATATGTATTAAATTAATAATCCACTCCCTATTTACTCATACGCATGCCTTAGAAACCACTGTTTCAAATACCACAGCAAACATTCAGGCCACACAGCTTCTACTAATGTGTATATTCAAATCTGGATAATAATGGACAAACTTATAAAGCCTTTCTGTTGTAATTCATACCATCTGGACTATTTCAATAACAGCAACCATTTCTGGACCTAGAGGAGAATATTTCTTGTCAGAGCCTATAGGCTGTAACAGATGAGAAGATGGGCTGAGTCACTTCTCCTTAATGGCTACACTTTTATTATTTCTGTGTTCTGGCCAAGACCATCTTTCCAGGGGTGGCAGGGTGGATAAACAAAATCTTACTGGATATTGTGCTAGCGATTCTCTTACCCATGGCCTCATTTTATTTACAAGATCAATTTAAGGCTGTTTGTAACTAACTGCAAAATACTGTGGGACAGGTTCCAAGGCCCAAAGACTTCAGAGTCCTCCTTGTGGGCTCAGTGGTCTGGGAGTCCTCCACAGAGGAGAGAGAACTGTGGCAATCTTCACCCTGCAAGCTTGACAAAAAGCTGAGACCAGCCACCAGCTCTGCTTTCTGACTTCTAAAAGGTGGCCTTATACTTGGCTGGATTTGGCTCCCTTAGCTATCTGACTGAATCTCTACATCATGCCGCATTTCCAAACATGATTCATTCCTGGCAAATCCCTTTGGATTTGGGCCACTTGTAGTCTGGCTTGAAATGAGAGTCCTGTGCCACTTACAAAGTCCTGGCTAAGTCTGCAGGGAAACAGACCGCTGTGGTGCCCTTTTCCTTTCATCTCCACTCAGGTGAAAATCTCCAGAAAAGGAAACTGTCCCTTCACATTACCTGTCCCACCCTACTCTGACACATACAAACATACAGAACAGCGTACAATGACCTGATGCCTGACAATCTTCCAGGTATTCCATTCTTAATGCTTTAGATTTTTGTCTAGTCTGCTGAGTGTTTTGCTCTAGTATTTTTTTTAATGTTTTTTTAAAATAGTTTATTTACTTGGGGAGTGAGAGCACAAGCAGGGGAGAGGCAGAGAGAGAGGGAGACAGAGAATCCCAAGCAGGCTCCGCACTGTCAGTGCAGAGCCCAAAGTGGGACTCAATCTCATGAACCGTGAGATCATGATCTGAGCTGAAATCAAGAGTCAGACACTCAACAAACTGAGTCACCCAGGCACCCCTAGTATTTTTTTTTTTTTTTTTGGTGAAAGGGTTCTCTTTGAGCAAGAATGCCTGATGAATTTATTAAGCTCTAACACTTTGGTTTCCAACTCTCCCATTTGTCCCCAAATCAATTTGTTAATTTAAAAATATGCCATGCAAAACTTGATTATGCATAAATCACTCAAACAATTATAATATATTATCAAGAAAGGTGGTAAGATATCAACTGGAGTAGTTCTCAAAACCTTTATTTCTGGGAGAGAAACATACCTCCTTTAGTAAATACAGTGAACACGCGTGTAACACACACACACACACACACACACACACACAATGGGCAAGCATTTTGAGCATTAATAGGGACTGTCTTGAATTCTGATATAAAACATTTGGATCACATTAACATAAGTCGTTGACACAAACTCATCTTCTTTAGTATCTACTCATACTAAGTATAATGTTTTTTATATTTTTACTGAATATATATATATATATATAAAGGAATATTACTTGGTTACAAAAAGAATGAAAGCTTGCAACAACATGGATGGATCTAGACAGCATAGTGTTAAGAGATAAGAGATAAATAAGTCAGTCAGAGAAAGACAAATACTGTATGAATTCACTCCTATGTGGAATTTAAGAAATAAAACAAAGAAAAAAGAGATACACCAAAAAGCAGACTCTTAACTATAGAGAACAAACTGATGGTTACCAGAGGGGAGGTGAGTGGGGGGATGGGTAAAATAGGTGAAGGGGATTAAGAGTTCACTTACTATGATAAGCACTGAGTAATGTCTAGAACTGTTGAATTGCTATATTATACACCTGAAACTAATAGAGCACTGTATGTTAACCGTATTGGAATTTTAAAAAAATAACAAAACAAAAAAATTAAAACTTACCAATCACACATATCTCCTGTTGGGTCTGTCCTTCGGCCACCTTGTTTTTACTCGGGCCCTCTACCCCATCCCCTCCAGTACATATACACACTCATGCACAAAGCTAACCTTGCAAACTGTGGTGACTTCTAAGCCTTTCTCAGAGCAATTTGGCTCATTCTACTCTTCTAAACTTGCAAATTTAAACCCAGAGCACCGATCAGCCAACAAAACACCCTCCAAGGAAGTGGGGGTGGCAGGACTATAAATGACCCCAAATGCTTTTTAGTTATACTGAAACCTATTTAAAAACCACAGAGCACAAAAATCCAGCCTTGACTTGAACAGTTCTGATTTCATTCTGCACCAACGCACCCTTTTATTTCACATAGTCCTAGTCTCCCTCCTCTTATTTGAAATTTTCCCTAATGGTTCAGTGAATATTTATTGAATGATTACCATGGACCAAGCATTGCGGGATATAAGGTCCCTGTTCACAACAGGAACTCAGAATCTCCCAGGAACCCAGGACAATGACAGTCCTGTAGGAAAGAAGTAGAGTGTACCACAGGCCCTTGAGTCAGACTTTCTGGTCTGAAATACTGCCCAGCCACCTGAGTCCATATTGACATTACCGAGCTCCCAAACCAGCCTGAGGCTTCCTTCCCCTGGACATTCGGTTTAGTAAACAATAAATGCTTTGTGGTCTAAGTCACTACTAGTTAGGCTGTGTGTTCCTTGCAGCCCAAAGCATCCTGATAGTATTCTCATAAAGTAATCTGAGGGTATGATATTTCATTTTATTGGTACAAATGTACTCAAGTGTCACAAGTGGAAACAGTCAAGTGAGCAAAAAGTCAGTGAAAAATGAAGTATGGGAATTATTTACAAAGGACTGATTGAGTGGAATAATTAAATAAAGTAGCAAAAATATGGAACTTTCTGTCATTTGAATTATAATATATATCTAGGATATTAACATTTTTCTACATTATATTTTCTTTCTTAATTAGGCCAGAAAAATTATAACATATTGATAAATATAACTTTTTTTTTCCAACTTTTTTTTTTTTTTTTTTTTGGGACAGAGAGAGACAGAGCATGAACGGGGGAGGGGCAGAGAGAGAGGGAGACACAGAATCGGAAACAGGCTCCAGGCTCTGAGCCACCAGCCCAGAGCCCGACGCGGGGCTCGAACTCACGGATCGCGAGATCGGGACCTGGCTGAAGTCGGTCGCTTAACCGACTGCGCCACCCAGGCGCCCCTTAAATATAACTTTTTACAAAATTTTTTGTTATTCTGAAAATTTTAGGCCACACTATTTTTTTTTTCCTAGTACTTGCTTTATGTTGCAGATATTTTCCAGGAAAAGCGTGTGTAAATAATGTATTTAGAAATCAAATTTTATTCTAAAGCTCCTAGTGAAACGAGGTGTTTCAAAGAAAATTATGATAAATCTTTTTGTATGGTAAATGACATCTTTGTAGAACAAATAATCTCTTTATCACTTATCCATTCTATAAGAATTTTAAATTCTTAAATACTCTATAAGTATTTTAAATATGCTGGCTATCCTTAAAAGGGTTTCACCTATCATCATTTTAAACCCAGATTTTTATATAACTATTTTATTTATTTATTTATTTATCTATTTATCTATTTATTTTAAATGTTTATTTATTTTGAGAAAGAGAATGATCAGGGGAGGGGCAGACAGAGGGAGAGAGAATCCCAGTCAGGCTCCACACTGTTAGTGCAGATCCCAACGGAGGGCTCAGTCTCACGGACAATGAGATAATGACCTGAGCTGAAGCCAAAAGTTGGATCCTTAACCAACTGAGGCACGAAGGCTCCCCTCCGTAACTATTTTAATGAAGAGTTTTCTCTGATACGAATCGGATTACAGAAGGCTGAGGTGTTGAAATGAACAGTTCATATCCTTTTATTCTGCAACTAGCATTTCAATTTTACCTTACTTTTAAATTTCCTTTTGATTTCATTATTTATATTTTGCCAGACAAAGTTTCTTTTCCTGCATTGTTAGCGAGGAAGAAATCTGGAGGCTTGCCTCCTGATTTTATTTCTCGCTTTATAAACCTCTATCAATGATGTCATCACGTAAGTGCTCAAGTTGAAATATAATGGAAGAGAATCTTCTATATGCTGGGTACACTGCCCACATAAAATTTCAGATTTCAAAAACGTTGATATCGATTAAAGTATGGTATTGACTTAGAGTAACAGCTTAAGACTGCAAATCATATGTGAATCTGCCTGTCCCTTTAAAGAGAAAAGCAATTGCATTTTGGTTGCTGAGCTCTCTTGGATTTATTTTATCTTAACAGCTGTTCCTGAAGTCGATGTTATTCAAATGAGGGGTTTCAAGCTCTTTGTTATGTTTTGCAACTTATGGTGTATGCTATCAAACATAAAACCCAAATTTAGAATGGGGTGATGGGGGAGGCAATTAGCAATACTAGAGAAATAAAATACTATTGAAAAAAACCCTCTAATTTTTATTTAACAAAGATACAACCCATGAACATGATCTGCCTGAGGCCCTGGTAACAGTAGCAAGGCAAAATCCCCAAACCTCTAGGACCGAAAGTTGGATGATATATTTAGTAATAAGTATATGTGTAGTGGGGAGGGGTGGCATTCTAGATGGAAATAATGGAAATTTTCTGTGGTTATAGAAGATGAGAAGAGAACATATCAAACACTTTTCAGTCCTGGAAATATATGCTGGAAATAAGCATATTATAAACTTTGCCTAACATAGGCCATTCTTTGATCTAGGAAGAATAACTTTACAACTCACACTCTCTATTTTATTTATTTTTGGTGCACTTGTGTTTCAAAAGGCAGCAGAGTCTGAATGTTAAGACTATGCAAACTCTGAGCAAAAATATATGCTTTGCTCTGTCACATACTTGCTGTGGAAACTTCAGTTTTTGTTTAATTTACAAATTAAAGCAGTTCACTTCAGTCATAGCAAAGTATATACCAAGTTTTTAACTTACTTAGGAGTTATCATCTTTATGCGTATGTAAGATTTAATAATTTCCTAGTATTAATGTTAATGATTTATTGAATGATTATTACTTGTTAAGCATTGTTGTCAGAGCCTTAAATAGGGATGTATTTCATCCTCACAACAACCCTATAAGGTAGGTATCATTATTGCCTTTATTTCCAGATTAGGAATTAAGCAGGGAGAGGTTAAATAATTTGCCCAGGATCACACAGCAAGTAAATTTCAGAGTTAGCGTTCACAGGGCTCTTTTCTTAACCACCATGTCATTACCAACCTATTTAGGACTGCCTTATCTCTGTTGCTCTCCAATCATTTTAGTTCAAAAGGCTGCTATTTAGTGAAGAGTAGTTTTTTTTATTAAAAATATTTTTTTAACGTTTATTTTTGAGAGAGAGAAAGAGAGAGAGAGAGAAGGGGGAGAGCATGAATGGGGGAGGGGCAGAGAGAGAGGGAGACACAGAATCTGAAACAGGCTGCAGGCTCTGAGCTGTCAGCACAGAGCCTGATACAGGGCTCGAACCCAGGGACTGTGAGATCATGACCTGAGCTGAAGTCAGATGCTTAACCAACTGAGCCACCCAGGCACCCCAGGGGTAATTTTTAAACTGAGGTAACCACCCTCTGCCTATAGACACAAAGACTCTCCATGTGGTACAGAACATGGATAGTTTGAAGGGAATCAATTCCACACCCTCCATTTCCACACTTTTCTTCAAATGTATCTGCCTGAGAACTGGCTTGTAGTCTCTCTTCCACCCCCTTCCCACAATTAATTGCCATTTTTCCACTTAACAAAGGAAAGTCATTCTCACACACCCCACTTCTTCCTATGGTGCACTAACCCCAGGTTCACAAAACACAGGAAATCTGAAGACCGTGTTAGTGTTGAGAAAGAGGGAATGTGATGAACAGAACTGTTGCCTGATAGAGCATTACAAGTAATTCAAACGATAAATCATCATGTGACTCTTGGCATATAATTGAGAATTCGAAGAACTGAGTAACACTGCTACAGCAAATTCCTCCCATTTCCATCTACGCATTTCTGTGGATAAAGTACTTCAGCGTTTCTATCTATACAGTGTCAAATGCATTGAATAGAATTGAAGCAGAACCCAATCATACGAGCAGAATATAAATATATTCATCCACAAATCCACAGGATTTGAAATTCCTTTCATTAACACATGCATTTTCAATAAAATCTCATTTTGTAATGTTTCAAGGTAGTCATCAATTTGTAATATAGCCACTGTTTGATCAGTTGTGTATGACTAATAATTTTAATGATAACTCCATCCAGAGACATTTTTAACACCTAGAACCTAGAGAGTCACTGGAAGTAAAATTATGTCAATATATAGTTAAAATGTCTGTTATAAAGAATGATGTAATGATCAAGAAAAATTTTTCATGCATGAAAATACACAATAAGATACCATTCTGTGGGGAAAATGGAGTGAAAATATGAATTCAAGAATAAAAAGCAAAAATTTAAATTTTCTAACTGTTAAAGGAGTGCTAGTGTATATACATTGAAATAATAATGTTGGGTAACAAATTACTGTGGGCTTTAAATTCTTTGGGACACCTTTATTTATTTATTTATTTATTTATTTATTTATTTATTTATTTATTATTTTTCTTGAAATTTATTGTCAAATTGGTTTCCATACAACACCCAGTGCTCATCCCAAAAGGTGCCCTCCTCAATACCCATCACCCACCCTCCCCTCCCTCCCACCCCCCATCAACCCTCAGTTTGTTCTCAGTTTTTAAGAGTCTCTTATGCTTTGGCTCTCTCCCACTCTAACCTCTTTTTTTTTTCCTTTCCCCTCCCCCATGAGTTTCTGTTAAGTTTCTCAGAATCCACATAAGAGTGAAACCATATGGTATCTGTCTTTCTCTGTATGGCTTATTTCACTTAGCATCACACTCTCCAGTTCCATCCACGTTGCTACAAAGGGCCATATTTCATTCTTTCTCATTGCCACATAGTACTCCATTGTATATATAAACCACAATTTCTTTATCCATTCATCAGTTGATGGACATTTAGGCTCTTTCCATAATTTGGCAATTGTTGAGAGTGCTGCTATAAACACTGGGGTACAAGTGCCCCTATGCATCAGTACTCCTGTATCCCTTGGGTAAATTCCTAGCAGTGCTATTGCTGGGTCATAGGGTAGGTCTATTTTTAATTTTTTGAGGAACCTCCACACTGTTTTCCAGGGTGGATGCACCAATTTGCATTGCCACCAACAATTCAAGAGGCTTCCCATTTCTCCACATCCTCGCCAGCATCTATAGTCTCCTGATTTGTTCGTTTTGGCCACTCTGACTGGCATGAGGTGATATCTGAGTGTGGTTTTGATTTGTATTTCCCTGATGAGAAGAAATGTTGAGCATCTTTTCATGTGCTTGTTGGCCATCCGGATGTCTTCTTTAGAGAAGTGTCTATTCATGTTTTCTGCCCATTTCTTCACTGGATTATTTGTTTTTCAGGTGTGGCGTTTGGTGAGCTCTTTATAGATTTTGGATACTAGCCCTTTGTCCAATATGTCATTTGCAAATATCTTTTCCCATTCCGTTGGCTGCCTTTTAGTTTTGTTGGTTGTTTCCTTTGCTGTGCAGAAGCTTTCTATCTTCATGATGTCCCAGTAGTTCATTTTTGCTTTTAATTCCCTTGCCTTTGGGGATGTGTCAAGTAAGAAATTGCTATGACTGAGGTCAGAGAGGTCTTTTCCTGCTTTCTCCTCTAGGGTTTTGATGGTTTCCTGTCTCACATTCAGGTCCTTTATCCATTTTGAGTTTATTTTTGTGAATGGTGTGAGAAAGTGGTCTAGTTTCAACCTTCTGCATGTTGCTGTTTGGGACATCTTTAAAAACACCTCACAACTTTATGTTAAAATATCATGAATTGCATTATGCTGGAAACCACACCCTTTACAAATTTATGATAAAAAATTATAAGTGGCAACATAAAAATGTCGGAGGGAAGGTGCCTGGGTGGCTCAGTCAGTTAAGTGTCCAGCTCTTGATTTCAGCTCAGGTCATGGGGCAGTTGGTGAGTTCGATCCCTGCATCAGGCTCTACACTGATAGTACAGAGCCTGCTTGGGATTCTCTCTTTCTCTCTCTCTCTCTCTCTCTCTCACACACACACACTCAAAATAAATAAACTTTATTCAAATATGTGGGAGGGATACAAGTTTTTCAAAATTCTTTCAGGGAGGTATATGAGCAAAAAGTTTGAAGACCACTGATCTGGAAGCCCGAGAAGATCTCCCTAGGGTACTTAATATCTGGTCCAGGTAGTCATTAACAATACCATTTTACACACAAAAACATGACTGCTATGTAAAATAAAATGCCCTTGGTCACTGCTCTTATGCCCTGGACATTCAGCAAATAAATGTTAACAAATGAGAACTGAATATACCATTTTGAGTTGACGCGGGCACTTTTTTCTATGCCCTTCTTTCATCTTTAAGGACGCTGTATACAGCTCTCCCTACCACACTATGTGTTTGAAGAAAACACAACATAAAACACAACTTTTAAGAGCACATTTAAGATAAAGAAATGTACTACAAAATTCTCCTGTGAACTTTCTGTTAATATAAGCCAGGCCTATGGACTACTTGGATTATATGATTTCTTTTTTTTTCTTTTTTCCTTTTTAAATGTTTATTTTTATTTATTTACAAAATTTTTTTAATGTTTATTTTTGAGAGAGAGAGAGAGAGAGAGAGCGAGCAGGGGAGGAGCAGAGAGAGAGGAAGACACAGAATCTGAAGCAGGTTCCAGGCTCTGAGCTGCCAGCACAGAGCCCAACATGGGGCTCGAATCCACAAACCTCAAGATCATTACCTTAGCCAAAGTCGAACGCCTAACCAACTGAGCCACCCAGGTGCCCAGGTTACATGATTTCTAAAACCAAATTTAAGACCCATGACCTGATACATAAAAGTGTCCTTTGGAGATTAAACCAGTAGTTTACTGAAAATCAGAAATTTCCTGAAAATCCAGGGCCTCAGGTCAAATTAGATACAGTTCACACCATGTTCACTATCTTAAAGAGAAAATCTTATAGTTTATTCTAGGGCCAAAATTAGACCCCAGAAAGCTTGGATTCTCATTTTATTCTGCTACCAATCCTTAATAAGTAACTTCTCTAGGTCTCATTTAATCATTTATAAAATGATCAGGATTATTTCCATATCTTTGGTTTCCCTTCTACACAGAAGTTCTACGCACTCATAAATTTAACAAACATTTACTGAGCACCTGCTATGTACCAGAGCTGTGGAAGGTGCCAGAGATTCAAAAGAGAGTAAGACCAAGTCCCTTTCTTCCAGGAGCTTCTAGGTTCTGAGAGTATTAAGACTGCTTAATTGTTTGCAGATAATTACAATACAGAATGATAAACGCTGTGCTAGAGGATTATGGAAAGCACAGTGATAGCTCAATGGAGGAAGTGTGAAGTTAGGGAAGACTTCACAGAGGAGGAAACACTTACATTTATCTTTTATTTGGTCCATTGATGCTTTAACTGTTTGTTTGTTTTTTTTTTAATTTGCATTACTTTTAAAGATGAGGCAATACATTCATATAGTATAAAACCCAAAATGTACAAAAGGGAATGCTAGGAAAGGTTTCCCTCCTCCCCCACCCTACAAGGCTGCCCAGTTTCCCTTCTCAGAACAGCCAGGATTGCCATTTTTTTCTTGTACATTCTTTCAAAGATTTGAATTCTCTCTGAAAAGAATGAATATAAGATAATCAAATGAAAATGGGGGACTGAGCATTGCAGACAAAGGGAACAGCCTGAGCCTGTGGGAGAATTGCGGCCCATGAGGCCGCAGGACAGAATGAGGGTCAGCTCCTTGAGGGGCATCCCCATGCTAAGAAGTTTGGATCTTATCTTGAAGCATTTAGAAGAGCCCTCAGTGGATTTAGAGCAGAGAAGGTACCTGATTAAATGGGTGACTTAGAGGGGATCCTGGGTGGCTCGGTCAGTTAAGCATCTGACTCTTGGTTTGTGCTCAGGTCATGATCTCACTGTTGGTAAGATCGAGCTGCCAGTGCAGAGCCTTCTTGAGATTCTCTCTCTCCCTCTCTCTCTCTGCCCACCCCCCACAATAAATAAACAAACTTAAAAAAAATAAATGAATGACTTAGGAATAAATGAGTGACTTCTGGCAGAAATATGGAGAATGAATTAGAGAGAAGCAAGATCAGTGAGAGCAACCCATTAGGGGGCAACTGCAATAACCCAGGGAAGGAGTACTGAAGACCTAAGTCAGTACAGAATCAGTGGGGATTGGAAGAGGGCCAACTTGAGCTATTAAGGAAAAAGGATGAACAGCATTATAGAATCAATTGGATTCCAATGAATTGAATTCTTATTCCCTCTTCATCTAAGAATTGGCTGAGTCAAGTTCCAAGAATAATTAGAATTAATTATCCCCTCCCTTTAAGCTGCCACCAGGGCACCCTGTCTTGTCTAGATGTTTATCTCAGTGAACTCAAGATGCCTAAGCTTCCCAGGTCAAATTCATCACTCAAATTCAAATCCCCATATGGCTCTGTCATCAGAAAGTCCCCTATACCCACATTCTTCTCTGACCAGTCTCTTCACCTTCTGGCTCTGGGGGAAACCTGGCTTTTCTCTGAGGACACTGAATTCCCTGCAGCACTCATGAGTGGCAGCCATTTTCTCTCACACTCCATGTACCACCAGGCCAGAAGGTGGTACAGGCAGACTTCTTGCTTCTCCCTGCCACTTCCAAACCATTGTCCCTTTCTTGCTCTCCCCCATCAACTGCTTTGAAACTGATGCCATCAGACTGCACCTCTCTTCTGACCCCCTTGCTCTGTGGCCCTCTCCTGTCCTCCAGATCACTCCCACACAGTTCTTGGAGATTTCAATAGCGGGCTCACTGTCTTTCTCTCTGCCATTCTCCTACAGTGAATGGTCTATCCAATCTCATGGCCTCTTCCTTCCCCAATCTCTTTATTTGCAGTGATCTTTTCTTCTGCCACATCACTTCAGCCACCAAGCCAGTTATCCTTACACCTGTCATTTATAACTGTCCCCCTCAGTCATCTCAGTTTCAAGCATATTACTTCTATACTTCAGTGCATGCCTCTTCATACCTCAGCTCAAAAAATTCTTCTACTCCACTAGGCACTTTGTTCATTTGACCCTACTGCTTTCACTCTGTTTATCTCCATTCCCCAGACCTTCTTTTCCTCCTTACCTAGCTTAGAGTCCACGGTCTTGCACTATAATTAATTCTTTAAATATATGCTCACCTCTCTTGGCCCATTATTGTTTCCATTATATTGTCCTGAAAAGATATTTGTCTGCATTCCTTGTCTCCTTCTCTCACCTCTTCCTCCTTTGGTACCTTTGACCTCATTCTATCCTACTGCAGACAAAATTTCTCCATCAAGCAGGGAACATGGGTGCACGTAGCTCTTGGGTGACATCTGATTGCTTGTCACCAAAGAGAGATGAGAATGGTATCAACTCCAGAAAGTGCTGGGAAGAGGTTTTGATTGTTTCAGCTTAGATGATGTGCCCACCTTGGACCAATTACTGTGTTCTAAGGAATGTGGTCAACTAGCCTAGCCTGGATCACCTACTAAAATCCTCAGCAAGGCAGCATTACCACAATCAGCAGTCCCACCAGATCCACGTGGAGTAGAGGAGGAGCAGTGAAAAAGCTGGTGCTTTTACCAAAGAAAAAGAGATGAAGGATAAATGAAAACAACAGATACCTGTAATATAGTTCTTCAGGTGGTATTGGAACCTGGAAAAGTGGGTGGCAGGCAAATCATAGAAGACATGATTGCAGCATATTTAGATTACAAATGTATTCCATAACCAAAGTAGAGTCTGTGAAATAAATTTCAATGCCTCATCCAATAAGATATAAATAATGAAAAAGAAAATATTAAGAAATAATATTAAGCAAGGGCCCTATAAAGTAAAAATTAGAAAATGGTAAGAGGGATCTAATTTATATGTTGCAAATCAGCAGCACATGAAATGCATATCCAAATCAGAGCAATACCCAGAAAAAAGCATTTCAAAAATATACAATTAATAGCCTTCACTTTTCATTTGCATGAGAAATAACACTTTAAATTTAACTCACTTTCCGCAAAACTAGGGTAGGCAACCAAAAAACATGAATACATTCTGAAATATTCAAACGAACATAGTCTTAAGGAACAAAAATAAGCAAGGGTGTCTGGCTGGTTCAGTCAGTAGAGCGTGCAACTCTTGATCTTGGGGTTGTGAGTTGGAGACCCATGTTGGGTGTAGAGATTACAAAAAAAGAAAAAAGAAACAAACAAAAATAAGCATTTGGAGTTTTATTTGTACAGAAAGTCTTGCTATATGGTTTGTTTAGTATAAGAGTAATTTTTTTTTTTTAAACGAAACATCCTCTTATTTAAACTATACAAAACAAGCAAAATAAAACAGGAAAACCCATAAACCCTGCTGGAGGTTTTGAGATGCTAAAGTTCTCAGAACTGCTGTTTGCAATTATAAGAGATGATGAACTATTTATAATCCCAGCATTTTCAGAATTCAGCATATTTAAATGTTGCTACCTGATTTACAAGCCAAGGGATTTAAGCTAGAACTGCAAGCAATATGGATAGAATAGTCAAACCCAGACCAGATGGCTCTTTAATGCTTTTTAAGTAGGTTGGTGGTAGCATGGTGTTATCTGAGGACCCAAAAAAAGCACTTCAAAAATATCTCCCTTATTCAAGTCTTGGTGGCTGAAACTCCACCTTTAGCAATTGGGGAAGGTAGAGGACATATGTTGCTTTTGCCTGCCCAGCATTGATTTCTTTTTCTGGTAACAACATCCTGTTTTTCTTAGGAAAGCACTTCTCCTTAGGTCTCCTTGAAGCAGTTAAGGGGCATTGATTCTGACCCTAAATTTGGAGGTGAGCATGAGACCTGATCTTGACTAAGCAGAGTACCCCACCCTCTGGCCATAGCAGTTGGTTAAGGGACAGGTGCAGAACCCAATGATATTCATTCATGGGGTTTCGTATGGAAGGACAGAGAAAGAGAAAGTACTATTTCCCCTGGGAAGCTAGCAGTGGAGAGTGCTATATGCCTGGGGCCATTCCCCCTTCTTTTCTGCACTTGCCCCCCCCCCCCCACCTCTCACTTAGGTCAACCACTATGGTGCTGAGATTGGGGAATGCCTCTGTAGACTCCTGCCCAGGCCTTCAGGGCCAAGCAACACTTCCACTTGTTAACATTTTCTAGCTTTTGGAGATACCCTAGGACAATTCATTGGCATCTATAAACCACCGACTCCCATATTTCCGAGACAAATGCCAGAAGACATGTTCTAGAAGAGCCATGTTACCCTATGTAAACGCATGATATTAATATTTCTGTTAATACTCTCACAAGGGAGTTTGGAAAAAAGAGAAATCTCTATTTGTAAGGAATCACTTGATTTTTTTTTTATTTGGCCTCTTGGAAAGGAGCTAAATGGATATTCAAGTTCTAATTATAAATGTAAAATATAAATACTGAATTTGCTCTGTATACAGTAAAGATGACCTATGTACCGTAAAGATCTTAGAGTGTCGTAGTCAACGAGGACCTCTAAAATGAATCCTAGTCCTTTTAGCTTCTTGGAAGTCTTCCATGGCGACTAACAAAATGCCAACCATGAAGACAAAGGCATGGTGAGATTTTTTTTTTTTTCTGAATGTGTTTCACTTCTCCCTCATTTCCAAATTTGGCAAGTTTCAAGAAGAAATCATCTACAGTGAGAGGAGGTGGCTTAAAAATAGTTCCATCTTATAAATATTTAGAAGTGAACTGACCTGAGTTTATGTACATGCTCCATTACTTCTGTTGCTAACCCTCCTCCAAAATCACTTACTGTCTGCCTCTAGTAGGACAGAGGGACACTGTGTGACAATGTCCTAGACATCAGGGATATAGCAACAAATAAAGCCAGATAAAGACACTTCTCTCATGGGGCTTATAACTGCTGTTGGGTGAGACAAAATGAAAACAAATTAGTTAAGACAATAACACCAAGTATGTGACAGAGAGTGCCATGCAGGCAGGATGCCTTAGGTGGGGTGGTCATTCTAAAATCTTAGGGCAGAGGACTCCAGGCAGAGGGAACAAATGCAAAAGCCCTAAAACCAGAACAAACTTGATGTGTATGTATGTATTTAGTATATAAAGTATGTATTAGTTTCCTATTGCTGCTGTAACAAATTACTAGAATCTTAGTGACTTAAAACAACAAACATTTATTATCTTATAGTTGTGGAGGTCAGAAATCCAACATGGGTTCAGGGGGCTGAAAGCAAAGTATCAGAAGGGCCACACTTCCTCCATAAGGTTTAGTGAGAACCTGTTTCCTTGCCTTTTCTAGCTTCTAGAGGTTGCCGGCATTTCTTAGCTTGTGACTCCCTCTTCTACATTCAAAGCCAGCAGCCTAGCATCTTCAAATCCCTCCATGACCTCTCCCTGTCTCCCACCCCATCCCTGCCACCTTCTTTTCCTCATAAGGACCCTTGTGACTACATTGGGCCCACTCAGATAATCCAGGGTAAGCCAAAAGGCCATTCTCCACCTCAAGTTCATTAACTTAATCAAACCTGTAAAGTCCCTTTTGCCATGTAACAATTTCACAGGCTCCAGGATTTAGAATATAGATACCTTTGGGGGGCCATTATTCTAAATACCAGAGAGTATAGAGGAGGAAAGTGGTTGAGAGTTTGAACTCTGGATGGCTAAGCGGGATGGGAAGCCATCAGGGCAGGAACCTGATCTGGTTAAAGTTTTAACAAGATTATTGTGAGTGTTGTGTGGAAAATGGAAGTAGTGATGCCAAAGTGGAAACCAGAAGACCAATTAAAAGGCTATCACAAAAGGGGCGCCTGGGTGGCTCAGTTGGTTAAGCATCCAACTCTTGATTTTAGCTCAGGTCATAATCTCACAGTTGGTGAGTTTGAGCCCCACATTGGGCTCTGTGCTGACCGCATGGAGCCTGCTTGGGATTCTCTGTCTCCCTCTCTTTGGCACTCCCTCCCCCACTTCAAAATAAATAAATAAATAAGCATTAAAAAAAAAAAAAAGAGGCTATTTCAATGGTACAGGAGAGAGATGATGGGGTGTTTAGACTTTGGGAGAGCTACTTAGCTTCTCTGTGGCTTAGAAGCCTACCATAAAATATATTTAATATTGCAGACCTGTCCTGGGTTACCAACAATTCCTGTAAGAGATTAAGTGCAGTACCTAATTCCAAATAGTGCTCAAGAAATGGTAGCTATTATTTACATTTGCTTTAAGCTTTAAGTTTTAATTAAAAAAAAAAAAAAATAGAGGAGAGCCTGTGTGGCTCAGTTGGTTAAGCATCCAACTTTGGCTCGGGTCCTGATTTCACAGTTTGTGAGTTTGAGCCCCATATCGGGCTCTGTGCTCACAGCACAGCTTCACAGCACAGCCTCTGTCCCCCTCTCTCTCAAGTAGACGAAATCTTAAGGATTAAGGAAGTGAGGCCCAGTGAGGAGAAACGACTTGGCCAAGCATACCTTGCTAAGTCAACGGATTGATAATAAGCTGTATTTCAAGAGAAAGTAAGGACAGAAGCCACTTCCTGTCATCTTTACAGAAACCAGGAAAGGCAGCTCACAGCTCACAGCTCACTGGGAAGCAATGGGAAGGGCACGGGGCAGAGCCCCATGAAGCAAAGGCCTTGGCTTTGTAGTGTAGGGACATGCAGATGGTATCCAAAGACCTACTTTCAAATGCTGCCACTTACTGACTTTGATTTTGAGCAGGTCATTTACTCTCCCTTTACCTCATTTACTTTTCTTAAAAGTGGGCACAGTATCACACTCCACAAGGTGGTCATGACGTTCAAATAAGAAAATGTAAGACAGAGCATTTTGTAAACCACCACGCCTGTAAAGTTAAGAATTCTTCCCCTCCTCCCAAGCAGCATCCTTTCCATTCCGCTCCAATCTTTAAAGGCATTTTCACAATGGTTTTAGATGGACTAACAACCTTCTGATAGCCCTCCTAGCTGGTGGATCCAGCAATGTTTACCAGTTTCTGCTTCTGAGTGCACCAACATTTTCCTTCAAAAGTTAACATTCAATCACAAAATGTGCTTTCTCCAGGCACATGGTTCTGGGTCTTCATTTCTCTAAGCTTTTTTCTGCTTGCAAATTCGCTTGTTATAAACCAGAACTCAGATGCAATAAAAATAACTGTACTCTCCGAAAAGATAACATAGATTTGAAGCTATATGCAACTGGGGATTATTTATAACAAAGCCAGTTTAAGGACGTATTTAGCCAACTAGCACATATATGCCTTACATAACAATTCATTTAGGCTTTGAAGAGCATTAGCGATAATAGAGCTTCGAGGCCAAATGAGTGGATAGAAGTCAATGCTGCTGTCACCCACAAGGTCAAAGCTAAAATAATAATAGTACCTTTCAGCGTTCACACATGTGAACTACAATACGTCAGCTTGTGGACAGCTTATCTGATTACTACACTGCAATTACCTGCTCTGAATAAAACACAACACCCTCCCTCCCTCTGGCTTTGTTGTCAAGAGTTCTCAGCTGTGAGTATATCAAATGCTGTCTAGAACCAGCCCCACCTTCTCCCAAGGGAGAGCCTGCTGTCTGTCTTCTCCACGGAGACCAGAATGGAAATAAATCAGCCATTCAATATGTCTAATCAGATGAAAGCCTGTTCCCTGAGGGATGACCTCAATCCCACGGTGAATGGGGAACAGATTAGCATATCGAAGATCCCAGGGCACCAGACATTGTCTGGTAAACAAAATGAAATTAGAAACACAGGAGTAGGACACAAAAGCCAAGACAAATTAATGCTTTGCGGGTGTGTTAATGTTTATCTGTGTTTAAATGTAGATTTTTGAGACAAGTGGTGAGTCATCTGCAAATAAATGTCTGGTTAGACAACAGTGTTGGGTGAAAGTGGGGAATTCTCATTCTGTAAAACACATGAGATTTCGACTTCACAGGTGAAAGCTCTAGAATCATTGAAAATAAAGATGACTTCCTCCCACCATCAAACCTTGATTACAGATTGGTTTTCGTTTTAGTCAGGGCTCTATTATATTGTAGGTATATGTAAAGCTGGAAGGAAGGAGTGAAGAGACAGAAGAATGAGACTGAAGATGAGCAATAACTCAGGAATCAACAGTGGTCATGGGAATATGCTAAATGAATAGGTGGAGATCCGCAAAACCTACAGTGTGGAAAAATCTGCAAGACGGGTAACATGGACTTTCCCCCACCCCCCCCCAAAAAAAAAACAAAAAAGAAAAAAATACAATAGGAAAGGGAAACTTAAAGAATAAAAGAGGCATAAGGGACCTATCAACCAAATGCCATGTGTGGGCTTTGTTTGGATCTTGACTTCAACAATGTTTAAAAAAAGTTTTGAGACAATTGAGGATATTTGAACACTGGATATTTCATGAAGTGAAGCCTCATATTTTAGAGACACGTACCGAATATAAATATAGATAAAATGATATGATTTCTAAGATTTGGTGCAAAATACAAAACGTGATTGGTCATGCTTAATAATTATTAAACTTGGGAGATGGGTACATGGGGTTTTGCATATTATCCTCTCTACTTTTGTATGTATTAGAATTTACCTATAATAAAATTCTTTGTTTTAAATGAGCCAGCTCTAAATAATAAAATGGAAATTGTTCTTGTTAGAAATACAGTATAGTGGGGCCCCTGGCTGGCTCAATTGGTAGAGTATGTGACTCTTGATCTCAGGGTCATGACTTCCAGCTCCACATTGGGTGTGGAGCTTACAAAAAAATAAAAATAAAAATAAAATAAAATAAAAAGAAATACACTACAGTATTTTAAAGTTTTCTTATATAAGAGCATTATAAAAGTCAAATCAAAGTTCACAAAGAAGCTCTCTTGTAAATGAATTAACCCACATACAGCCCTTAAAATGATGCCCAGTACACTACATGACAAGTGGTTCAATAAGTGTTAACCAATTCTTATTTTCTTAAATGTATTGGTTCTAAATCTTAGCCTACAAATACAAGTGTAAAAGAAACAGAGCTTTATTTTTAAAAAAATTTTTGGTAACGTTTATTCATTTTTGAGAGAGACAGAGAGACAGAGCGTGAGACGGGGAGGGGCAGAGAGAGAGGGAGACACAGAATCCGAAGCAGGCTCCAGGCCCTGAGCTGTCAACATACAGCCTGACGTGGAGCTCGAACCCACGAACCGTGTGATCATGACCTGAGCCGAAATCGGATGCTTAACCAACTGAACCAGGCACGCACCCCCAGAGCTTTATTTTTGTACAACTGAACATGTCTCTTTTAATCCCACTTTCTATCAAGGCAATCAAGAAAAGAACCTCAGGCAGTCCTAAGATACTCTCAAAATTTTCCCTGTAGTTGTATCTAAGTTGCAGAGTGTCTAGAGATCCAAGTGTTGGAGGCAGGCGGTGTGGGATGGGGGTGGCTATCTGACCCTCAGGTCTTCTGTTTGCACTTCCCATCTGCTGACACATCCATCATCCCATTTAACCCATTCACCTTTGTGTCCTCTCTTTTCCCCATCTTCAGATTGGGTGGGTCACTAGCCTACTTCTAGGTCAGTCTCAGGCCCTTGGAACTCCTACTGCTTCTCCCACCACAGTGAGCCATCTGTGAGTTTCTCCAAGACCATTTCTTCCCTGGGATTTTCCTACTTTCTGAGGTTCTCCCTGGGAGAGAAGACACCAGTCTCTTCTTCTGAACCTTAAAAACTTAGTTGGAGGGGCGCCTGGGTGGCGCAGTCGGTTAAGCGTCCGACTTCAGCCAGGTCACGATCTCGCGGTCCATGAGTTCGAGCCCCGCGTCGGGCTCTGGGCTGATGGCTCAGAGCCTGGAGCCTGTTTCCGATTCTGTGTCTCCCTCTCTCTCTGCCCCTCCCCCGTTCATGCTCCGTCTCTCTCTATCCCAAAAATAAATAAACGTTGGAAAAAAAAAAATTAAAAAAACAAAAAACAAAAAACAAAAAACTTAGTTGGAGTTTTGTCCAGCTTCATCTCCCTCCACTGCCTCCCTCCAGTCCAGGCCGAGGCCAGGAGCGATGCAGGGCCTCATTTCTTCAAGACCTAGGAAGACAGTTTCCCACAGATCTATCATTTTCGACACTGCCTCCTCTTGCAACCTCGGGAGCCCTTGCTCTTACTCAACCATATTCCTTCACATATTTTTCTGTGCCCTTTTAAAACTCAAATACTGAAAAAGTTACCCTCTTCTCCGCTTCCTCCAGTCATATTCTTTCTCTGAGGCGATAGAGAAAGAGTAGCTAACTAAATGGGGGAAGGGAAATGATGGGGGAAGATGTCCCTAAGTATTTCAATTATTTTTCCTTCCATTCCAACAATGTATGAATGGAAAAAAAAACCAAACACATCGCTGAGTGACTTAGCCTTTTCAAATTCTCATAATGAGTTAAGACAGCCTTGGCTGTGTTTCCGAATGTGCAGAACGAGGATCATATTGGGTGTCTGCCTTCAGCTCAGCCCTCAAAAGAATGATGAACTCGTCAGCGTGGGCTTGTAGGTACAAAGGAGATTCCTGCCTCAATATTTTCCAAAAAGACGTAAAACCTGTTCCGACAAAACTAGTAAGGGCAGACCAGAGAAATGTAACCACATAGCGTTCGCCAATTGCTGCACTTCTAATTTTGGGTGGAGGTGCATGTTTTGAGGAAGGCCTTGTTTGGGAAGACAAAATAGAAGCTCAGTAAAAGTAAATTTTGTTCTTTTAGTTCTGAGCCATCTCACCTTGCCTTACATTTAGCAATCATACCATGCTGGCGGTTGCATGGATTTACGCTTTCGTGCATGCGGTAAATAAATGCATTTGCGAGTGTCCGGGCGCCAGGCACTGTGCTATGAGCTCAGGCACAACCAAGAGTGAGGAATATATGGCTGTGCTTTGTCTTCTAATCCAACCTGACCCGTCTATGGGTATGAGTTTGGGAAACCATTAAACCAGGGTTCTGGCCAGAAACATTAGTTATCATGGGCTAAAGAATGTGTAGTTAGGGGATGTGTGACTAAGAAAAAAACGGTGGCTTTCAGCTAACAGGCAAAGAATAGAGTGAAAAGGCCCTTTATTGGTGTGTAACTGTGTGAACAGAGCACGGTGGGGAGAGTGCATTGTGCTATCTGAGTATCAGGTTAAATGCCAATGCGTTATTACTGGTCTAATGAATTTTAAAAGTATCATTCTAACGCAAATCCGGTGACCTACAAAGATAAAGAAATTCTGCTGCCATAGCTGAAAACATTGCCACTACCAAGGCCCTGTCTAAACAGGCATACACTCAGGCTGGGTTACACATTGGACCCATTAGAAACTCCCTCCTCACAACAAACATCTCCTTGAACTTATAGTTCTTAACCCAAGTTAAAGACCAAGAGAAAAAGAACTCATTGTATTCTAACAGTTAAGGGACCAAAAGGTCATGCATTTACCTTACTTCACAATGTCACGTATTCCCAGAATTTCTAGCTCACCGAAGGTAAAGAATATTATTTTTCCCTTTAAAGATCGCTCATTTTCTCCATCAAAATGAAAAGCTGAAACATTCTTTGTTACATTTCTGTTAATTAGTGATAATTACGGGGTTTATAGCCAGTTGAATCAGGTCACTGGTTAAAAAGAAAGATTCTCTTATAGAAATTACTGGGAGTTTTTTCTTGCTATGGCATAATGTTTCAACAGTTAAGGGTCAAAACTATTTCCACGTGAAACTTAAACAAAGTGGGTATTCAGGTGAGCTTTCTTCTGGGGATTAGTGATCTTGAAAATTCAATATATGAAACAAAAACAAGAAGAAATACCTTTTCTCATATACTTAAAGTGTAGTAGAAGGATTACCCCTTTTTACGGACACACTCTATTCAAACCTCTTAGGAGATGAAAACTATGTCCATGCAAATTTACGCAAGAAAAAGTATAAATGAGGGAAAAAGCAGCTGGTTTGACTAAGAGCCATAAAGCACCTCCCTATGGTGTTTGTAAGTAATTGGGGAACCATGTCCCAGTCTGCACAAGTGGAACCACAGAATGTCTGGTAGGGGCAGATGGTTTGCTGACTCAGGGTCTTCCTCTCTCCCCCAGATTAGGTACCTTGCCACAAAGTCAGGGCTCCCTTGCAGGTCAAACTGGGTCACTCTTAGGTGACTCTATACAGTGTTGGTAACACACATTATGATACCATCATAGCCTTTAATACAATGACTAAATTGCAATTGATTATTTTGTTTCCCATTTTCTCCACTAGGCCACTGCCCAGATTTATGACTTTCCTCCATTTTTGGCGGTTGGTTCTTCCTGCCCTGAAAAGGCAACAAATCTGCCTCCAGTTTTACCCTCTTCATATTTTTGACTAGCAAATATGAAAATCTAATGAAAGCGATCTTAGAGTTTTTTTTTTTCAATATATGAAGTTTATTGTCAAATTGGTTTCCATACAACACCCAGTGCTCATCCCAAAAGGTGCCCTCCTCAATACCCATCACCCACCCTCCCCTCCCTCCCATCCCCCATCAACCCTCAGTTTCTTCTCAGTTTTTAAGAGTCTCTTATGCTTTGGCTCTCTCCCACTCTAACCTCTTTTTTTTTTTTTTTCCTTCCCCTCCCCCATGGGTTTCTATTAAGTTTCTCAGGATCCACATAAGAGTGAAACTATATGGTATCTGTCTTTCTTTGTATGGCTTATTTCACTTAGCATAACACTCTCCAGTTCCATCCATGTTGCTACAAAGGGCCATATTTCATTCTTTCTCATTGCCACGTAGTACTCCATTGTGTATATAAACCACAATTTCTTTATCCATTCATCAGTTGATGGACATTTCGGTTCTTTCCATAATTTGGCTATTGTTGAGAGTGCTGTTATAAACATTGGGGTACAAGTGCCCCTATGCATCAGTACTCCTGTATTCCTTGGGTAAATTCTTAGCAGTGCTATTGCTGGGTCGTAGAGTAGGTCTATTTTTAATTTTTTGAGGAACCTCCACACTGTTTTCCAGGGTGGTTGTACCAATTTGCATTCCCACCAACAGTGCAAGAAGGTTCCTGTTTCTCCACATCCTTGCCAGCATCTATAGTCTCCTGATTTGTTCGTTTTGGCCACTCTGACTGGCATGAGGTGATATCTGAGTGTGGTTTTGATTTGTATTTCCCTGATAAGGAGCGACGTTGAGCATCTTTTCATGTGCCTGTTGGCCATCCGGATGTCTTCTTTAGAGAAGTGTCTATTCATGTTTTCTGCCCATTTCTTCACTGGATTATTTGTTTTTTGGGTGTGGCGTTTGGTGAGCTCTTTATAGATTTTGGATACTAGCCCTTTGTCCGATATGTCATTTGCAAATATCTTTTCCCATTCCGTTGGCTGCCTTTTAGTTTTGTTGGTTGTTTCCTTTGCTGTGCAGAAGCTTTTTATCTTCATAAGGTGCCAGTAGTTCATTTTTGCTTTTAATTCCTTTGCCTTTGGGGATGTGTCAAGAAAGAAATTACTATGGCTGAGGTCAGAGAGGTCTTTTCCTGCTTTTTCCTCTAGGGTTTTGATGGTTTCCTATCTCACATTCAGGTCCTTTATCCATTTTGTGTTTATTTTTGTGAATGGTGTGAGAAAGTGGTCTAGTTTCAATCTTCTGCATGTTGCTGTCCAATTCTCCCAGCACCATTTGTTAAAGAGACTGTCTTTTTTCCATTGGATGTTCTTTCCTGCTTTGTCAAAGATTAGTTGGCCATACGTTTGTGGGTCTAGTTCTGGGGTTTCTATTCTATTCCATTGGTCTATGTGTTTGTGTTTGTGCCAATACCATGCTGTCTTGATGCTTACAGCTTTGTAGTAGAGGCTAAAGTCTGGGATTGTGATGCCTCCTGCTTTGGTCTTCTTCTTCAAAATTACTTTGGCTATTCGGGGCCTTTTGTGGTTCCATATGAATTTTAGGATTGCTTGTTCTAGTTTCGAGAAGAAAACTGGTGCAATTTTGATTGGGATTGCATTGAATGTGTAGATAGCTTTGGGTGGTATTGACATTTTAACAATATTTATTCTTCCAATCCATGAGCACGGAATGTTTTTCCATTTCTTTATATCTTCTTCAATTTCCTTCATAAGCTTTCTATAGTTTTCAGCATACAGATCTTTTACATCTTTGGTTAGATTTATTCCTTGGTATTTTATGCTTCTTGGTGCAATTGCGAATGGGATCAGTTTCTTCATTTGTCTTTCTGTTGCTTCATTATTAGTGTATAAGAATGCAACTGATTTCTGTACATTGATTTTGTATCCTGCAACTTTGCTAAATTCATGTATCAGTTCTAGCAGACTTCTGGTGGAGTCTATCGGATTTTCCATGTATGATATCATGTCATCTGCAAAAAGTGAAAGCTTAACTTCATCTTTGCCAATTTTGATGCCTTTGATTTCCTTTTGTTGTCTGCTGATGCTAGAACTTCCAACACTATGTTAAACAACAGCGGTGAGAGTGGACATCCCTGTCGTGTTCCTGATCTCAGGGAAAAAGCTCTCAGTTTTTCCCCATTGAGGATGATGTTAGCTGTGGGCTTTTCATAAATGGCTTTTATGATCTTTAGGTATGTTCCTTCTATCCTGACTTTCTCGAGGGTTTTTATTAAGAAAGGTTGCTGAATTTTATCAAAGGCCTTTTCTGCATCAATTGACAGGATCATATGGTTCTTATCTTTTCTTTTATTAATGTGATGTATCACATTGATTGATTTGTGAATGTTGAACCAGCCCTGTATCCCAGGAATGAATCCCACTTGATCATGGTGAATAATTCTTTTTATATGCTGTTGAATTCGATTTGCTAGTATCTTATTGAGAATTTTTGCATCCATATTCATCAGAGATATTGGCCTGTAGTTCTCTTTTTTTACTGGGTCTCTGTCTGGTTTAGGAATCAAAGTAATACTGGCTTCATAGAATGAGTCTGGAAGTTTTCCTTCCCTTTCTATTTTTTGGAATAGCTTGAGAAGGATAGGTATTATCTCTGCTTTAAACGTCTGGTAGAACTCCGCTGGGAAGCCATCTGGTCCTGGACTCTTATTTGTTGGGAGATTTTTGATAACCGATTCAATTTCTTCGCTGGTTGTGGGTCTGTTCAAGCTTTCTATTTCCTCCTGATTGAGTTTTGGAAGCGTGTGGGTGTTTAGGAATTTGTCCATTTCTTCCAGGTTGTCCAGTTTGTTGGCATATAATTTTTCATAGTATTCCCTGATAATTGCTTGTATCTCTGAGGGATTGGTTGTAATAATTCCATTTTCTTTCATGATTTTATCTATTTGGGTCATCTCCCTTTTCTTTTTGAGAAGCCTGGCTACAGGTTTATCAATTTTGTTTATTTTTTCAAAAAACCAACTCTTGGTTTCGTTGATCTGCTCTACAGTGTTTTTAGATTCTATATTGTTTATTTCTGCTCTGATCTTTAGGATTTTTCTTCTTCTGCTGGATTTAGGCTGTCTTTGCTGTTCTGCTTCTATTTCCTTTAGGTGTGCTGTTAGATTTTGTATTTGGGATTTTTCTTGTTTCTGGAGATAGGCCTGGATTGCAATGTATTTTCCTCTCAGGACTGCCTTCGCTGCATCCCAAAGCGTCTGGATTGTTGTATTTTCATTTTCGTTTGTTTCCATATATTTTTAAATTTCTTCTCTAATTGCCTGGTTGACCCATTCATTCTTTAGTAGGGTGTTCTTTAACCTCCATGCTTTTGGAGGGTTTCCCGACTTTTTCCTGTGGTTGATTTCAGGCTTCATAGCATTGTGGTCTGAAAGTATGCATGGTATGATTTCAATTCTTGTATACTTATGAAGCGCTGTTTTGTGACCCAGTATGTGATCTATCTTGGAGATGTTCCATGTGCACTGGAGAAGAAAGTATATTCTGTTGCTTTGGGATGCAGAGTCAAGTCCATCTGATCCAATGTAGCATTCAGGGCCCTTGTTTCTTTATTGACCGTGTGTCTAGATGATCTATCCATTTCTGTAAGTGGAGTGTTAAAGTCCCCTGCAATTACCACATTCTTATCAATAAGGTTGCTTATGTTTGTGAGTAATTGTTTTATATATTTGGGGGATCCTATATTCAGCACATAGACACTTATAATTGTTAGCTCTTCCTGATGGATAGACCCTGTGATTATATAATGCCCTTCTTCATCTCTTGTTACAGCCTTTAATTTAAAGTCTAGTTTGTCTGATATAAGTATGGCTACTCCAGCTTTCTTTTGACTTCCAGTGGCATGATAAATAGTTCTCCATCCCCTAACTCTCAATCTGAAGGTGTCCTCAGGTCTAAAATGAGTCTCTTGTAGACAGCAAATAGATGGGTCTTGTTTTTTTATCCATTCTGATACCCTATGTCTTTTGGTTGGCGCATTTAGTCCATTTATATTCAGTGTTATTATAGAAAGATATGGGTTTAGAGTCATTGTGATGTCCGTAGGTTTCATGCTTGTAGCGATGACTCTGGTACTTTGTCTCACAGGATCCCCCTTAGGATCTATTGTAGGGCTGGTTTAGTGGTGACGAATTCCTTCAGTTTTTGTTTGTTTGGGAAGACCTTTATCTCTCCTTCTATTCTAAATGACAGACTTGCTGGATAAAGGATTCTCGGCTGCCTATTTTTTCTGTTCATCACATTGAAGATCTCCTGCCATTCCTTCCTGGCCTGCCAAGTTTCAGTAGAGAGATCGGTCATGAGTCCTAAACGTCTCCCTTTATATGTTAGAGCACGTTTATCTCTAGCTGCTTTCAGAATTTTCTCTTTATCCTTGTATTTTGCCAGTTTCACTATGATATGTCGTGCAGAAGATCGATTCAAGTTACATCTGAAGGGAGTTCTCTGTGCCTCTTGGATTTCAATGCCTTTTTCCTTCCCCAGTTCAGGGAAGTTCTCAGCTATGATTTCTTCAAGTACCCCTTCAGCACCTTTCCCTCTCTCTTCCTCCTCTGGAATACCAATTATGCGCATATTATTTCTCTTTAGTGCATCGCTTAGTTCTCTAATTTTCCCCTCATACTCCTGGATTTTTTTTCTCTCTCTTTTTCTCAGCTTCTTCTTTTTCCATAATTTTATCTTCTAGTTCACCTATTCTCTCCTCTGCCTCTTCAGTCCGAGCCGTAGTTATCTCCATTTTATTTTGCAGTTCATTGATAGCATTTTTTAGCTCCTCCTGGCTGTTCCTTAGTCCCTTGATCTCTGTAGCAAGAGATTCTCTGCTGTCAGCTATACTGTTTTCAAGCCCAGCGATTAATTTTATGACTATTATTCTAAACTCACTTTCTGTTATATTGTTTAAATCATTTTTGATCAGTTCGTTAGCTGTTGTTATTTCCTGGACGTTTTCTTGAGGGGTATTCTTCCGTTTGGTCATTTTGGATAGTCCCTGGAGTGGTGCGGACCTGCAGGACACTTCCCCTGTGCTGTGGTGTATAACTGGAGTTGGTGGGCTGGGCCGCAGTCAGACCTGATGTCTGCCCCCAGCCCACCGCTGGGGCCACAGTCAGACTGGTGTGTGCCTTCTCCTCCCCTCTCCTAGGGGCGGGATTCACTATGGGGTGGTGTGGCCCCTCTGGGCTACTTGCACACTTCCAGGCTTGTGGTGCTGGGGATCTGGCGTATTAGCTGGGGTGGATCGGCAAGGTGCACAGGGGCGGGAGGGGCAGGCTCAGCTCGCTTTTCCTTTGGAGATCGGCTTCGGGAGGGGCCCTGCGGCACCGGGAGGGAGTCAGACCCGCTGGAGGGATGGATCCGCAGAAGCACAGCGTTGGGTGTTTGCGCTCTGCAAGCAAGTTCCCTGGCAGGAACTTGTTCCCTTTGGGATTTTGGCTGGGGGATGGGTGAGGGAGATGGCGTTGGCGAGTGCCTTTGTTCCCTGCCAAGCTGCGCTCTGTTGTCCGGGGCTCAACAACTCTCCCTCCTGTTGTCCTCCAGCCCTCCCGTTCTCTGAGCAGAGCTGTTAGCTTATAACCTTCCAGATGTCAAGTCCCGCTTGCTGTCGGAACACACTCCGTCCGGCCCCTCCGCTTTTGCAAGCCAGACTCGGGGGCTCTGCTTGGCCGGCAGGCCACCCCCCACCCCCCAGCTCCCTCCCGCCAGTCCGTGGAGCGCGCACTGCCTCTCCACCCTTCCTACCCTCTTCCGTGGGCCTCTCGTCTGCGCTTGGCTCCGGAGACTCCATTCTGCTAGTCTTCTGGCGGTTTTCTGGGTTATTTAGGCAGGTCTAGGTGGAATCTAAGTGATCAGCAGGACGCGAGGTGAGCCCAGTGTCCTCCTACGCCACCATCTTCCCAGGATTCCGATCTTGCAGAGTTTAAATTCACAGTTGGGAATTTCTCTTTTGATCTTTCCCAGCTTAATTGGAGAAGGATTAGACTTCATGTCTTTCTTCTTTCTACTGAATCTATTTATAGGGCCAGAAAAGACTTAGCATTCTGGTTTCCTACATATGCGCTGTGGACATCTTTCCCTGTCTTTTCAAATCTCTGTAAACTGATAGACCACCAAAAGCCATGTTTATGTTATATCTGATGATGAGTATGGCCTTAAATAGTTGTCTTCATCACCTGCAGTTCATGGATCTTCTCAGTGCAGTTGGTTGGGATTTTTGTCATTGTGCTTTAGTGCTGATGATACACAGGAAGCCATGTTCTGTGACTGGAATTAGAAATTCTGGCCACTGGAAGGTTAACATTAGACTTCTCTCTCATCATCTGTGAGGAAGTAATCAGATATCCCCATCTTTCAGGAACTTTGGCATGCCACAGTATGCCACCTGGTCTCTTCTTTATTAGTCAGTATGAACAGCATGGGTTAAGGGTTATGTCAGTCAAGTTGATCCATTGCTGTGAATGGTATAACTATTGTTCCTCCCTTCCCCACATCTGTCATTGTATTAGGTCCTGCCAAAGTTCAAATGAATTATGAAATAAGATACAGGAGACACAAAAATGGCTTCAGATTTGTGGCAACGTGGACTTGCCCAAATCCTTCCTTTTCTAAAAGTTTATCTATCAAGTCACTGGCTCATACATGCAATCTTGGGTTTCTGAGACAGGAACAAGCCCTGTAACTTACAACAACTGACAGGGCAACTGACAGACATAGCCTTTGGTGGCTGGCAGCTCAGAAGGAAAAAGAGAGAGAGAGGGAATCAGGTATACTCAGTTCCATCACCAAATTCACTGATTTGGTAAGTCCTCCTCCTTCCTGGAGGAGGAGGTAGTGAAGGCGCAGAAGGAAGTTGATTTTGTTCTCTTCTTCCGGATAGTGGAGTGGAAATTCTTTTCCCTCTGTGGGCACTGAGCAGTGGGGACTGAGTGTTCACCTCTAACACAATTGTAAATGCTAGAAGAGTTGAAGGAAGGCCAAAGGCATGTTTGGTTCTGTTGTCCAGGCTGCCCTTGCCAAGATGGGCTTGGCTGGGTCCTGTGGGTAAGTTGGGTGTCAGAGCCACAAATGGACCCTCTCTAGCTTTCCTCCCGGCCAACAGTGTCTTAGCAACGACTTTCCTTCTTTCCTTCTCCCTCTTTCTTTCATGCTAGTCTTGTGCAACTCATGACTGCATGGCCAAGATGACTCTCTCTCAGTGAAAAATCACTAGATTTAGGGGGCAGTTTTAACCATCTCAGTTCTCACTTTCTCACCCACATCCTATCCCAACTCAAAAGCCTAGCTGAGGATGTCTGAAACAGGCCTTGTAGCCCTGGCCCAAAACTGATGGATGGGCCATGGCCAAGATGTCAGGTGTGAGCAGGAGGTATAAACCACTGCCTCAGCCATGTCCCTTCTTGATGTGCTAGAATTAACTTAAAGGTAAAAAAAATAAATAAATAAAATAAAAAAAATCCACTTCTTTAGTTTATAAAGTTCAGTGCTTCATCTTCTTATCCAAACATCATTCAAGTTTTCTTGATATTTATAGAAGCCAACTATCTTAAGAAAAGAAGTTCGCTTTCCAAAAGAAAGGAAAATTGACAACTGAGAGGAACCTATTTTCAGATAAGTAAATCATGTTTGTTATAACTAAAGCTTCCTTTTTAACCTATCTAGGTATAAAGATGTCTATATGTGTATTTGTGGATACATATGTAATCTCTGTCTATCTATTATCCTGAATTAAATCGCAATCTTAGTAAAAGCAACAGAATACATTCTGGCTAGTTTAAGCAGAAATACTCTTTTAGAAAGGATATTGAAAGATACAAGGTAGCTCGGAGGGTCAGTATTAGAGATGATGCAGTCAGGAGTAAGATGGAAACCACACTACAGTGGCTTCCCTAGTGAAAACACCACAGCTCACACCAATAGGGATGGACATATGATGCCAGGAACCTTACGATGGCTGCGCTTTAAATGTGGAATGTTTCCACACTCACCTCACCAGTGGCTCACCAATGACTCCATTTTTTGCTGTACCTGAATTTCATTTTCCTCACTTCTAAATAAGAGTTTTGCCTAGATAGAACTGAGGCAAGGTTATCTGAGCTGCAAAGAAGGCTGCAAGGGTGACTTGAGGAAGAGGGGATTACAATGCAGAAATTCTCTGAACAGGAAGAGTGATTCAGAGGCTGTGTGACTGCAATAGGACTAATGTTGACTTCAGCCTACCCCTTGACTGTAATACACAAACCGCTCCCTTCCATACTTACATTTCCCAACACTTAATTTGAAGAGCCATATCCATCCCCTAACAAGAATCAGGATTTGATTATAACTCCTTCCACTAAATCCACACTTGTTCACCCTTTCCCCTTTCTTTTCTACCATTAAATGACCACATGGCTCTATCCTTTTGTAAGTTTGCCAACTCCTCATCCAAAAGGCTGTTATTGTTCCTATTGATATTATACTGAGCTCTGGGAGGGATGGAGGAAGGAAAGTTGAAGGAGATAATTAATATTAATCAGGAAATTCTCTGAAGGCAGGGAATTGTCAAGACAGAACTGAAAACAAATATTATGTCCTGTTGTGTTCTTTTCACAATAGCTATTCCATTGTTGGAGGTTTCCTTTCAATGTCTGACCTCATTATACATCTCTTTCCGCAGGTACATCCTTCCTTGGGAAAAAGATCCCAGTTGTAACTTGAGATTGCTGCACCTGTCTTGAGTCTCTCCCAGAGCTTCGTTGGGCTCCAGGCTTTCCCTGACCTCAGTGACCTGGTAGAAAATCATCTTCTCTCCCTAGGAGGAAGCTAACGATCTCTATTTTTCTCCTTACATCAAGGATGACTCACACTAGAATGTAAGACAATGAGAAACATTATCACTCCTCATTCATTCCTATTATTTCTTCATTTATTTACTCTGAAATCCTCATAAACCCAGAGATTAATATGGTTTACTATCATAGCAGTCTTGACATTCAAGAAGCAGAGCCAAAGAGAATGCTATTGGTTTTTAGGGAGGGGGGGTAGATGGAGAGCATCTCTCAAAGAGCATTAAATGGGATCCTAACATATGCTGACACTTGTTCAAATCGCCATCTTTTCTAGCCACTTCCTACATCCTGTCACAACTCTCATGGCTCTCTCTTCAAGCTGACCCTCAAACTCCTCTACCCACCAGCACTACATTATTTAGATTATTTTAGCTCTTGGTCCACTATCTCTTATTTATTACCATTCAGATACATGTTTGGGGGATAGAGGACAACTCAAAAGAAATCAGAGTTTGGCCGCAGAACTCTGTGAGCATCCCCGAGGGTTCTGATGGAGGAAGGAGGATCCACGAAGAGCAGAGGGAATTGCACTTAAAGGGAGCACTGGGTAAGCCACATTCCTTCCCCTTTCCCCCCCCCCCCCCGCCTATTTTTCATCATAGAAGCCCAAAGAACAAGTTTGTCAAAGACAAAAATCTCCTCAGAGGGTGGAAGGGGAGGAGAAGAAGCTAAGCAGGCAGAAAACGAATCCTCAGGAAAGGGGATGGTGAATGACTGTGAATCCGAATATTGGTCATTTTTGTCTGGTCACAGTTCATTCATTTGTTCATTCTGTGTGCTTCCATTCTCCAAAATACCCAGTCAATAATGTATACCAAGACAGGAGCCCAATATTGGGAATTAAGCAATAAATCAGACAGAGCATAGTCTACGGCCTCAGTAACCTCGTTGTGGGTTCCCCTCCCATCCAGCCTGACTTTACCTGCTGCTCTCAGGGTTGGTTTGTTCTTGTCAGCAAGGTTGCGCCCCCTGGTGGCTCCCTTCCGCAACAGCGGACACAAGGAGCAGAAGATGTCCTAGGAAGCTCCCTGCTAATAACAGCAGCTCCCCACATGCCTGGTACAGGACCTGCTCCCATCAACAGTGCTCTTAAAGTGCCTGTTGACTCACCATTTTGTGAAGCATTGGCCCTTAGCACCAGGGCTGAGTGTCTCAGCATCACCTCCAAGGAAACTGCTTGCACTAAGCTGCCAATAGACAATACCAATGCCAGGTCCCTCGTCGAAGGCCCTTGCTCCAAGCGACTGGAACAGGTTTCTCAAACTTTAGTACGATACAGAATCTCAAAGGAAAACAGCGCTTCAGCCCCTAAGAATGTGTCTGCAAACTGCAAGCTGAGAAATACTTCCTTAAGTAATGTCTGATTCTATTTAAATGTTCTTCAACTATATACTATCATAAGAGAAGTTTTATTGATATAATATATAATATCCAAAATAATTTCTTCTTAGATCATTACATTGGAGATAGAAAATAATTACAAAGTTTAGAAATTATCCAGATTATATCCATTAGCTCCCCAAGCTGGATCCCACAACTGGCTCAGGAAGTGAATCTCACCCTACCCTACATCATCTCCCTCCTAGCCATCTCCTTCTGGGCACTCTGAAGCAAGACACAGAACATTGATTCTCTGATGACATTTCACTTCCCCTAAAGAGTGCTCTCAGGACTGATATGTCCAAAGGAAGGTAACCAGGGAATTGACAAAAGCTGAACTTAATTTCCTCTCGGCCTTCAGAGGGTACAGGGACACCCAAACCATTCAAATCCCAGGAACGACTTCGTAGTTCCTGAGCATATTATGAGTAGCAGATACTCCTGCCTGCCTACCTAGTGTCTATTCTCCCCTTCTTTATTACCAAGAGATTTCCAATTTTGTTCAAGGTGACAGTGAACCCAATTGCATTTTCTGTGTAGCCAAGGGTGATGAAGAGATATGGTTTTAGCCTTAGGCTAGAGTTGTAAGCAGAATTGTTGGGCAGGGCTTCTAGAAAGCTCATAAAAGGAAGTGAGCTTAGGCAATTTTAGCTCTTTACTCTACCCCTCCTCTAGTATGTGGAGGCCATAGTTGATGTGAAACTATCATCTTCCAGCAGATGGCCATGAGCATGACAGTCATACTGAAGGTGGCAGGGCACTGGGGCTGGGAGGAGCCTGGGTCCCTGGTGCCCTTTACATCCTTTACATCCTGTCCCAGCCACTGTTTTTAGAGGTTTCAATTACTTATAACCAAACACAATCTCTAACTGATATGCTATTTAAACAAAACTTGCATGTTACCCTTGCAATGGTATTTCAAGTAATGTGCCTGCAAGGTTATTCTGGAAGCATGTTGAGTCTTGCAAGTATGTTGAAAGAATTTGTTATTTTTCTCCTCTATCAAAGTGAAAAATACATCTGTATATGCTATTTCTCACTGTTTTATTGACATAAAGTAGAATTCACAGCTCAATATTTCTGAAGTAGCTCACACTACTTTGGTTTGTTTGTTTGTAGCTTTGTCTTATTCAAGATTCTCCAGGGAAATAGAACAAATAAGGTATGTGTATATATAGAAAAGGAATTTATTATAAGGAATTGGCTCGTGTAATTATGGAGGCCAGTGAGCCCGAAATCTGCGGGCTGGCAGGTTGAGACCCAGGAGAGCTGATGTGCAGTTCCGGTCCAAAGGCTGGCAGCCTAGAGAATTCCCTCTTGTCTCCAGGTGGCTGGTCTTTTGTTGTATTCAGGCCTTCAACTGATTGGATGAGGCCTACCACATTAAGGAGGGTGATCTGCTTTAAAACGTTCACCAATTTAAATTTTAATCCCTTTCGAAAATATCCTCCAAGTTGACATATAATATTAACCACCACAGGGTTTGTATTTTTGTTTACTCTTTTAACGCAGACTGACTCTAGGATAAAGGGAATGTACATGGCTTTGCCAAAATCCCTGGAGTGATTTTTTTTTTTCCTCCTTAAAAATGTAAACAAGGTGCAAAACTCGTAGCTACCTCTTAACAATAATCATATCACTCCTGGCTTTAAGGAAAAGTTAACAGAGATACATGAAAGTTCCAGTAAAACTGTATTTATTGAAATTACCACCCCTCTTAAAATTTGCTCACATTCCAGAGGGACTAGAATTTGCCATTAATTTGTTACTAACCAAGAGAAAGAGTACCCCTTCTATAGCAGGGAGCTCCAGGATTTAATTCTGTGCTGTGAGCCTGACATTCTAATTCTGGAATTCAATAACATCACACATCTTTTTTTCCCTTCAAAACAGTCATTTAAAATATCATATAGTTTTCTGCATCTGAGCTGTCAAGTATCCTGGAAGTTGCTGTCATTAATACACCCCTAAAAGAAACCCTGGCTGAATCATGTGTTCTACAAGAGATCTGGGACATCTTACATACGTATGTTATACATTATATATTTTGGAAAAGAATTTAAGAGGAGACTCTTAAGGTTAAGAGGACAACAAAGTCAAAGGTAAGATGAGCACACAAAATGTTAAACATATATTTTTATGTTTTTTAGAGATGAGCCACAGATCTGGCTCTAGTATTTCTAGTGGCAAAGAAGGTGAGAAATCCAATCTATTATAGGATTTAGAATGTTCCACAAGATAAAGTGAAAGAAAAACTTAATGTTCCAGAGAAAAATGTAGTTTTCCTTGGTTTTGAGTCTTCTACAAACACTAAATGTCATGGATAAGACCCTTCACAATATTCCTACTAAAATAGGCACACCCTACGTACATTTATGATTTCCACACCACTGTTTATGATAGGGTATCTTAAAATACTGCTTCTGAAAAAAAAATTCTACAAAGGAGCAAAATAATCTAGTTTCAGTATGTCACTCTCTATAGCTTGATCTAAGGGTAGAATTTGAACCCTAGAGCAGTGATTTTTGAACCATGCATCCTGGACCCCCTTGAATTCCAGAGAGGTGCTTTCAGGGTTACGCCAGTGGGGGAAATATGGCTGAGACTGAGGAACCCAAGGTCTTGTTATCATCTACCATCCTTTTAATGTATGTTTGGATTTAATTTGCTAATACGTTTGTTGAGGAATTTTGCATCTATGCTTATGAGGGACATTGGCCCATAGTTTTCTTTGCTTGTAATGTCTTTGTCTGAATGATGCTGGCCTTAGAAAATGAGTTAAGACGTGTTCCCCCTCTTCTATTTTCTGAAAGATATTGCATAGAATTAGTATTATTTTTTTCTTAAATATTTGATAGAATTCACTATTAGCATTGCCCTCGTATTTCTCACTTCTTTATCCAAAGCTCCCTGGGGTAAGGTAAATAGATAAGATACAGAATTCCAGGTTAGATTTAAATTTTAGATAAATAGAAAATAGTTTCAAAATACAAGTTTGCCCCATGCAATATTTGAGCCATATTTATATTAAAATATTCATTATTTATCTGAAGTTCAAATTTAACTTAAGAGAGTTAAAATCACGTGAACACACAACTTGTCCATGAAGGTTCACAGTAGCATTATTCTTTTTTTAAAAAAATTTTTTTTTTCAACGTTTATTTATTTTTGGGACAGAGAGAGACAGAGCATGAACGGGGGAGGGGCAGAGAGAGAGGGAGACACAGAATCGCAAACAGGCTCCAGGCTCTGAGCCATCAGCCCAGAGCCTGACGCGGGGCTCGAACTCACGGACCGCGAGATCGTGACCTGGCTGAAGTCGGACGCTTAACCGACTGCGCCACCCAGGCGCCCCTACAGTAGCATTATTCTTAACAGCCAAAGAGTAAAGACAAGCTGAATGTCTATCAACTGATGAATGGATAAACAAGATGTGGCATATCCATACAATAGAATATCATCAGCCATAAAAAAGGAATGAAGTACTGATTACGTATTATATAATTAACATGAAATATCCAAACTGGCAAATCCATGAGGACAGAAAGGAGATTAGTGCTGTCGGAGGGCTGGAGGAAGGGGAGAATGGAGAATGATTGCTAGTGGGCAAGGGGTTTCTTTTGGGGGTGATGAAAATATTCTAAAATCAGACAGCGGTGGTGGCCACATACATTGTGAATGTACTGAAAACCACTGCATTGTATACTTACAGGGGTGAATTTTATGGTATATGAATTAGAGCTCAATAAAAATAACTAATGAGGCGTACCAGGGTGGGCTTAGTCAGTTAAACTTCTGACTCTTGATTTTGGCTCAGGTGGTGACGTCATGGTCATGAGATCTAGCCCTACATCGCGCTCCATGCTGAATGTGGAACCTGTTTGGGATTCTCACTCTCACCCCCCCCCGCCCCTCCCCCGTGCAAATGCTCACGCTCTCGCTCTCTCTCAAAATAAATAAATGAACTAAAAAAAAAAAAACAACTGGTGAAAAATTTAACTAGTCACCATCCTATACTATTTGTTAAATCTGGGTGCATCTGATCAGTGAAACCCAAGTTACATACATCTGCACTGTAGCCACAAGGGCATCTGGGAAATGCTGGTTTGGGACTTACAACATGGAAAGCCATCAAAATGTATACAGGGGTTTTGAGACATGTTGAACAGCCTCAAATGGCAGATGCTTACTACAGATTCTGAAGTGAAAATGCCTGGGTTTGAATGTCATGTCTGCCACTTACCAGCTGTGAGACGAGGGAAAGTTACATGGCATCCCCTGCTTCTTGAAAGTTCATATTACACCACTATGCTTTTACAAAAGACCTCCATGAGCACCTGTTTTTGCTAACTGAAAGAAATTTGAAGAGCACTTTTGCTTTTACATGAGAAAGTGAAAAACGAAAGCAGCACTAAGCTTCTATTTTGCAGCGAGCTGTTCTAGAAGCAGCATGCACCCAGAGAGGCAGAGTGGCCTGCCAAGCTCCTTCCCCAGGAACTGAACTCAGCATCTCAGCATCAAGCTGCACAGTTTTGAACTGTATCTGTGAGCATCTGTGCTTTATCTCAATTTATTTTGTGCATCTGTTAGCAAGATGTGTCCTGAAGCATCAGAAAAGCCTTAAGAGAGGTTATTTTTGGGGTCTGGGAATGCTCAAAAAATTTTCCATATAAATGAATGGTAATTGCTTCTTCATTTTATGGCATTTTGGCTTATGGAAGTTCTCATAGGAACGCTCTATTTTGGGATAGCAAAGGAAACCTTGTAACCATCTGTGTCTCAGTTTCCTTACACGTAAAATTTGTCAGTACTGGTATTGTGATTGCTTCCTAACTGGTCTCCCTGTTTCCTTCAGCATTCTCCCTGCACTCTCCATTTACAGAACAGCCAGAGGGACCCTTTTAAAACCTAAGTTAGATTGTGTCACTTAAACTCTTCAGTGGTTTTCTAGACTCATCAGAGTAAGAGAATAGGGGCTTATACTGAAGAGACACTTTCAGAAGGGGAATCGAAGTTGAGCAGGATGCAAACAAGAGAGATCAAGGAAAGAGGTACAGATAAAAATACTGGAAGGAAATGGCCAGGAGATCTTAGAAAACAAACCTTCATATTTTCTAAACCCCACATGAAAGAAGTAAACAGAAGAGGGAGCTCTGTGGTGTTCGAAAAGCTATCTTGAATGAATATTAAATAAAACCGAGCCACAGAAAGGAATCAAGATTAAATCCCAAAGAAAGTTGTTACAATTACAAAGAGAATAAGGAACAGAATTATACCCTGCAGTCATTAAAGAAAGATAGTGCCTTCAAAATAAATTAAAACTATAGCTTATTATTTCAAAGCAGGCTAAAATACATACAGAAAAGAATATACATGAGAAAACATACACAGAAGCAAGATGACAGAACTCAAGAAGTTGGTATAAAGAATAAAAGAAAAAAATCATTTAAAAATTTTTTTTTCAACGTTTATTTATTTTTGGGATGGAGAGAGACAGAGCATGAACGGGGGAGGGGCAGAGAGAGAGGGAGACACAGAATCAGAAACAGGCTCCAGGCTCTGAGCCATCAGCCCAGAGCCTGACGCGGGGCTCGAACTCACAGACCACAAGATCGTGACCTGGCTGAAGTCGGACGCTTAACCGACTGCGCCACCCAGGCGCCCCAAGAAAAAATCATTTTAGATATGAAGTCTGAACTATGAAGAACACAGAAGAAAATAAACACAAAAATATGCCTTAAGAGAAGTTGAAGATGAAAAAGAGAAAAATGTTAAAAATCAAAAAGATATGGAGAGAAAGTAAAAATACTTAAAACAGGTAAAAAAAAAATCTATACAGATAATAAGAGTCACTGAAGCAAAACACAGTGTAAGAGAAGAAATACTAAAAACTATAATTTGAGAAGAAAAATCCTGAGGAAACAAAGATGTGAAAGAGGCTACCATTTAACTGAGACTATCAACCCAAGATGACCAACATGGCATGTAAAATTACTAGATTTTAAAGGAAAAGAAAAAACGTTTGGACATCTAGGTAAAAAAGAGCAAGTGCCTTATAAAGAAATGAAAACAGATTGTCTTCAGACTTTTCAACAATAGCACTTCCTGCCATAGAAATTTGAGTAATGACATATTTTGTTTTATTTTATTTTTTTAAAATTTTTTAACGTGTATTTATTATTGAGAGATAGAGAGACACAGAGTGTGAGCAGGGGAGGGGGCAGAGAGAGGCGGAGACACAGAATCCGAGGCAGGCTCCAGGCTCTGAGCTGTCAGCACAGAGCTCAATGTGGGGCTCGAACTCACAAACTGCGAGATCATGACCTGAGCTGAAGTCAGTCGCCTACCCAACTGAGCCACCCCGGCGCCCCGAGTAATGACATATTTTAGATACTCAGAGATAGAAAATGAGAGTCAAGAATTTTATATCTGGCAAAATGACTTTTCGAGTATGAAAAGCACAACCTGTTATCAACATGCAAGAACCCAGGGAATATTGTTTCCCTGAGCCCTTCCTGAGCTAGCCAAAATGATTCCAGGGATTTCCAAGTATGCACTGGCGGCAAGCACTGAAGATGTCATTCCCTGTTGAACTGAGACTAAACGAGGGCTGATATGGAGAGAACATCATATGTCATGGTCGTAGGCTGTGACAGTGTGGATATAAAGCAACTATTCTTTTTTTTTTTTTTTAAAGAACTCCATTTGGTATGTATTTTATTTTTTTTTTTTAATTTTTTTTTCAACGTTTTTATTTATTTTTGGGACAGAGAGAGACAGAGCATGAACGGGGGAGGGGCAGAGAGAGAGAGGGAGGCACAGAATCGGAAACAGGCTCCAGGCTCCGAGCCATCAGCCCAGAGCCCGACGCGGGGCTCGAACTCACGGTCCGCGAGATCGTGACCTGGCTGAAGCCGGACGCTTAACCGACTGCGCCACCCAGGCGCCCCATATAAAGCAACTATTCTTAAAAAAAAAAAAAAAAAAAAAAGGAGAATAGGGATAAAATTACAAAAAATGTGTAACTATTTTCAGTAATCATAATTGGTAGTGAGAGTGTCAGTATTGTTATTCTGAGATTCTAATGTGGGATAGAGCAAGTGAATACTGATGAGCTATTCTAATCCTATCATTCACTGTCTTCTTGAGAACCAGAATTCTTTTTTTTAATTTTTAATTTTTATTTTAGAGAGAGTGGGGAGAGGGGAAGAGGGAGAGAGAGGGAGAGAGAGACAGAGAATCTTAAGTAGGCTCCACACTCAGCACAGAGCCCAACGCAGGGCTTGATCCCGCGAACCCTGGGACCTGACCTGAGCCAAAGTCAAGAGTTGGATGCGCAACCCACTGAGCCACCCAGACACCCCTCTTTTTTTATTTTTGAGAGAGAGAGAGAGAGAGAGAGAGAATGAACATGTGCACGGAAGGGGCATAGAGAAAGAGAGAGATCTTAAGCAGGCTCCATGCTGGGCATTCTTGGTCTGACATAGGGCGTGGTCTTGGGGCTTGGTCTGACAACTATGAGATCATGACCTGAGCCGAAATCAGAAGTCAAGTGCTTAACTGACTGTGCAACCCAGGTATCCCGAGAACCTGATTTCTTATATGAAAGAAAGGAGTCTTGAAATTTATAGTCTTGATATGTGAATGGAAAATGTCAGTATGAACGTGTGTGTGTGTGTGTGTATGTACATCTATATGTACCTACTGAAAGCCCTAGAAACATAGACCAACCCAGGTACCTATGAATACCCCTAATGTTTAGACTGTTATTTTGAAATACTATTTCAAGAAATCAAGGCTTCTTGTTCTTGGAGAACTGGCTGATTTTAGGTACAGGGCAAGAAATATACAAATTGAGCCTGGAACATCTTGTATGCCAGATAGCAAGGAGTCTGTCAAAGACTACAAGGTTGTGTCAAAAAGACTCTGAACCAACTTGAAGAGGTTTCCATTGGCCAAAGAGGGAGTAATTTGAGCTTCAGTATGATAATAGCTACCGTGTATTGCAAGACATAAAATATATTTGAATTGATGAGTTCATAATGATATTTTTAAAATATAAAAATAAGTGGTCATCTTTGGAGGATAATAGGAAAACAATTTATTACTATCTTGAAATCTGGTAAATAAATGGAAAGAATCAAACATTTATCCTGCCTTTCCTGTGTGAACTTTACCATTGTGTAACCAAATAGTAGAAAAGGAAAGCATTGCTTTATAAAATTATTCCAGCTGATAGATGAAAACTAAATTATATCATTTGAATGTCACTAATTTGCAACTACCAGTGAATTAATGAATCTAGGAAATGAACATCAGTGGTTGCTAATATCATAAAAAAGAGCCAGCCAGACATTATGTGCCTCCCGATAAAAGAGCACAGGATTTTTATTCTCACCAAAGGAAGAGAACTTGAATCTGCTCAAGCTCTGAATCCAGCACCCAATCTGCAAGAAACGGAGGACAGTGGAACATACTGAATGCATCGTAAGGATGCAATCAGCAAAATTATAACCGTGGAAAATTCCATAGGCCAGTGATTCTCAATGTGTGGTCCCAGACCAGCCGCACCCACATCACCTGGGAACTTGCTAGAAAAGCAAATTCTCAAGCCCCATTCTGACCTACTGAATCAGAAATTCATGAAGGGAGGTCCAACAATCTGTATTGTAATGAGCTGATGCAGGCTTATGTTTGAGAGCCACTGCTATAGGTCTATTGTCCAGGGTTCTTGAATAGAAGCGAAAGGAAAAGAAAGGGTTAGAAGAGAAGCTATAGACTAAATGAGATACATCGATTTTTTTTTAAATGAGTGAGACAAAATTACAGTGTCTAAGGACCTGCATTTGGGTGAAAAACCATACAGAACCATAAGGACGTTATTCGGACAAAGTTAACAGCACGGTCGCTTTGGGAGAAATGTAGGAAGTTATAACTTTACTGAAGTCAGAGCACATGAGAGGATGCCTGGAGTGCTGGAAAAGTTCTGTTTCTTCACCTGGGTGATAACTACAAGGGTGTTTGGTAGATAATACTTCACTAAAGCTATACATTTCTTTTGCATGGTTTTCTGTATTTTTGTTTTGTTTCACAATAAAAAAATTATTGAGAAATTATTGTTGATTGAATGACATTATTTAAACCTCTTGGGCCTTAGCTTCTTTGTCTGAGCTATGAAGATGTAGCTTCATGCTCACTCTGGAATTTTATTTTACAAGCCAAATAATGCTGACCTTATGGTAGTTATTTGTCATGGTTACGGGAAATGACTGCATACATTATAGTCCTCTAAGCCAGTACTTAAATCATGTGTGGGGAGTGGAGAGAGCAGAAAGGATTGGCTTAATTCTTAACAATAATTGCCTCTACACTCCCATTTTCTCTTTGCAACTGCCTGAGAAATACACTCTGTCACCAGAAGCCCGTCAAAGAAGAGGAGAAAGCTGTAAACGTGGGATCCTTTGAGGTAGTAGCACCTCATTTCCCTCTGGCGGGAGGATGTGTACTTATAATCACTCTTCTGCTTATGATGGGGGTCATCGCACAGGCAAAATCTGCGGAGAACTGGCACGGGATTCAAAGTTGGACAATCTCTTTCGGCTCAAATAAAGGCGAGCCTCAGCGAGGAGGTATGAGTGATGCTACAGGGCAAGGTCCCATCCCACCAATGACTGAGGTAAAGACTGAGCTGTTGGTGTGGAGAACTCCGCAGTAGGACTACACCAGAGCAGGATGTGGCAAACGCCTTCACGGACCACTCCCCCTGACTGGTAGCGATCGGGCCAGAACTCTGTGGCTGCCAGGCCAGGGAAGTGTGTGCCCATGGGTCTTAGGGTTGTGTGTAGATAAAGGTAATTGTGAAGGAGCTTGAAACCACTCAGTTGGTTTGGGAACTTTTACACCCCTTAATTCTTTTTCTCCCTCTTTTATATAAATATTAATTCCTTTTATAAATATTTTAATGTCTGTGTTTTCTATTTAACTTTTGTATTTGTCGATTTTTATTGTATTTCATAGGAATATCAGTCTGTGATTGATTGGAAATTAAAGCCCACCCCCCCCCCCGACCTTCTAAAAGTGTGTCTGCCATAGATAGTTTGAGAAGCACTGAAATATAGACCACATTAAAATTTTAAAATTCTGGGGGCGCCTGGGTGGCGCAGTCGGTTGAGCATCCGACTTCAGCCAGGTCACGATCTCGCGGTCCGTGAGTTTGAGCCCCGCGTCAGGCTCTGGGCTGATGGCTCAGAGCCTGGAGCCTGTTTCCGATTCTGTGTCTCCCTCTCTCTCTGCCCCTCCCCCGTTCATGCTCTGTCTCTCTCTGTCCCAAAAATAAATAAAAAACGTTGAAAAAAAATTTAAAATTCTGTTCATTAAAAGGCATCATAAAGAGTGAAAACACAAGTCACTGAATGGGAGAAAATGTTTGCAATACATAAAACACATAAAGGATTAGTATCTAAAATACATAAAGAATTCATACAAATTAATTAGAAAAATGGGCAAAAGAGTTGAAAAGTCCCTTCACGTAAAAGGAAGGTCTGATGGCCAATAAGCACATGAAAAGGGATCCGTTCATTTGGGAAATGAAAATGAAAGCCACAGTGAAAACCACATGGTCACCAGATGGGCAAAAATTTAAGTCTCCCAATTATGAATGTTGGTTGAGAGTATGGAAACTCTCATATATTGCTCAAAAATGTAGAATTTTGTAGAAAATGTAGAATTGGTGACATCACTGTAGAAAAATCTCTGACGGTATGAATCTACCAAAGCTTAATATGCACATGACCCATGAGCCAGCAATTCCACTCCCAGACACACTACAGGTATTTGACTCAAGTAAGTCAAATGGCGGGTGCAAAATTTCTCAGAGCAGCATTATTTGTAATAACCCCAAATGGAAACACTCAACCATACATCTGTCACCTGAAGAAGGGTACATTCTGGTTTATATACACTGTGGAACACTAAACAGGAATGAAAAAGAAGAACAATCCACAGCTTTACACAACACCATGGATGAATCTGTCAGACATACCCCGTTGTCATAGGGCTTCATCATGGTTCCCTCAACGAGGCACAGGATGCTTCAGCAGATGAACTGGTCTATAAATTCAGATCTATCCTGGTGCTGGAATATTTTCCTCTGAAACAGGAGATTGATGGAGTCTGGGACCAGAAGAAGTTTCAGAATCTGACTTATAGTCTATGACTCTAAGAAAGTCAGAGGCTGGAACCAGAGCGGAGGCCACCAGACCCCCTTGCTGGAGTTCTTGTGCTGGGGACTCACTAGGTTGGGAATGGCTTCCCTATCTCCATATCCCAGCTGGACAGCATTTGGCCCAATGGTTCTTGAACCAATCCCATATTTTGTGCTTGAATTTGTTAGCTAAGTCATCCCCTTCTTTATAGGGTGGGTGCCTGGTTCTCTCAAATTGTTCCTTCAACCCTTGCTGTTACTCCCTGCTGTAGGTGAAGCTTCCCTGGACTGCCTTCTTGTGGGGCCCAGGAGTTCCTTCCATCCTTCCACTCAGTTCCCTCCCTGGGTTTTTACTGACAACTTTTGTTTATTGTACCGCTTGTTGGCATCTTTACTAGGGTCAAAGGATTAGGCAAAAATACTTTCTTCCATTCGTTGTTAATCTTCCGTTGTTAATCAACGGTCCTAAGTCCTTGAACCCAAACTTTCCTCACCTTCTCCTGCTCTAATTATATCTGTCATTTCTCTTTCTCCCCTGCAACTTCTACCTCTCCCTTTCTGCTGGCTCCTGCTCCTGCTGTGTGGAATGGTACCCCCGCCCCCGCCGCGCCACTTTCCAACCCTTTCTCTACTCATCTACTGAGACCCGGGTTTTAGGTAATGTGTACCTCATCGCTGCCCCCTGTCCTGGATTAAATACTCATCACCAAGTGTGTCTCTCTCTGTCACTGCACCAACTACGATGCCAGCAGGGACACTAAGAGTATTTGCTGGATGGATGAATGAATAAATAGCTAATTATTGAGGAATGAAGGTGGTATTCAAAATTGGTCCATTTTGCTTGGGTGGGCACAAGTGATAAAGTATGAAACTAATCTACCTCATGAGGTTGGGAGATGTAACCGTGCTTTACCCTTTCTCTGTCTGCACAAATAATGAGGAGTTAGCTGCATTCTGTTAGAACTGAAAGCTTTTGTTGTTCTCTATGCTTCTCCATGATTTCCTGACCACGCAAGGGCCCTCCTAATCACTGCATATGTTACTGGAAAAGGCATGCAGTGCCCTCACATTCCCACTGAAGACCTCTCCTGATGGTCCCCACTATATAAAGGAAAGTTTCGAATTTTGTTTACAAACTGTATGTAGGAAAAGGGTATTATTTGCCAACCATATGAAGCAAAAGGTAAAATATTACGCAGACAATCCCCAACTTATGATGGTTAGACTTATAATTTTTCCACTTTGCAATGGTGTGCAAGTGGTTTGTATTCCGGTGGAAACTGTGCTTAGAATTTTTAATTTTGAGTTTTGATCTTTTCCCTAGTGATATGTGTACAACGGTCTCTCGTGATGCAGCCCCAGCTGCCAGGCAGCCACACAATCATGTGAGTAAACAACGAATAGACTGACAACCATTCTGTACCCACACAACCATCCCGCTTTTCACTTTCAGTACAGTGAGATTAAAGTACAGTGAATTACATGAGATAGTCAACACTTATAAAATAGATGTTGTTGGTTAGCCGTAGGCCAATGTAAGTCTTCTGAGTACATTTAAGGTAGGTTAGGGGTGCCTGGGTGGCTCAGTTGGCTAAGCGTCCAACTTCGGCTCAGGTCATGATCTCACAGCCCGTGAGTTCGAGCCCCACGTCAGGCTCTGGGCTGATGGCTCAGAGCCTGGAGCCTGCTTCCGATTCTGTGTCTCCCTCTCTCTCTGCCCCTCCCCCGTTCATGCTCTGTCTCTCTCTGTCTCAAAAATAAATAAACGTTAAAAAAAAAAAATTTAAGGTAGGTTAGGCTAAGCTATGATGTTTGGTTGGTTAAGTGTATTAAATGCATTTTCTTAAAAAAAAATTGTTTTTAGTGCTTATTTACCTTTGAGAGAGAGAGAGAGAGAGAGAGAGAGAGAGAGGCAGAACATGAGTGGGGAGGGGAAGAGACAGAGACACAGAATCCAAACCAGTCTCCAGGCTCCAAGCTGTCAGCACAGAGCTTGATGCGGGACTCGAACCCACAAGCTGCGAGACTGTGACCTGAGCTAAAGTCAGACGCTGAACTTGACTGAGCACCCACGCGCCCCTGAATGAATTTTCAACTTATGATATTTTCAACTTACAATGGGTTTATTGGTAACCCCATTGTACACGGAGGAAAATCTGTACTTAATTACAAGAGTGAGAATTAATTTTTAGTTGTCTCCCCTGTGTTAATTGGGATGCTGCAGACTGCTGTTGCTTGGAGCTCATGTCTGTGAGTGACTCACTATTGAGAATAAACATCTCTCTAACTCAGGAACAGAATGAGCATTAATAGTCTGCCATAAATCCTGTTGGTTCACAGTTTGAAAGCTTGTTTTTGCACAGATGTTAATACTAGTGTGTGGCTTTAAAACACTCCTTCCATTATGCCAATGTTGTGTTCCAACATTCCCCGTGAAGGGTTTTATCTATTGTTTTACTCACCTGCCTTTGCAAAATTCTCACCTGATGGTGAGAAACACAACCCACCCTCTAATATCCCAGAGCACAAAGAGAAGGCAACCTCTCCTCTGAGTGAGAAAAACAGGACTACATTCGTGTGGGAGGAAATTTATATATACCCATGTTTATAAATAATAGATTTGATACGATATCTATTAATTATATCAACCAAAATGCATTAAGTATCAGTTATGTGCACACTATACCGGGGCGCTGGGGACACGACATTGAATAAAATATGATTTCCAACCTCAAGTTCTAACAATCTAGTGAGGGTTAATACTTTAGCACCAAAGAGGGATGTGACTTAGAGTTTTTAACCACTCTTTAAAAATTCCACATTTTCATTTAGATTCATCACTCACGTGAACAGTCTCTCCTTTTATGAGAAGGGAAAGCATCGACTCCAGTTTCTGTTCTTTTGCCCCAGCCAGCCACAATTCCTGAGACATTTTCCTGAGATATTTTCATCAAAAAAAGGAGAAAATGTACAAACATGACACCGACAAGGGTAGTGGCACCATGTCTGTGGGCAGGTCAACATGTTATCATGTGATAACATGGACCACATGTGGTATCATGTGACCACAAGGAACAAATTGGGATTTACAACCACACTCATATTCTAAGGAGGTAGCTCTCATTCATGAAGGCCTTGTTTTTCAGCTGAGCCCTTTCAAGGGGGCTGAAGTTGGAAGCGGGCAGTGGAGAAAGTTTGTGTCACAGAGTGAGAAGAATCAGGAGTTCTCAGTGTCAACCCTTGGGGGAGGAAAAGAGGAAGAAAGAGAAGCAAAGCGGGGAGGTGTCAGAGTGTGGAGGAGAGACAGAATGAGGCAAATGCTCTGTGCATGAAATGGTCAAAGAACCACCCTCAGTGGTGGGACAGGCCACAGGATGATGCCCAGGAGTCAATTTGAAGGAGTTTGCATGGCTGTAGCGAAGCACCTGTTGACCTGTGTGGTCTTCCCCCTTCCTCAGTAAAGTCTGCTACTCACATACAGGACGTGCACGGATGGGCACTGGGCTGTGTGGTGGGCAGAACCATGGCCCTCAAAATTGTTCTAAATGCTGGGACCTGTGATTATGTTAGATGACTGTGATGTGATTAAGGATCTTGAGGTGGGGCGATTATTCTGGATTATCTGGTAGCCCAGTGTAATCACAAAGATCCTTAAAAGTGGGAGAGGGAGGCAGAAGAGGAGAGGTAGGAGATGTGAGTACAGAAGAAAGGCCTAGAGAGATGTGGCACTGTTGGCTTTTAGGAGTGAGAAAAGGGCCAACGCCGGGGGTTAGAAAAGGCCAGGAGACAGGTTCTCTGTTAGAGCCTCAGAAAGGAAAGTAGCCCTCACCAACGCCTACATTTTAGCCCTGAGAGACTCATGTCGGACTTTAGACTTCAAACTGTAAGATAATAAATGTACATTTTTAAGGCACTAAGTTTATGGTAACTTGTTACAGCAGCGACAGAAAACTAATACAGGGTGTAAGTCAGGGAGAGGAATTGAGTACAAAGACAGAACAATGTAAGTGAGATTTAGGGACAGTCGTGAGACCAGAGGGTTGCCGTGGCAGGCGTAAATTTAAAGTCAGAAGGATGAGTCTGACTCGGGCTGTGGGAGCCTTACATGAAAAATGAATGAGTTTAGACATGATCTTTGGGTTATTGGAAAGCTTCTGATCAGTTTCAGTAAGGAGGGGCAATGAGCAGAATTTCGGAAGCTGACGCCATGAAAGTACACTAAGGGACCTCCTGCAGTGCCTTCTGTAAAGATGCCCAGGGCCTGCCTTGGGGGCTCGGCTGTGTTGGGGCAAATGAACGCCCTGGGATTGCGGTCCCCACTTCTCTAGGGCACTTTGCCTTATTCCCTGCTTTCTATTTTTGGCTTCTACTTCAGATTTCATTTGAACAAGGGATTTGTATCTGAAATAAAATTTTCAGGTTATGGAATGAGCACATTTTGCTACAGAGAGGTTAAGTGTCTTGTTCCAGGTCACCCAACTGGAAGGTAGGGAGGCAGGCACTTTTCCCTAGGAATCGTGACTCCCAGTTCTGAACTCTTCCGGTGGCGGGTCACAGGGACGGGAAGGAGAAGTAGATGAGGCTATCTGCTAGGTGACTTTTACCATGGACTACGGAAGCTTTGAGCATGAAAAGAAGGGTCTGGATGGGTGATGAGGATTAAGGAGGGCACCTGTGATGAACACTGGGTGTTGGTTTTAAGGGATGAACCACTGAATTCTACTTCTGAAACCAGTACGCACTGTGTATTAACTAAAATTTTTAAAAAGACCAAAAACAAAGAAGAAGAAGGGTATGGATATGAAATGCAACTCTCAAGGATCAATGTGTCTTAGGGACTCAGTGGACCCAGAAACAGCAGTGTTTCACCCTCAGATCAGCAGCTGCCAGTGAGAAACAGTACACTGACCCCTTCCCAAGTACACAGACGGAAGGTATGGACGTTGTGAAGCTCTTGCAGGAAGGAGAGTCACATCGGCAGACCCCAAGGTGGGCACACTAATGATGCAGACAGTCCTTTCGCAAGGAGGGTCCAGTGTTGGGTTAACAAAGCAAGAAAATGAATGGGGCGCCAGAGCAGGAAGCAGAAACCCACACTTGGGCTTCGGCTGCGATCCCGCAGGAATTACAGCTCAGTCTATTAACCTCCGCATGACCCCGCTTCCAGCCAACTTGTAAAATCATAAACCAAACAGCTCTGTGAGGGCTCGGAATGAATGTTTAGGGCCTTGTGGCTGTCTAAGCACGCCTTTCAATTGTCAGGGTATTATTACTTTAACAGGAACGTTGTAATTACTTTTGCATTATTACAATACACAAAGTGATTTAAGCAGTAAAAAGGCTTTGATGAATTAGTAGTTCTTTTGATTCCTACAGTTTTGTGGCTCATGTTCAAAGACACCTTTTACAAGTTTCAGGTCCAAGGAAAAACCACCATATCTTTTACCCAGATTTTCTTTTTTTTTCTGATTCAGAATCTGTATATCTTACTACTTCCGGGACATTCCACCCAAAATCTCACCTTCATCTCCAACTCAACGTGTTCAAAACTGAAACCCATCACCTTGCACTCCCAGCTTGCTTATCCTTCTATGTTTCTATGTGGGTGGATGGCCCTGCCACTCATCTGGCCATCCGAGCCCTGCATTCCATGAGTTATCTTTATTCTTCTCTGTCAGCCACCACCACTGTTTACATCCATATAACAATATCAATCACCACCATAACAATAATAGTGGCGGCCACCTGGGTGGCTCAGTCGGTTAAGTGTCAGACTTCGGCTGAGGTCATGATCTCACCACAGTTGTGGGTTCGAGCCCCACGTCAGGCTCTGTGCTGACAGCTCAGAGCCTGGAGCCTGCTTCCGATTCTGTGTGTCCCTCTCTCTCTGCTCCTCCCCTGCTCGCACTCTGTCTCTCTCTCAAAAATAAATAAACATTAAAAAAATTTTTTTGGGGGGGCACCTGGGTGGCGCAGTCGGTTAAGCGTCCGACTTCAGCCAGGTCACGATCTCGCGGTCCGTGAGTTCGAGCCCCGCGTCGGGCTCTGGGCTGATGGCTCAGAGCCTGGAGCCTGTTTCTGATTCTGTGTCTCCCTCTCTCTCTGCCCCTCCCCCGTTCATGCTCTGTCTCTCTCTGTCCCAAACAAATAAATAAACGTTAAAAAAAATTTTTTTTTTAAAGAGTGGTGGCCATTTCTGAGCCCCTTAGATACATTATTGCTAATCCTTAACAGTTCAGTAAATTTTATATTATTATCCTTATTTAATAGTCAAGGCCTTAGGATTCAGAGACATTCTTTCAGCAAAGTCCACCTGCTTGTAGGTGGCAGCCAGGGCCAGGATTTGAACTCACATTTGTCTGACTCTAAAATATGCATTTTCGATTAACCAGAGCACATCCAGTAGATTACCAATAGTTCTGTCCAAATTCCCCATTAAATATTACTGAAATCCACCCACTTGTCTCCATCCGCAGGGCTGTCCGCTGTGTTAGTTTATGTGCTTGTTAGTTCCCCCCAGGACTGATGGCAGAGCCTCCTTACTGGTCTCTCACCTCCAGTCTTATATTCTCAACTAACTCTCTAGTCATGTGTTGGTAACCCGACTGGTCATAAACACGTTGCTGCATGCTCACTCTGGACCTACTAAATCCGAATCCCCAAGCCTGCATACCAGTCTTAGTAACAAGCATCCCCCCATCGGTTCTTAGGATCGGTCAGTATAGCCAAAGAGACCTCTAAGAGGGAACCCCCCTGCTTAAAACCTAAAGGGGTTCTTGGTCCCCAAAGGATAAACTGAAAACTCCTTGCCCTGACATATAAGGGCCTTTCACGATTTAGCTCCTACTTATCCTATCTATCAAAGTCACTTGGTTAACTGATGCATGGTATGGTAGACAGAATTGTGGACCCCTAAAGTTGTGCCTGCCCTAATCTCCAGAACTCGTGAATATGTTGCCTTAAGTGGCACAGAGAACTTTGCAAATGTGATTGAAGTTATGGACCGTGAGATGAGAAGCAGGTGGGCCCAACCTAATCTAATGAGTCATTAAAATGAGAGAACCTTTTCCGGCTGTGGTCAGAGAGGGCCATGATGATGAGAAAAGGGTCAGACAGATGACATAAGAAGGACTTGAACTGTCATTGCTGGCTTTGCAGATGGAGTAAGGGGCCATGAGTTAAGGAAGGTGGCAGTGGCTAGAAGCTGCAAAAGGCCAAGAAACAGATTGTCCCCTAGAGCTTCCAGAAAGGAATGCAACACCTTGATTTTAGCTCACGTTGGACTTCTGACCTCCAGAATGACCCAATAATAAATAGGTGTTGTTTTATGCTGCTAAGTTTGTGGTAATTTTTAAAAGCAGGAATAGAAATAAATGCACATAGTTTTCCAAAGGTGACCTGCTCATCTACACTTCTTTTTTTAAGTTTATTTTTTTATCTAGAGAGAGAGAGAGAGAGAGTGCGTGCGAACACACGCACATAAGTGGGGGAGGGGCAGGGAGCGAGGGAGAGAGAGAGAATCCCAACAGCCTCCACACCGTCAGAGCAGAATTTGACTCGAGGCTGAACCCACAACCATGAGATCGTGACCTGAGCCAAAGTCAATGCTCAGCTGACTGAGCCACCCAGGTGCCCCTCGTCTATACTTCTTGAACCTCTCATTCCTCTGCTTGGAGTGCCCTGTCGGGTCCACTTGGAAAACTCCTCTTCACCCTTCAAAACTGAGCTCAAATTGGCCAATGCAGACTGGCATTTATGAATAGCTCCTTCAACTCTATAGCACCCAATATTATCAGCAGTAGTAACATCACCTTGCTTTTTATTTATTTATTTTTTGTTTACTAATCTACATTCCCCATTCTCCTTAGGGCTGAGATCTGTCTTGCTAATTTTGTAGCCTGGCATAGTGCCTGGTATTTAGTCAAAATTAGCTCAAAAAAATATTTTCTGGGTAGTAACTATGGAGATACTGAAGAAATTGTATTATATAAGCACCTCATGTAAGCCAGTTGCTGTTGGATTCTGTGAATCCTTAATAGAACTTCAGGGTTTTAAATGTTAAAAGTCAGAATGACTCCAAAAGTGAGTTTCTTTAAGACTGGTAGTTTTTGTTTACCACTTATATTACTTTCTCTAGAAATCAATTTTTAAAATTTTCCTTATATGGAAAACATCTATTTCTAATATTTTACTCTGGACAGAAAAGACCCAAAAGAAAAAAAATTACCTTGATCAAATGCAAATTCTGCATCCCAATGTTGTTATTAAGATTAAGCGTGCACATCTTCTCAGGAACTTGATTCTCACTGGTCCTCTTGCTCTGTAGCCATGTGAAGAATTTAAGAGCCTTGCCATAGTTCCACCATAATGTGAGAAAGCCTTTGGTAGCTAAGAGAGCACCATGCGGATTCTAGGGAAGAAATTATCTGCCCCCAGAAGTAATCCTGTGGTTTTGTCCTGCCATCCCTGACATGACCCCACTTTGTGTCAAAAGGAACCACGCGGGGCATGACTGAGTGGCTCAGTCAGTTGAACTTCCGACTTCTGCCTACGTCATGATCTCACGGTTTGTGAGTTCGAGCCCCCTCATCAGGCTCTGTGCTGACAGTTCAGAGCCTGCCTGGGGTTCTCTCTCTCTCCCTCTCTCTCTGCCCCTCCCCAACTTGTATGTGCTTAGGAGCCCCCCACCCCTCTCTTCTCAAAATAAATACATAAACTTGAAAAAAAAAAAAACAAAAAACAACCCAGGGCCTCATCCCAGACTTGCCTCAGGGCACAGGAGAGGACCAGGACAGGAACTTACTCTCCTAAGGTACCTGGAGAACTGTTATAATTTGTTTCCAGGAGTTGCTTTGTTCTCAGCCCTGTCTGCAAATTAGAACCACCTGGAGTGCTATTAGCAAATTCTTGTGGAATTCTTATCAGTTGGTATGTGGTAGGACCTGGGAACCGGTGTTTTTCCAAGATCCCCTGAATGATTCTGATGTGCAACCAGGCAAGATTCCCCGCAGGCTATAGTTTTCAAATTTCAGTTGGAATAAGAATGACAGGTGGTGTGTACTTGGCATGCGGCATGGGCTCCCGGGGCCCCATCTGGGACCGTCCTGCTCCCAGAGTCCCCGCCAGCAGGTCTCAGGTGGAGTTTGGGAATCTGTTAGTTTAACCTGCAGCTCCAGCAAGTCTGAGGCAGCCCTGCAGCCCCTGCCACCCACTCTGGGGGGTGCAGACATTGTCAGTACCGCCATCTGGAAGCGTCCGGCCCCACCCATTGCCCAGCTGCTAAAGTCAGGACACTGTCCTAAGAAGCAGAAACCCTGGCAAGGGACTCTTGACGAGGGCCCCTGAAACAAAGGCTGTTTGCAAGCACCAGTTTGTCTATAATATGTTGACAGTGTGAAAGGGTGAGGAGAGAGCAGGACTGTATGCTGATGGCCATATACAGAACACAACCCTCCTCTCCCACCATGAGATAGGAGGGAATCAGGTCCTTAGGAATTCCACCTTTCCCAGTCAAGCATCCTGCTATGACATATTAACATCTTAAATTTCTTTTTTCTCTTTTAATTTTTTTTAACGTTTATTCATTTTTGAGAGACAGAGCGCAAGTTGAGGAGGGGCAGAGAAAGAGGGAGACATAGAGTCCGAAGCAGGCTCCAGGCTCTGAGCTGTCAGCACAGAGCCTGACATGGGGCTCGAACCCACAAACCATGAGATCATAACCTGAGCTGAAGTTGGAGGCTCAACCGACACCACCCAGGTGCCCCACATCTTAAATTTCAATGGTAAATTTGAAAGAAGAGTTACATGAGAATTCACAAGTGAACTCCCACCACAGGCTGCAAACAACCGATTGTTTAAGATTCACTCAGCTTCAGTTCATCCAGTTTTTATTCACTCAGCTTAAATTTTGTGACAAAAATGTTTTGACTGGGGGGGCGGGGGGCACCTGGCTGGCTCAGTCAGTGGAGCATGTGACTCTTGATCTCAGGGGTTGTGGGTTTGAGCTCCACATTGGATGTAGAGATTACTTAAAAATAAAATCTTAAAAAAATATTTTGCCTTGACTGACCTAATATACGGGAAATTTATGAGTCTGTCACAGTCAGGTCAGCACTGCTCAGTTACCTGTGGTTTCATTTCAGGATATTTACATCAGCAATCCTACTCATGAAGGACAAGCAGATATTTCCTTACATCAAGCAGGAGAGAGAACTCGGACTTCCCCACCCCTCACATTCACTTTCCCAAGGCTCTTGGATGAAAGATGGTCTAGAATGAGTCAGGCTGTTGCCTTATCTGCTGGGACCAGTGGGCTTCCAAAACCCCCCATGGATGGATCCAGATGGAGACTTGAGGCCATGGCATAAGAGTGGGTTATCTAGGTCAACTGAGAACTCTGGTGATGGTGAGCAGTAAGCAGGTGAGCCAGGGGTCCTCTATGATGAAGCCAAGTTATGCCTGAGTTTGCTAAGATCCAAAGGTTTGCATTAAACTGTTCCCTGAACCTCATACAGAAAGTCTCAGGATTCTTGGCACAGAGGTGGCCTTGGCTGCTGGTGGAGAACATAGTCTTCGAGATCGGTTGACCTGGCCTGGCAGCTATGGCTTTTTCCAGGCCTCCAGCCCTGACCTGACCCGCCTTGAGGGGTTCTAACCTAATCTTTGCGGTCACTGTACCTACAGCTACATTACCTCACACGCTTCCTAAACAGGGGCTGAAATATCCAAAAGTAAGTGCTGGTTTGTCTGGAATGAATAACATTTCTAGGAAATCTGAGCATGTGAAGAAGCGACTACATGTTCATTTGAATCCATTTCCCCAGCTTGTTGGTTGCTTACTGACAGCCAGCCCTGACAGCAGAAAGACAAATTTCCGCTTTCCTTTTAGAAACTTACCAGCTGCAAGTTGTCTGCAATTTGTGGAAACAATGTAAGAACTGTAGGGAGTCCCAGGACTTGCCGTGTCTGCACACGCTTGGGGGGGGGGGGGGTGCTCACCTCCAGTCCAAACTTTACCATGTTTCACACAGCATATGATAAATTTCACTTAATTCTTGAGGTTGGTTCGGATCTTATATAAAGGAGGGGCAACCACTTTCAGATGGCCATGTGAAGTTACCTGCATTGCTATACTGTGTTATAATCAGTAACATGCCTTCCTTTGGCTGGGAAAGGATGAGTTTCATTCTTTGTTCTAAATGTGTTATTCTCCACAATCCCATCCTAGAGGGGAAAACTGTCTGGCTGAATTCTCAGTGTGACCCGAGCTCTAAATGACAAGCTATACATTATTTGGGTCTATCCACATTTAATTGTACTTCCACGGTTTCATGACCTGCACTGGAAGGCTTTTATGAGCCACTAATAACGTAGAAATCGGAATGTGACTAAAACCTATTATTGGCAGTAATCACATATTTGTAAACAATTCTAACAAAATGGAGGTACTTTAAATTTTTTTTTTTTTTTAGTGTTTATTTTTGAGATAGAGAGAGGGACAGAGTGTGAGTTGGGGAGGGCAGAGAGAGAGAGGAAGACACAGAATCCAAAGCAAGCTCCAGGCTCCAAGCTGTCTGCACAGAGCCCGACATGGGGCTCAAACCATATGACCTGAGCCAAAGATGGACGCTTAACCAACTGAGCCACCCAGGCGCCCCTGAAATGGAGGTACTTTAAAAGGCTCTGTGACTTTGTGAAGCTCTGGCTGACTCCCTGCCTCAAACCTTTTGTGGTACGTTGACTTGTATTTTCCTGCCTGATGAGGGATATTGCTCAGAGTGTTGACATAAAGCTTCTTTTGCCAGTCATAGGGGGGGCATGTGTGCACACACACAGGATGGAGGACTGAGAATATTTTAGTGGTACCCCCAAAAAGGCATCTGTTTTCAAAAAATGTTCACGTTTAGCACAAGAGTATTCTGATTCCACTAAATTACAGCATTAATGTACACATACCTCCATGGGCCCTAGAGGAGATCTACATTTAAATTGGGAGCTCTCTCCTCAGTTCTGCGAAAGGTTGAAAGCACCATGTGAGTGGGTTACCATAAACTTTACACCCAACACGGGGCTTAAACTCACAACCCCAAGATCAAGAGTCACATGTTCTACTGACTGAGCCAGCCAGGCGCCCCTCTATCCCATTTTTTAAAATGCTGCTCGCATTGTATGTTGAGGACCGCCGTATCGATTACCTGACCCATGAATGCATGTGATCTGCAGCTGGAAAAATGTGACAGTAGAAACATAAGAGTGTCCTCAGCTGAAGCCTCTAACAGTAAGCCACAAAGACTGCTTGGGAGGTTTGGGAGTTGTAGTCCAGAACATTTTCCCCAGAGCCTTCTCCTCAATGGCGGCCTGCAGCTTGTGCTCTGGGCAGCTGGGCTGGCAGCACCCTGAGCTCACAAAATGGGGAGTGGGGTAGGAGAAGGTTTGCGTTCTTTTTTCCTTTAGCGGGGCCTGTTCAGGAAAAAGCCACCAATTCCAGCTCTTAGTGGAGGCTAAGAGCTCTGTCATCCCTGGAGGAAACCTCCCATCCTTTGAGATGAAACTCAAGTGTCACTTTCATGAGGCTTTTCTTTAACTCTGACCCTTGAGAATCCTCTTTTCCTCTTCTCAACACCTACCGCCGTTAACCCACTCCTCATTTTGTGTATATAACAGTGTCTAAACTGTGGATCAGTTATGCTTTGGTCTTATGTCCCTTATTGACTGTAAGTAGCTTGGGGGCTGTCACGATGTCCTACTCATGTTTGTGTCCCTGATCTAGCACAGTGTCCCGCACATAGTAGGTGTTCAACTGATATTTAGTATACACGCAAGGAAGCCAGAGAAATGCTTTGTCTTGTACCTGGAAGTTGAAATTGATTTATCTTTGAGAAAGTGTTGCTAAAATTCTGAAGTCTCACTTATCCCGAATTGGGATCTCTTACCTCCTGCTTGTTCATCCATCCCTCCATCAGTCCCTCCATCCATCCAATGCTTGAGTCTACTGTGTTCCCATGCTAATCACTGGTTAGTAAGATGCGCAAGGGAACCCCTGTCTCTAGTGTGTGTCTATTGCCTAGAAGCCCAGAGTTTACAGGGGCAGAAGACAAGGCAGAGAGTAATGACAACATACTATGAGAAGTGCTGCGAGGAGGGGTGGCAAACTCAGCTTTCTGACTCGTCCAAACCCAGTGCTCTCTCACCATAGATTTTGTCTGCTGCTGTCCAGCTTCTTAAACTCTGCCCCGCCAGCAAAACTTTTAAGCTTTATATCCTAGAGGTTATATTATTTAAAAAACATTGCTGTGTAAAAATGTGAAATGTTCTACTACTGAATATGTTTTTTCCCAAGTGTTTACATATATCTAAAGCAAAGGTGATCAAATGGGAATTACAACACAATGTGAAAAGCAAACTATTTAGGTTGAATAACCTCACTCTACCGTTGAAACTTTTCAAAGGCTTCCCTTTGCCCTAAGAATAAAACCTGCAATGAGGTCTTGCCAGGACTAAAAGTTTCCACATGATCTGGCCCTATCTGCTTATCCTTCCCCACCATCCTCTTTTCTCGGCTATGCTCCAACCAGGTGGTCCCTCTGCTTGGTTCTCTTCCTCCATCCCATAGCGTGTGGGAGGTGGTGGGCTGCAGCCTACAAACTCATCAGAAAAGTCTTCCTGACCAGTTTATATAAAGGCATCTGCCCACCATTATTTTCTATCTTAGGAGCCTGATCTGACCACAACGTGCAATTATTTCATTTCATCACTTGTCTCTCTTGTTCTCTGAGCTCCACAAACTGTTCTGTTCACCAAGTTACCCGAGAAACCCACATAGTCTCTGGCACCTGGCAGACCTACTTTATAGATATGTCGTGAATACATGAATGTTAGGGCAGCTCACAGAATGTTAGGGCACCTGCTTGGGAAGGGAGGACTAGCTAGGGACAAGCCGCTGCAAAACCCAGGAGTGGAACAACAGCGCCACCAAGTGATCAGTCGCCATATTACCTAAGGCATCTGTTTTCCTGAAATCTGCATTAGAGGGCTGGCTGTTTTTGGCATTTAAAGGTGAATTGTAATCTACCAAGCTTGTTTCTTTATTTCCTTTACTTAAAAAGAAAAAAAAAAAACTGTTCTTACTGTCCTCAAACATCTCCCATTTCTCCCCCTGAACAGGGCGGGGCATTTGAAGGCTTTGGAGGCTAGCTAGCTAGGCAGACTTTGGGAGTTGCTATGGTAACTTTTCCCTTTTTTGCTAATGGTTTGGAAACCTTACATTTTCAAATCTGCGTGCTTTGAAAAGATCTGCTTGCATCTACTTTGTTTGTCAAGCTTTGCTTTGATTTACTGTATTTAATTTGCTTCACCTTCTAATTTGTTAAATGACATGTTATTAAAATTCCCCAAGGAGTCAGCAGAAATCTGCACTGCTGAGAGACACAACTGCATTCTGGAAGCATCGGTGATTCACATCTGAGCACCCCTCGCAAGGTCTGGAAAACCCATTAGGCTGTTATTGCTGAGCTGTCTCGGACAGAATCAGCCCTGGCCTGGAGTCTGCAGCCAGCAACTCCAGTTTTTGGGTGATGCTGGACAAGCCTGCGTCACCTCTTCATTCCCTACGCCCATCACCGCCTCTGCTGCTCTGCCCTCTGCGGCCACCGGTCCTCCATATGAGGAGAGCGACCCTGATTGCTCATCGCACCTGCTTGTTTTGTCTCATTAGTCACCCCGACAAGGCAGGAAAACAGAATGTTCCGTGCTCAATTAGAATGACGTGAAAATGCATCCCCGAGGTCTGTCCATCACAGATATGAGACAAACATAAGCAACAGAACATGCCATTAGGCGGTAATAGCCAGAGCGGCACCTCCATCTCAGGACTGAGGAAACAAGGCTGATTTAGAGAGGCCGTGCGGCGCAGGAGGGCATCCCTGCAGTGGGCAAGGGAAGTGCTAAGTAAAGGAAATGCCGGCAAGCAATGATTACAAAAAGGCTCCTAATAGAGATGGAGCTGTGAGAACCTCCAGGAGAAAGGCAAAGGTAAACATTTTTTTTTTGCATTGTGAGAAAAATAAATCCCAGAACCCTCTTCAACATTAGGAAGCAGCTGTAGGGTCCGTCTTGTGCTTCGAGTAAAAAGGGAGGCGATTTCTCTGAGCAAAGGCCAAAGCCCCAGTGCCCTTTCTGTTAAGTGGCGTGTGTTTCCACTACCTCCCCATTTTATTTTTCAACAGAGTATGTGGTAGTTGCGTTACCTGAAGGTGTGTTCCTTGGAAAAAGGAAGAAATCAAATAACACAGAACCGTGTGTGGGAAAAATGAAGGCTCCCTCTTCGTATCCCCTTTCTACGCACCTCTATGTAGGAGGTCCTCTTGGATTAGTTGGAGAGTTTTCCAGATAGATAGACTTACCTATACATACGTAAATATATGTGCGTATATATGTGTACATGCACAACCTAGGCTTAAGGACTCAGTGAGACTGTGTGCTATTTCTGGAGTGCAGTTTTAACTTGGGGTCCAGTTTGAGTGTCAGGCACAGACCTCCTTCTTTGGGTGCTCCTTTTGTCTGCCCCCCTGAACCTGGTTCTCCCACCCCCTGCCACTTCATGCTGATCTCCCTACACACCATGCTGGGTCTATATATCCTGGACATGCTGTCTGGATTCTGTGCTTGCCTTTCTGCCACCTTCCAGGTTGTTTTTTGTTTTGTTTTGAAATCCCAGCTCTGTTACTGACCACAATACTCCCCAGAATCATTCACTTGAGTAAGGTTCACCTGCCTTCTTTATCTTCAGGGTCACAAGAGTGTCACTGAAGCTTCCATGATGTCTCCCTATCTTCCAGTGTGACACAATTCCAGCCGTCTTCCGTAGGGTGTGTACATGGACCCTACCCCACCTGAGCTCTCTCTTCACCAACTTTGTGATCTTCCTGCCTTGATACCCAGGCTTGGCTCTTTCAACATTAGGGTTTCCCAGATTTGGATAAATGAAGGGCACATCCATCACGTACACACTATTTACCTGGTTGGCATGTTGCATAACAGCTATTGTGGTGAAGAGTAAGATAAGGGGAAAAAGTGTTTCTTTTTTGTCAAGCTTGTCCCAGTGGCCTCACCATCAAATCATTTTGCTAGTTGCTGCTAAGTAGAATTGGGATCTCAGATGGCATTCACACCTGCCTCCCCATCCCCCACGTACCCTTCACAACACCCTACTTTTTTTTTTTTTTTACCTATAATTTCTTTCACATTGATTGAGAAAGTATTCACTCAGGGCATAACCCTGTGATAGGCACTGTGAGGGATATGAAAAAGCCATGGGGCCAACTGTTTTAAAAAGGTGCTAATTGGATTTTTCCCATATAAAACCCCCCATAGCATTTTATTTCCTAACTCTGCTTCTCACAGTCAACTTCATTTGCCCATTTAATGCAATTTGCTTCTCATGATAAGATTCTATTAAGTGATTATTAAGACATTCAGAGTTACTTCAGCCAAGCACATCTATAATCATTACCTACCTCCTGGGGGTGATGCGAGGTGTAATTAGTTAAAGCTCACCGTTACCTCCCAGAATCTGGAGCTACAAACAGAGACCACATCCACACAGCCAAGCCTGGAGCCCTGAACGTAGTGTAGCAGCAGGACCAACACAGCCTGGTCACATTTACATATATTGCATTACATATATATGCATTACATACGTTGCATACATATATTGCATTTACATATATATGCATTACATATATTGCATACTGGGTTTCATGACAGTCAATGACTGATCTGTGGAAATAGCATACCAGAAGCTGGCCATTTCTGTTATGTCCCTGAGGGTTGATTTCTTTTGGTTACTAAACCACATTATATATTATCCTAATCTTCCTAATAATGAAGCACTGGACCAGGATCTAAGGCTAAGATGTTGAGAAAGAAAGTCACTGCCCTTAGGAATTCATAATCAGCAAACTACACAAATGGCAGTCAACACTTTGGGCAAACTTTCACATTTACTGAAAAACCTAGCTGGCATTAAGGGAGAGTGGGAGGCAAAGAGAGAGGGAGAAAGAGGAAGAATTTGCCTCTGAGTGGTTTAAATACTTCATTGATGAAAGTACTTGAGTCAAGTACCAAAGGCCCCAGGGCTCCTGGGCTCTCTGTTCTCTCCTGGTGAGTCCACTGGAAGATTAGAAGCATTTAATTAGAGGTGGGGGGGGAGGGGGGACTGCTTCAGTAGGCACACAGACAATGATGAGAAAGGACATGGGTGAAATCCCTATAATAAGGGATCAGGATGACTAACTGAAAAAAGAAACATGAATTCGCGGAGCAGTGCGGTGCGGGCACATTTAGTATCAGGGCAAAGAGCTCCACAAACTCCAGCAGCCTCTCAGGGTTTCTTTGCATTACAGCACAACACAATCATTTATTTCATAAGGACCCCAACACACTAAGAAAAGGTTACAACATGGCTGCCAGGAAGGGGAATAAATAATAGAAGGTGATTTTCACCGGAAATAAATAAATAAATAAATAAATAATAATAATGCTATGTCTGGGAATTCAAATCAGTTCTTAAAATGATTAAAATCGGTTCTTCACATAATTCTTCAATAATAAAATGCAGGAGGGCAAGTTGTAGTTCAATGCAAAGAAGTGTTCTCTCAAACTATTAGCTGCCCCTCAGTGGATTGGGTGACTTTGAGAGGGGGCGAGTGTCCTATGGCTTAAAGGTGGAAGCAAAGTGGGGACAGTCACTTATGGGGAGGCTGCCAGGGGACTGCAGATGTTGGCTTTCCACATGTTTTGTATTGTCTGAGAGCTAAAAAATGTCTTTTACATTTTAACATGCAAATTGTAAAAATGTCCAGAGGTCTGTTAGCTTTTCAGGGAGAACTGTTGCTACATGTTGCTTCTTGACTTGTCAAGCCTAAAACGTTTACTATCTGGTACTTTACAGGAAAGCATGCAGACCCCTGCTTTAAGGGATTGAAGTTCCCCCAATGCTGAGGCACTGGGATCTGAAGCACAGCTCATTTTCTGACAAAGCCTCATCCAAGTGGCAAAACTATCTCACTGTGGAGTAGAGCGTCCCTACAGGAGACACGGACTGTCTCCGGGACAAAACTTGGATCTAATATTAGGGAATACGTATGAGGATACACAAATACTGCATTTCCTCCTTCTCTCCTGTTGCCTGCAAATTAAATTTTATACTTTCAGATTTTATTCGTTGGCTGGGAAGAAAGGCAACTCCACGAGCTCCCCAAGACAAACGTCAGGAACAGGGCGCATCAGAAATAGAAGTAACAGAAACCAGATTTCCCCTCCCGTCAGCAGAAATGGGATACTTCCCAGGGCATCCCACATACAAGGGCTGAGGGTCCCTGTACCACTCTCCAGGGAGTTCCTCCAGGGAAGAAGGTAGAGGCCAAGGCCAGGGAGCATCATGTCACTTCTACTCTAAAAGAGAAATACCCTTTAGAAAATGTCAGTGCTCAAATTCCTCTAATTTTTTTTCCTCTTTTTTATTTTTTATTTTTTTTTTAACTTAGGAAGATGCCATCTCCACCTGTTCTGTCTTCGCTGAGGGATTAGCAACCCTTGAAAGGCTCTGGTTTCCGGGCCTGCTGGGGGCAAGAAGAAAAGGGCTCGTCTTATGACTATCACAGGTGTGAGGTGACAGTTTCAGTAAGTCAGTAAGATTCCTGGATCTCCAGGAGGAGGAGAAACAAAGAGGGGGAAAAAAAACCTCTGACACAACCCAGTTAATCTTAGCTTAAGGTAATAAATTCCACTGCTCAGAATTTGAGCCAAGAAAACACCAGTCATCAGGGGATTTTATCATCTCCAGGGACACATAAGTGTTTCGTGTTGGTTTTTAAAATGTGCACGCGTCTATGCATGTTTCTTAGCATCAGTGTGCCTAGACAATGGCAAGTCCCTCTGGGCACAACAGCATGCAGTCTGCGACATTTAAAATCACACATTGTAAGTATTTTTAATTGCCTCAAGCAATTGTGCGTGCGCGCGCGTGCGCACACACACACACACACACACACACACACACACACACCCCCCACCAGCTCAGTGCTCTGTGACTTCTACCGCTGCGTCCTCCTCTGCTGTATGTCAGATTACAGGGCCACGGAAGCAAAGCTGATTGCACAAAAAGGGCCAGACTAATGTCACAAGCCCTGCATGGATTTCTCCAGGTCTTTCATTTCAGAACCCTGAGCACAAAAGGATTATTGTTATGCCACATTGAACTACACGTTAATTGTGTGGCCCCAGTCACTCCTGAAACACAGTTTTCACCCATCGCGGCTGGTTTCATTGTGACTGTTTTCATAAGCATCCGTGAGAGAGGCTGCAGATACGAAAAGATCTTTGACAGAGAAACGGTGGCCAGGAACCTACAAATCGCTTCACTCGGAGGGTCCAAGCCTCCCTGTCCCCTGCCTCCCCGCTTTCCCCTTCTCTTTCTGCCCCTGCCCTTCAGCATCTTTCCTCTCACACACACAACCTCACGCCTCTCCTGGAGAATGGACTTGGGCCACGTACGCGATGAGTGGCAATCTGGACGAGCACATGTCCTCTGTCACAAAATCGTGTCTTCCATCCAAGCCACTCTCGTCCCCGCCCCTCCTTCCTGAGGTGCTGCTTCACAGTTAGAATTCAGCCCAGAGTGAAAAGGTGGCACTCAGCAGATGGCTGCCGGCGGTACCTTCGCGCAGCCCCGACGCCCACTCCTCAGCAGAAAGAGCCAGGGAGCGCCATATGCTGGAGCTGCTAACATTGCCAGCAGAAGGGAAGCTTTGTTCTTTTGTTGGGTTTCTTTTGAAAGGGGAACATAAATAATACACACCCACTACTCCTTCCCCAGCAATCTGGGCAGAGTTTACCGGCAGTCCTGGTGGGGGCTCCAAGTGCCTAAATGGCTCCCTGAACACCGCTGGGTACGAGTGCTGGCCTCGACCAGATGGGTTAAGTCTGATTAATTGCCAGCAGTAAATAGTACCCCTATTGCATTTCTTCTATTTAATCAGTGAATGAGCTTTTCGCTGAGACGATCATGTTCCCCTATAAAAATTAAGACCTTTGTTTTCTTCTCACAAAGTCAGTGGGAAAAATGGCCAACCCTACCGCCTTGATACATGTGTGTGTTGCAGAGAGGGGAGAGTGAGGGGTGAGGGCAAGGAGGGGGAGGAGAGGGGAGGGGAGGTCCGAGTTATGAATGCTTGGAGGGGTGGGAAGGAGGGGAGGGCTGACAGGTGAGGGCCTGGATGTGGGGGGAGGGGAAGGCTGAAATGTCAGGGGAGGGGGAGAGGAGGGCTGAGGAGGGCAGGGTGGCGGAGGGGAGGCCCCAAGTGTGAGTGCTTGGAGGGTGGGGAGGAGGGAAGGGCTAGAGTGTGAGTGCATGGGGTGGGGAGAAGGGAGGTCTGAGGTCTGAGTGCATGGGGGTAGAGATAGGGGAGGTATGAGAGCATGGCGGCAGTGACAAGGGGGGGGGGGTGCTGAAGTAGAAGCACACTGGGGTGGGGGTGGATTTCCTCCAGGCTCTTGAGGAGTATCCAATGAAAGAGCCTGCAAGTCTGTTCTGCCATCAGCCAGCCAGGCTTGTTTCTCTTACAAAAATCCTACATGCTTCTCAAAGTCATTCGTTTCAAGCTATGAAAAGTGTCTGAAAGTTCTGAGAAGGCAGCACAGCCTTGCTCAACACCTTATCCAACAGTGCCGGGCACATCAATTCTCAGTAATAGCTGTTGGATAAATGAATAAGTGGCCAATGAATGGGTACTTTGGGGGTTAAATTCTTGATAGCTTATAATGTTCTGGAAATAAGTGGGTTTTTTTTTTTTTTTGGAAGTTTCTTTCTTTCTTTTTTAAATTTTTTTTAAGCAATCTCTATCCTCAACATGGGGTTCAAACTCACAACCCCGAGATCAAGAGTCCTATGTATGCTCTTCCAACTGAGCCAGCCAGGTGCCCCTGGAAACACGTTCTGTATGTGTACTTGCATTTACATGCATATGTATACCAAAAGGATCTAAAATAATCTAGCCAAGGTAGTAACAGTGTTTAGTAAGATTTATTGCTAGTCTCATGTCTTTCTTGTGTTACTTTTGTTATTAGAAAAAATTAGCTTTGTGTTGAAAAGGAAGGAAAACATGTAACATTAAACAAACCAAAACAATATCAACCACTGCCATTATCGTAATTACAGTTTACGAGAAACTTTGAGTGGGTGCCACATGTGAGACACTGTTCTTGAATATCTCATACGTTACCTCACCTAATTCTCATGACCACACTATTAAGTAGGAACTATTATTAACCCCTTTTATGGAAACCAATTAATGCAAATTATTTATGTTCTAACACAGTAGGCATAATGCAAAGATAAACAAATGAATACAAGGTACAATTTATAACACTTTCCCCGAGAGTAGCGTGTAGCTGACAACTAGGCCCTGACGTGCAACCAAGGTAATAAAGTCCCCCTGAACCACAGACAATGCCTGCCTCGCTGGGTTTGAGAGTAATAAATGAGATCTGGAAGTCCTCAGCACTGCCCCTGGCTCTGAGCTGGGGCTTAAGTGAAAGTCAACCATCAGTCCAGTCCCCCCAGCCCAGGTATCTCCTGGACCCTTTGGGGTGAATGGTAGATCTTAGGCCTGAGCTGCAGCATCTGGAAACAGGAAGATAGACCAACAACAACAACAACAACAACAACAACAACAACAACAAAGTAAGCCAGTTTGAGACCAGGCCAGGCCTGTGGTTGGTGTTTTATAGTGGTTACCTCATCTAGACGGCCTTTCTAGAAACTCTACCCCTGCAGTGGTAATTTGTAGGGACCCCATTGCCAACACCGCGACAGCAATGGGATCTATGCAAACACCATGAGACAAGACTGTCAAGTGCCTTCGGAAGCACTGAAAATCATGTTCCGCGCCATTGTAGTGTAAAATGGATTTTATCTGAAAAAAAAATGTCTCTTTCAAAGTCGGTAATCTATATACGGTTGTCACCTCCATTAACAACTATTTGTAGAAAGTTCACGGATCATGTACTCAGTGAACAGGAGAGACAGCTGTGAGTTTTTATAGATGGTGGAGAGGTCAGGAGACCAAGTTAATTCTGACTCTGCCACTCACAAACGGGGTAAACTAGGGCCTCAGTCCCTCTACCACACCACAGTGGAGGTGGCTGTGTGCAGCTGCTTCTAGTTATAACATTTTGTGAGTCTGAGCTAACAAAGCCTTCGGAAACAAAGGGGCAGCAAAGCTTCCCCTGTGGGCAGGGGCACATAAGGAGCGTGCACCGTGCACTCATAAAGCCCAAGCTCTGGAATGATGGGGCTGGTCTGCACGTTGTTCAGAATAGACTTCTTAGAAAGGAAGAGCGTGAACTGGGTTTCTGTGGGAGTGGAGGGAAGACAGCTTCCGTTCAGGTGGAAGGGGATTAGAGAGAGGAGCCTGGGAATAGGCTTTCCTGCTTGGAAAATAGCAGGATCTGCTCCGCGGGGGCAGAATGTGCAGTAGGGGTGCATGTAATAAAAAGAGGAAGACCCTCCAGTGAATTAGTTCAGCAGATGTCTGTGGGGCATTAGCTGTGGGTGGGGAAGAGGCTGATTCTGGCATGGCAAGGGGCTTCTCCAGGTCCCTGCTCTCAAGGAGCTTACAATCTGGTGGGTGAGCCTAGGGTAGAACAGGTCACCAGCAGCCTCCAGACTCATGGGAGAATGGAAGCAGGAGAGGCACTCCCACAATTCGGGAAGAGGCATCTAGATCAACGTTATCGATTCAAGAATGAGCTGACCATAGGCTTGGTAATGTCAGGAGGGAAGGAGGGAGATGACGGGATTACATCATTTCCTTTAAGATATTTGATTCCCTTCTCTAGGTCCACCCTGTGCAAACCTACCTGTATGTTGCAGGAAGAATTACCTTTTTTTCTTTTTTTAAATTTTTAAAAAAATTTTTGTTTTAGAAAGAGAGCATAAGTAGGGAAGAAGGGCAGAGAGAGAGAGAGAGAGAGAGAATCTTAAGCAGGGTCCATGCTCAGCATGGAGCCCAATGTGGAGTTCAATCCCATGACCTTGGGATCATGACCTAAGCCAAAAATCAAGAGTCGGACGTGCAATCAACTGAGCCACCCAGTCACCTCAAGAGTTACCTTTTAAAACACAGATAGCTTTGGGTCTCTCTTCACAAACCATCATCAGCTCTCATTTGCTTCAGAAAACTCCTAGTATGGCATTCAAAGCCCTTCACAGAATGACTTCAGCCTATTTTCCTAGTCATATCTCCTACCCCATCCTCATGGGACCTGGATTATGCCAGAAGCATTCTTTTGATCCTCTTGGCTGTTTATGCTCTTGCCCCTTTCTTATGGTCTCTATTCCCTCTTTCCCTTTAAAGGGCCAACTGAAATATTATCTTTCCCAGGAAGATATTCCCTATCTTACAAATTCTGGTTAGCTCAACAAAACATCCCTTGTATTCCTTTTGCCCCAGTGTCTAGCACACTGCTCTATACACGTAGGCATCCTACTGAGCTAAAGCCTCAGATTCTAAAGGGATTTTGAATGAAGTTTGTAATGGGGGCTAATTTGCAGACTGGAGTTTCATCTTGCATGGCAAAACTTGTCCCCTGACGGCGCAGAGAAGGATTTTGATGCAACAGTTTGGTCTAGTGGGAAAAGTATGGTGGTTGATTACTGATGTCTGCCACTGTCACAGGAGTGGGTGGCAGCACGCATGCCATTTAAAAATTATTTCAGGGGTGCCTGGGGTCAGCACCAGTTAAGCTTCTGGCTTCGGTTCAGGTCATGATCTCACGGTTCATGGGTTTGAGCCCTGAGTCGGGCTCTGTGCTGATGGCTCAGACCCTGGAGCCTGCTTCAGATTCTGTGTCTACCTCTCTCTCTCTCTCTCTTTGCCCCTCCCCTTCTTGTGCTCAGTCTCTTTCTCTCTCAAAAATAAACATTAAAAAAATTTTTTTTAAATAAAAATTAAAAAAAAAGATTTCACTAGAAGCTTCCAAAGGACACATACTTCTTTTTGTTGCTGTTGTTAATATAACGTAATGCTGGTTGTTTGTATATATTTTTTGGTCACTGTAATATGTTCATGGTTGTCAGGAGCCAGCTTTTCAGCTGTTCCCTTCCAATGGACTTCATCGACATTTGGCCCCTAGATTCATGGAGGCTTCCTCTTGTATAAGAGTTTCTACCATCCATAGTTCTAGCTAAATAATGAGAAAAGGATCTTAAAAACAAAATGCAGTTGGCGTAAGTATCTTCCACTGACATTTGGAATTATGAAGGCATTATTATTATTATTTGAAATCTTAGTTTTCAATATTCTGAACTTCCAATGCTGCTGGTTATCTGCATAGCCAATCCTGCCTAATGCTGTCCTCTACATTGAATTAATAATGTGTTCTGGATGCTTAACAATGAAGCATGGTCGGATTTTCATCCAGCAATTCAGAGAGCAAAATGGCTCTTACAATAAACCAGATCTACCTCTGCCCATCCTTATCTGACTGGGTGCCCACAGCACGGGAATTTGTGCCGGAAGCTGGAGAAGAGTCCCCTTTGTTCAGACACTTCCGAATGAGGCGTCTAACCTGAGTCAGGCAGTGCATGCAGGGCCCTGTGATCACAGTCAACTCAGGTAAAACAAGGAAAACTCCAGAGCTAAGGTTGAAAGCAGGTTTAACGCATCCTGGGTATTTTGTCCACTTTCTCCACGGGCTCTGAAAGTGATTATCTTCCCAAGCAGGGAACAACCACTGCAAAGGAATGCAATCGTTGTAAAGCCCAAGGGCACACAGCTTTCTCTAACCAGAAACAGGTTTCACAATGCAGAGAGGACTCCTGGGATGTCTCCACTGCCAAGGGAGAGGGGAGTGCACCGGAGGGCACCAGAAAAGGTCCAAGATGCCAACACTCTGCTGGAAGGGAGGCGGCTGCCATTTGAACTAATGCTTTTGAAAATCTCCTGCTGGGGGAGAAACAGGGAAGTGCTAATGGATGTAATGAACCAAGACTCCCAGGAAGCCAGAGAGAGACGGGGGCGGGGGGAAGAACGGTCCCATTAGCTGAATCGTTTAAAACTAGAGCAAGGAAGACACTTTGGAAGAGAAGCACACTGAGGCACTTCAGTGTGACCCAGGAAATGGGCAGAAGCTCCGAAATCAAAAGCTTAGTTATCAGCCCTTTAGCCCTGAAAGAAGTTATTTTGTGTATTTCCAGCACAGAGACTAGAGGTGGGTGCCTGGCTCCAATCAGGAGTCTCCCACGTGCTTGGAGAAAGGGTCTGCATGGCAAGGATAATTTACAAAGGTAGCCGGCAGTGGAGGGGAGCACAGAGGGCACAGGGCAGCTGAGGCTGTGTCCTCACACAGACCCCCTCCCTGCCACATCCACGGCACTTTGACCATACCACCCTTGTCTACGAGCATGCAGCTGGATCCTTGCTCCTGTCTTGGTTTCCTGTAGCTGCCGTAACAAACAACACAAACCGAGTGGTTTAAAACAAAACACATTCATTCTCTCACGGTTCCAGAGGTCAGACGTCCGTGACGGGTCTTATCTGGCTAAAATCAACGTGTCAGCAAGGCTGCATCTCCAAGGGAGTATCCACTTCCTGTGTTTCAGCTCCTAGAAGCTGCCTCCATTCTTTGGTTCATGACCCTTTCTTCCGTCTTCAAAGACAGCAGAACGTCCTCTTCTCTCTCTGAGCCTCCTCTTCCTGCACCCTTTTCCCTTATAAGGACCCTGGAGGTTATATTGGACCCACCTGAATAACCCAAGACAATCCCGCCATCTTGAGATCCTTAGCTTAATCACATCTGCCAGATCCTCTCGTCAGTAAGGTAACATTCACAGGTTCCTGGGGTTAGGACTGGGTATCTCTGGGGAGTCATTATTCCGCCTACCACGTCCACCCGCTCCCTCACCCAGCACCCAGAACGGCACAAATTCCAGGGTGAAGGTGAGCCAGGTGGGACCAGGGGATGGCATGGCTGGCCTTCTTTACCAGCTGGACTGTGTGGCTAGCATCTCTTTATTCTAGCACTTTTCCCACTGGTCCCGTCTAGTTCATGGTCACCTTGACTCCTGAGCTGCGGTTCCTAGAATAACCTGGCACTTCTGCACCTTCCAGGTAGACAATTCACAAGGAGCTTGGACCCTCCGTGCCCATACTCCTGAGCCTGCCCCCCACCCCTCAGGCTCTTCCCTGTGATGCCTCAAGTTTGGCTCCTCGCCTGGGGCTTGGCAGATACAGTGAATGAGTTATTTTTCCCACTCATTCTTCCTTACCCATTTGCTAGAAGAAACCCCTGAATCACCATGGCTAAGGGGCATTTGAGTCCTGGCATACTTTTTTAGAAATTAAAATGCATTTCCCAATGAAAGCAGAATTAAAAATTATGGGGAGGAGAAATCACTGAAATTGAATGTACCTTGAGCTCATTACATGCTAAGCCAGTTTGTTGGATGGCCAAGATCTGCCCTTCACCTTAAACTTCATTTCAGTGGCAAAACTTCTGCTGAACAGCAAACATTTATTAGCCATCCCTGCCTGCACAGCAGTTTTCTAGCTGCTGTGCTGAATTTACTGTCACCACACTGCCTGGTCCACACTCATGTCACTATCGTCTGTTCACTTCTTCCCTTCCCAGGGATTTTATTATTTCAACAGTCACTTCCGTTCCATCACGATGCTGGGGAGACACTGCAGATGCCTCCTGCCTTATACAAAGAATGGACAACATCAGACCTCAGTGAAAGGCTAATGGAAAGAGCAGGGAAATACAATTAATGGGCAAAGTTATTAAACTCGATGCAGTCTTGTATAGCAGATGTGGGTGATTGAGTCTGGGCTCCAGATCAGACCTTCCTGAGTTTTAATCCCAATTCTGCCATTTCCAACTGTGTGACTAGAGCAAGTATAAGTAAAAACTCCCCACGTCTCGGCTTCCTTGTCTGTAAAAAAGAGATAATGATGGCACACACCCAGCCCCGTCTTCCTTGCCTGCCTCACACAAGAGCGGAGTATAACAGACACATGTTTTCCTATCCCCCTTTGTAGCTGGAGATGATACAGTTCTGGCCAATGGGCTGAAAGTGGAAGTCTCCCAGGGAGCTTGGAAAAATAGTTTTCTCAGTAATAAAAGACATGGGAGGAGTTTCTCTTACTTTTCTCTCTTTCTGCGTTGGATGCTGTCATCTGAGAAGGCGATGTCTTCATGGTGACATGAAGAGAAGGTCAGGAGAACATAGACATTCTCACCCATCACCCTGGCACCACTGAGCGGCTCGACTACCCTGGAACTGCTCACCTCTCCCCTCGTGAGACAGTTAAATGACTCTAAGGTTTAGGCCACTGAGAGCTGAATACTTGGATAGAATCCAAAGTCTTGTGACTTAAAACTTCTTGCTGATACAAATGTCTGTCTCAGGGGGGATCATTGTAAAGATTAACTGAGATAGTGCCTAGCACAAAACTATCATTCCATAAATAGTAATAATCAATACATGGGGGAAATTAGGATCTATAGTTATTTGCTTTTTAACTTCCTACTTTTCAATATCTCTAGCTCACTAATTTATGCTTGTGCTGAGAAATACAGTGAGGTCTCAGAGGCTCGACTACATTTGTTGAGTGGTTTATATCCTTATTTGGGCTCCTGGAATAGGAGCTCCTCAAGGGCAGGGGATGTGTCTAATTCATCATTAAGCTCCATGCCTGGCATGTAGGATGCCCTAAGTGAATGTTTTTGGGTGGATGGATGGATGGATGGACAAGTAATCAAACCCCAGAGTCTTTGCAGAATACCCTCTTACCCATCATCAGGCCTGGAAGCTTCTTGTCTGTATAATACCAAAACCTGAACATCAGACTCTTATGGGAATCTGGCATTTTTTATTTTAAACTTGTAACCAGTGATGTTTTACAATCTACCCAGTGAGGTTTCTACCCGGGCTAAGAATGCAATTGAGTATTCTCCCAGCCCAGCATGAGCAAACTTGTCTATTGCTTTGATGGAACACCTAAATTTACCACAAGTCCTTTATATAATAGGACTGTTTTTTATCCAAGAGGAAAGAAATGACTTGCACAGAGGAGTCTTAAGAAAATTGCTTACTACAAAGTAAAAGTGATGATTTTTATTATACCCACAGGACTGCCCTCTCCTCCACCCCCCCAAAAAAAAGAAACGTTCACAATAACCAACTTCTGTTGGGACTTCAACGAGCCAAGATAATCTGATGTCTATGGCTATAGTTATTGTCTCATTTGCTAAAGAGATTGCTAAATTAGGGAATAGATGTTGAAGCAAGGATTGAGGAAAAATGCGAGATGCTCATACCATGCTTCTGATCAATTAGCCCAGACAATATCACTTTATCACTTGTTCTTCTCCTGCATAGCCTGCTATCCCTCATCTATGCAAATGAATCAGGATGTGTGTGTGTGTGTGTGTGTGTGTGTGTGTGTGCTTTCACTCCATTCTTACCTCCAAGGTTTCTTTCTTATGCATTGAAATTCTGCAGGTGAAGACCACCAAAGAGATTTCATCCTCTAACTTTTACATTGTGATGGTCAACAGAAGTCACCACATTTTCCTCTAGCTCGTGTCTTTCCGTACTCCTGTATCAGTAAGGAGTTTCTATTTATTGCTAATTCTAGACTGGAAATAATGTTTAATGAATATATTGTTTGGAGGTGGGTGGTCTAGCCCTGGTTTGGTGGTTCTGTGGTGTCAGCAGGAACTGAAGCTCTTCTATCTTTCTGTTTTAGCTGTGGTTTCCACTTAGAGGCTGCCTTATGTTCCAAGATTGGTCACGACTCCAGCCATGAAGCCTGCCTTCCAGATAAAAAGCAGAGGGAAGAAAGGAAGAGAAAAGGAATGCATCTCAACTCTTTTTCCTCTTTAAGGAACCTTCCTGGAAGTTCCACCCAGTAGCGTCCATTTATATTTCATTGGCCAGAAGTTAGTCATTTGGGTATAACTGTTTGCAAGGGAAGCTGGGAAATGTAGTCTTTTGGCTGGTGTGTTGTCACCCTGCATACAACATTATTAGGGAAGTAGGAGAGGATGTATGTAGAATAGAAACAGTCAGTATATGCTTTGTCTCATCTTTACTTTGCTCTTTCACTCCCAAGACCTATCTGAGTTCCGACCTCTGATCTGTTTTGGGTTTTGTTCTCCCTTAAACCAGTGTTGAACTTTTAATGTTTATTATCTATTCCCTGCACAGAGACGCCACTTGTGGTGGTGTTAGTAATGTATTTTTAAAAAAATTTTTTTAAGGTTTATTCCTTTTTGAGAGACAGAGAGAGATAGAGCATGAGTTGGGGAGGAGCAGAGAGAGAGGGAGACACAGAATCTGAAGCAGGCTTCAGTCTGCGAGTGTCAGCACAGAGCCTGATGTGGGGCTGAAACTCACAAACTGTGAGATCATGACCTGGGCCGAAGTCGGACACTTAACCAACTGAGCCACCCAGGCACCCCATTAGTGATGTGTATCAATCAGAACAGACTGAGCTATTCCATTCAGCTCGATGGTACTCTCACTTAAGACAGAAGCCTAATGCCTCCGGGGTAACCTGCCATTATTGCCAACACCACCAAAGACAGGTACAGAAAGAAGCAAACAACCTGTTAATTGAGCCGTCTTACCATGTCCCACTCGATCCTTCCAACTAACATCCCTAAGAGGTAAGTGCAATTATTAATCTTCATTTTACAGATGAGGAAATCAAGGATTAGAGAAGTTAAGTAAGTTGCACAAGATCACATAGCTCTGAGGAGAATCTGAACACAGATGTGTTTTATCCCAGAGTCTTTCCTACTGTATATTTAAATAACTTCTGCACTGTCTCCCCAAAATGAAACTAGGCCCAAACCGGAGCCTACAGATGTGTGGGGTCTTCCCCCAGAACACACCGGCCCAGCCTGATCAGGATTACTAATTTCAGAGGCTCCTTTGGTCCTTGGCCAATCTGCATGACGGAAGGAGGAGGGGCAGTGAAAAGGTTCACCACTGGTCTGGTCCTCAACCTCAGTGCTGCCAAACTTCTTTGCCATCATGGCACATGTTAAAAAGTGCTCATATTTGTACAGCATGGGGTAACAGAGGTTGATCCAGGCCCCCTCCTACCAGAGGTGGAGGGGCCCACGTCTTGTCTGGCCCCATGTTCTTTACTTATGCTGTCTTCTCTGCCAGGAGCATGAATGTCCTTTTTCTGTTCCAGCCTCCAATCCAAGATCCCACATTGCGCATTGCGTTTAGTTGGCCTGTCTTTTCAGCCTCCTCCTGTCTGTGACAGCTTCTTGGTCTTTCCTAGTCTTCCATGACCTTGATGCTTCAGAGAGTACCAGGCAGTTATTTTTGCAGTGTCTCTCAAGTTGGGTTTGTTTGACATTTTCTTAGAATTAGTTTGAGGTTATGCATTTTTTATCAAGACTGCCTTAGAAGTGATATGTCCTTATAGATCAATGGAACAGAATACAGAACCCAGAGATGGGCCCACAAATGCACGGCCACCTAATCTTCAAAAAAGCAGGAAAAAATATCCAATAGAAATAAAAGACAGTTTCTTCAGCAAATGGTGCTGGGAGAACTGGACAGCAACATGCAGAAGAATGAAACTGGACCACTTTCTTACACCATACACAAAAATAAATTCAAAATGGATGAAAGACTTAAATGAGCAACAGGAAACCATCAAAAGCTTACAGGAGAAAATGGGCAGCAACCTCTTCAACCTTAGCTGCAGCAATTTCTTACTAGACATGTATGTCTCTGGAGGCAAGGGAAACAAAAGCAAAAATGAACTATTGGGACCTCATCAAGATTAAAAGCTTCTGCACAGCGAAGAAAACAATCAACAAAACTAAAGGGCAACCAATGGAATTGGAGGAGAGATTTGCAAATGACATATCAGATAAAGATTAGTATCCAAAATCTATAAAAAGAACTTATCAAACTCAACAACCAAAAAAACAAATACCTCAGTAAAGAAATGGGCAGAAGACATGAACAGACACTTTTCCAAAGAAGACATCCAGATGGCTAATAGACACATGAAGAGATGCTCAACATCACTCATCATCAGGGAAACACAAATCAGAACCATAAATACCACCTCACACCTGTCAGAATGGCTAACATTAACAATTCAGGCAACAACAGATGTTGGCAAGGATGCAGGGAAAAGGGACCCTTTTGCACTGTTGGTGGGAATGAAAACTGGTACAGCCACTTTGGAAAACAGTATGGAGGTTCCTCTAAAAATAGAACTACGATACAACCCAGCAATTGACTGCTAGGTATTTTTATCCAAAGGATACAAAAATGCTCATTAGATGGGGCACCTGGGTGGCTCAGTTGGTTGAGTGTCCAACTTCAGCTCAGGTCATGATCTCACGGTTCGTGGGTCCGAGACTTGCGTTGGGCTCTGTGCTGACAGCTCAGGGCCTGGAGCCTGCTTCGGACTCTGTGTCTCCCTCTCTCTCTGCTCCTCCCCTGCTCACACTCTGTCTCTCTCTCAAAAATAAATAAAGATTAAGAACAATTTTTTAAATGCTCAAAGGGGCACATGCACCCCAATGTTTATCACAGCACTCTCAACAATAGCCAAATTATGGAAAGAGCCCAAATGTCCATCCACTCATGGATGGATAAAGAAGATGTGGTATAATATATAATAGAATATTACTCAGTGATCAAAAAGAATGAAATCTTGCTATTTGTGCCACGTGCATGGAACTAGAGTGTATTATGCTAAGTGAAATAAGCCAGTCAGAGAAAGACAAGTAGCATATGATTTCACTCATGTGTGGAATTTAAGAACCAAAACAGATGAACACAGGGAAGGGAAGGAAAAATAAGATAAAAACAGAGAGGGAGGCAAACCATAATAGACTCTTAAATACAGAGAACAAACTAAGGGTTGCTGGAGGGGAGATGGGTAGGGGGATAGGCTAAATAAGTGATGGGCACTAAGGAGGACACTTACTGGAATGAGCACTCGGTGTTATATGAAAGTGATGAATCACTGGGTTTTACTCCTGAAACCAATACTACACTGTATGTTAACTAACTTGAATTTAAAGGCATAAATTCTTTTAAACAGTGATTTGTCCTTCTCAATCATACCAGGGGGCACAGAATATGGGTATGTCTTAATACTGGCGATGCTGACCATGATCCTTTGGAGAAGGTGATGTCGGCTGGATTTCCGCACTGTAAAGTTAGTGTTTTCTCTTTGTAATTAATAAGTGTCTTGGCAGAGATACTTTGAGACTACTCAAATAATGTGTTTCCCTTCAAACTTCTGCATGTAATTCTAGCATCCATCTGTGGATCTTGCCTGTGGTGTTTTTGGTGATTTTCTATGTCCCTCATGTCCCTCGTGTATAATTGTAATTCTTCTGCAAAGAAGATCTGTCCCTTCCCCATTTATTTATTCATCGATTTGTTTATATTTGTATTGACTCATAGTTATTTCATTCTATGAGCTATAGTCTAATATTACCATTCTTTATTTTGCTCTCAAACTGTTACAGCTCTGGCTATTGAAAGCTCTTTCATATTAGTTCCTATGCCTTTTTGACGTGCTATTGTCCTTTTGAGGTTACTTCTTTACTTCCCTGCACCACCCAAATGCTCCAGATTTCTCCATTATTCTCCCTAACTCGGTCCTACAATCAACCACTCTTCCAATGGGCCCTGGTTCCTTTCATTGGAGAATGGTTTTAGAAAACAAGATCTGGATGCTCAGTAGCACTCTCATTATAAGATAATTTAGAATCGAAATATGATTCCAATTTTAGAGATAACAAGTATGTGGATTTGTGAGGTTACATGATTCCCAGTGTTACACAGGGTGGATCCTGTATTCTGAGCCTCTCTACTAGTGTAAATGCCTCATTTATTAAAAACATGAATTACTATTTGGGAAAAAAAGTGCAGATGTGTCAGATAAATGTGATTTCTGGTTGATGGAATGTCATATAAAGTAGGTTTATATATAAAAACAACCTTGGCATAAGTGTTTTTGGATTGACTTTGTTGAATGAATCATCATTATCATCAAATACTTCTTGGTCTCTGTGAAATATCCTATGGTTCGTGTGCTTTAATTCCTTTCCAGAAAATGGTAGGGGATATGTAAAGTAATAAAGAACATAGAAAAAAATGCCAGGGCAGGTTCACTTTTCGGATCCCCATGGTCTTGGATGGAAACGTGATGGCGGGGTTTACCCTCTCTTTGCCATGTTGCTTTAGTAAGCCAGGAAACCAAGGCTTAGGAATAGGGACCTGAGTTGGCAAGTGGGAGCAGAGTGGAGCTACAATTGAGGTCTTCAGGCTGGATCCCGTCTGCCTTTGAGCGTCATTATCTGAGCAGGACAGGATGACAGTATCCCCAGACAGTGAGCCTGGGTGGGTCGGCAGGACCACAGACAAATTTTCCGTACTTTGTGGCCCAGGCCCTTGGGCCATCTGAGTGGCCTGTCTATACTGCTGGGAAGAGACCTAGCAACTCCGCTCTCTTCCTGTCCCTCCTGTGTTTAATCCCAATATTGTAACACTTCCTGCTTCAGTCAGTAGTGGCTAAGAATCCAAGACAGCATAGGTAGAGAAAGGAAAACATGGTGGTGTGACTGCATGAGATTGATCCAGAGGTACATCTGATTTCTAATCCCAGATTTGCACTAACTGGTTGTTTACACAGGCAAGCTCTTTTATCTCTCTGAGCTCCTCTTACCTGGTCTTAAAATGATAGGGTCGGGCCAGATGACCTCTTAGGCCCCATCCTCCTTTGAAATTCTTGGAAACGATAAATTCCTTTTCAGAATTTCCCTGAAAGGTCCTTGGGCCATCCCCAGGCTCATTGGTAGAGCTCTGGCGCCATCTAGTGGCCAACCCAGAGGACTCTTTCTCCTAAAATGCTTTCTGCTCTCACGTCTCGCCTCAATTGAAGCAAGAGAACAAAGCAGGTTCTGCCCTTCTTTGCAGGAGTGCGGCAAACTGCCAGACCAAGGAGAAACACATATTTAATTCATGTCCTAGGAAGATATTTTGTGCGAACACACTGCTACTTCCTATGGCACAGGCTGCGGTGTGGTGGGCATGTGGTTACAAAGCCAGGCTCCTGATGTCAGGAACACCCAGAGAGGCGCTCTGATAAATGCAATCGGGAGGCGATGTGTTTGGGTTGCTCCCTGTGTGCTAATCTGTTACCCGCTGGTCCTTATGCTTTCGGCTGCTCCCCAGTTAACACTCATTAAGCATGCATGTAGTGCTTCCATCCTGAGCCTCGGCCCCCGCTGTCAGAACCCTCCTCCAGACATCTGCAGCAGAAAGAGGACGGAAGGACCCCTTGGGTCTCCTGCTGACCTGGAACAGCGATCCTTCCCATTTGGAAGGTCCCTCTGGAGTTTCCCTTTTCCTGACGTTCTCATCTAAATGAAGATCAGTTCTGAAGTCAGCCTGACCCCAGGCTGAATCACCTGAGTCCTCCTTGGGCTGTGGTGCACTTATCCCACACATCTTGGCATTTGCCAAATGTTGCCATTAATCCCAGAATGACAGCCACTGCCTGACGGCTCATCGTTCCTCTCACGGTAACTGCAGATCACCTGGAGCCAAAAGCTCCAGACCTTTTGCTTTTTAGTTTCTATATCCTGGCGAGGCAAGTACAAACAGCATTGTTGGTGCCCCTCATACGGGCAAGAAAAGCAAGGACAAAACTGTGTTACGTGACTCTCCTCACGTATGCAAATAGGGAGTGGCGGGGTTACAATAAAACAAAGGAGTTCTGACTCCCTGTTCAATTCTGTTTGGAAATTCGTTTTTCATGGTCTCAATGAGGGGCCGTTGGTTCATTAATTTTCACCACAAACACTATTGAGAACCATTAACTGCCTGTACCTTAAAATTTTTTTTTAACGTTTATTTATTTTTGAGACAGAGAGAGAGAGACAGAGCATGAACGGGGGAGGGCCAGAGAGAGAGGGAGACACAGAATCTGAAACAGGCTCCAGGCTCTGAGCGGTCAGCCCAGAGCCCGACACGGGGCTCGAACTCACGGACTGTGAGCTCATGACCTGAGCTGAAGTCGGACGCTTAACCGACTTAGCCACCCAGGCGCCCCTGCCTGTACCTTAAATAGCTGTGTGTGCACGTGTGTGTATGTGTGTGTTTCCCCTGCCGAGCAAGACAATGTGGTCAGTGGGTAGAGAGACCATTGGGTTGGGGACCAGAAAAGCTGGGTTTTTGATGTGGCCACCGCCAAGATGGGGGGCCTGGGAAGTCACAACCACTGAGGCTTTCATTTCCTTATCTGTCAAATAAAGAGAGTGCGTTTCTGATTTGGGGTGTGTTTCAATATCTTTAACCCTGGATCTATCCAAACAAAACAATTCAGTGAGGTTACCTTTGCCTAGTAACTAAGTATCATTCACCTTGCTAGTCCAGATTGTTCAGGTGGGTTTATTGCTTTATTGATTTTTACGTTTTTTGTTTTTCTTTTCTTCTGAGTGACCTGGCCTGTTCTTGGTACAGAATTCCATTCTCAGGTTATAAATTCCTTCAGGACCGCAATGGCTAATAGGTTTCAACTTGAGCGCCCTTCAAGTCAGTGAGCAATGGCTGTTGGGAGTTCTGTGTGAAGGTTTCCGAGGCCATGTTCTAAGGCTCCATGGGATAGTGGTTGGTTAGCCATGCCTGCAGTGGGCATGGGCTGGGGAAATGGGGAGGGTGAGGGCTGTATCTGTGATAGCAGTGACGAATTTGAGAGGGGCAAGGGGAACCATGCCCCTTGTGCCCAGAGGCACAGAGCTCCTTGGAAGTAAGAGCTGGGATGGGAATCCAGGCCTCTTCCCTTCAAGTTCAGGTACTTCCCACCTGGTCTCCCTCTTTATTGGTTGTTGGCAATCAGGTGCTTAGAAGATGCTTTTTGATGACAATGACGACGATGATGACGATGACACTAATGGCTGTGGCAGCAGGATCTCTGCCCGCGCAGTTGTGTGTACTCCATAGATGTGTTTCTTCCTTTCTGCAGGAGAGAAGAGCGTAACCCTCGACAGGAGATGGGCCAGGTGCCTTTCATAAGTGTTTCAAAGATTCATGTCCTCCTTTCTCCTCCTGGCCAGGCCCAAGAGAGACTCCTGAAAGATAATGCCTTGCACAAGTGACAGGTAGCAGGTGGAGAGGATCCGGAGGGGAGTGGAGGGCAGTGGGACAATGGGGCCAGCCTTCTTGGCCTCACAGAGGGGCATCTCAGCAAACAGCGATGGCCTGTGGCCTTCCAAATGGCAAAGGCACGGTCCCAGCGAGGTCCACTGTGGAGGGGCTCCTCGCCCAGATGGACCTGCTGTACTGTGAAGGAACATTCTGTGTTCCTTGGCTGGCAGTGAGCACTCAGCCTATCAGCTTCCCCCGACTGCACACCAAGGGCCCTGATGGCTTCCTCAGGGGGCACCCTGGAACTTCTGCCTGGAGCAGATGCCTGGGCTTTCTGTTCCCACAGAGCAGCCTTAGCCTGGGGCGGTCTATCAGTCTTTCTCTGCTGGGAGGCAGCCACCTGTCCTGAGCTGTGCATGGAGCCTCCTCACAGGGCCCAGGAGGGAGGATGCTGCCTGGGTGGAGGATGCTGTCTGGTCTGGCTCCAGGCATAGGAGGCTGGGGGCCCATCCCGGGCCCTGGAGCCTGAATGCCCTTCTGTTTGCAACGAAATCAATCTACCCTTTAAAAAAGCATCCAGTGGCCAAAGTCCCAGGTAAAAAGCCGTGCTGCTGGGGTGGGGGCGGGAGGGGCAGAATTCCTCAAGCTCTGTGGGCCTGGAACCTTCTCTAGGAAAGGCCTGGGCCTGGCTTGCAGTGTAGATGGGATTCCCCCCAACACACACACACCTCTCTTTGCAGGCAGGTAATTCCACAGTGAAGAATAATAACCAAAGCCATGTCTCAGAGCTTTCAGAAAAGGGGCTCTGGATCCTGGCCTCAGGTTTGGGAAAGGCCTGGGTTTCCTGGAGCAAAACGCCTTAGAGTCCGCCTCCGGACATCCTCTCCTAGGATCCTCCTTAGGTCAAATGCAGGACCCACCCAGCTCCCACCTGACTCTGATCTCACAAAGTAACAGCCTTCACGGCCCCCGAGGCTGACTGGCCAAGAAGTCCAACGATAAAAGAAACCCCGTTGGCACTCACGTTCCAAAGTGCCTGGTCTTTCTCCTGCAAGACTATTCCTTTCTTTGCCACCATCGGTTTACATTCTTCAATCAAGGAAGCCCCAAGAGGCCAGAAGCCTGCAACACACGGTATGCTTATTTCCATAGCAGGATTATCGCCACAGCGTTAGTAACCAAACATAATTTGGGTCCTGAGGGAGTTTACTGTCAAAGGTGAATTTGTTTTCCATCGGCGGAGACATGGCCCTAAGTTTCTGTCTCCAGGGATTCCATGGAGGTCCTTGCGGGGCAGGAGCAAACACGCCATTGTTTAGGCTAAGCTGCATCCCCACAACCTGAGCCATCCTTACTCTCGAGATTGGGTATGGACATTTTTGGAAGGATTCCTGATCCAAGCGACCATGTCAGAGTTCTTTCTACACCTGGCCTTCTTTCATGCATTTCTCTGCATTTTATTGCAAGGCAGAGGCTGTCCCTGTGCCTATAAACACTCCCTGCCATCCTCAGGAGGAAGGGCCCTCGGACAAATAAGTGAACAAGGTTTTATCGAATACTATGTTCCAGGCTCTGTGCCAGCCTCAGGGAGCCCTGTGGGTCCTCAAGAGGACTTTAGATATGGGGGCAGTGGGAATCAGTATAAAGTGTTACAGGTGACAAGTTAGAAGTAATTATTGTGTTCAGTGGGGAGGGCACAGAGTAGGAGCCAGTATTTCCTCTGTGGGTAAGGAGATGAAGGGAAGAGGGTGGGAAAAATTGTTTTCGAAACGAAAGTCACAACGTGGAGCTCTTCTGTATACTCTTAAATCGGCGTGCCAGGCTTCAGGCCTCGTGGTCCCGGATGTCTGCCTGCCCAGCCTGGTGGGGACCAGCATCTGGGGCATGGGTCAAGTTCTCCAAGTTCCAAGAAGATGGGTAGGACAAGATTGTCAGTATCCTAATTTCCCACAGTGGGAGGTCTATTTGTCCCTCAGAGAGTACAGCCGTCTGAGGAAAGGCCAGTCCTCTGGCACGGTCTTGCCCAGGAAATCCCAAACAGATGTTTTCTTCAAAAGGAGCTATGTTTATTTAAGAAATACTCTAAGTTCGGGCTACAATCAATCAATCAATCAATCAAAAGAAGAAGCAACCCATCCATAGCCACAGACCTGAACAAGGCCCAGGAAATCCAGCTAGGTTTGTCAGCAGGCCACAGAGTTGTGATTTCACATGGTATGGCTACCTCACATCATCAGTGACAGTCTGGGTTCTCCATGCACCCAAATGCATGATTGCATTCATTCACGCACCCTATCCAGCAGGGTTACCATAGATAGTTTCCTTATGTAGCATATATATTAACATGGAGAAAAATGTCTACACCACAGACAATAACTCACAGCTAAGGACCAAAGACGGCTTCCAGAATCCTTACCTTGCCAAGCTCACTGCTCAGTGCGGATACAAAGAAGCTCAGTTCTAACACGACGTATCGGAATTGCGAGGTCAAAGGAGTTCGAGGAGCAAGCTCTCCTTTTTGTTATTTGTTATTTTATTTAACTTAGTCTTCCCTGTAGCTTAAATGTCCCTGCTCTGGGCAGGCTTTGGGAAACACACATCTGCTCATTGCAATCTCCGAAAGCACTTAGAATTTACAAGTCTTGCACTTTGGTGAAACTCCGTGCTCTTCTAAGGAGCCTCTAAATCAGTCTCCACTAGGGGTTCTGAGGTGCCTTGTTATGTCCAATTCGCTCTCTATCCGGATCTTAATGGGATGTGTGAAACCTTGGTGAGGCGGTGCCGGAATGTTTAACGTTCACTGCCCCTTGGTTACTCTGGCCTCCCCTAGACAGAAACTCTTTGTTCACATAGCCCCATCATGTCTCCCTAGCAGGTGCCATCCACGGGGCCATAACATCAGGGACACAGGTTGCTACATCTCAGCAGCCACCAGGTAGAGCCAGGAGCAAAACCTGCTTTTGTTTTTGCTTCCTGAAAACCGTGATCTGAGCTGTGTGCTGCCATTAAAAAATAATTCGCGAGTTTAAAAGCAGTAAACTATCCATGGCCACAGGTTACTTTTAAGACATGCTCTTGTTCCTTGAGGAAGCTGCACTATCGGTAATGACTCCTGGAGGGAGAGAGGGAGGGAGAAGGGCGGGAAGCAGACCAGGGAGGGGAGCTCCCGCAGCAGTCACTTCAGGCTATAACTTTCCAAGCAAAGAAAATGGCTGAGCTGGTTCAGATCCCCTCCAGCCTGGATTGCTTTGCTCTTCAGGGCCGCAGGGCTCACTGGAGCACAGCTCAGCGCCTCAGCGGGTCAGGCCTTCTCGGGCACTCTGCTGGAGGCTTGTCCCACATAAACAACAGCGCCCGTGCCTGACATCTGGTTTTAGGCTGCATCATTATCTAGAATCCTAATCTGTTCAGAAGGGATGCATTATACTCAGCTGCCTGCATTATGCATTTCCACGGTCCCCTCCACACGGCAGACACCGCTCTAGGCACCGAGACCTCAGAGGTGAACCCAACACGGTTGCTGTCATCATGGGGCTGATGTTCTTATGGAAGCAGCCAGACAAGAAACAAATAAACACATTAATATATAATATAGCAGCTGGTAGTGATCCGTGCCATGGAAAGCATAAAGCAAAGGAGAAGGCTATGGGCTGCTCTGGGTGGGGTGGCCAGGGAAGGTCTGCTGACGAGGCGGCCCTTTGAACAGGGAGTCCTGAACGGAGAGCATTTCAGAAGGAACAGCAGGTGCTCAGCAAAAGGAAGAACCTGGCAAAGAGCACGGCAGACACTAAAACCAGCTGCTACTGTTAAGTGCTTACTATGTACGTAATCGAGCACTTTACATACACCGTGTGCTGCTTTAATGCATTGTCTCATTTAATTGTCACAACAGTCCTATGACCCGGGTAGAATTATTCTATTTTACAGATAGGAAACAGAAGCTGAAGGACGACCTAATTTGCCTCAGATCACATAGTTAGGACATGGCAGAGTTGAGGCTTGAGCCTGGGTCTGGTCTCAGTCCAAACACCCACGTTCCTAAGCTTTAAGATATCGTGCCCTATGCTGCTGTAGTGGAGAGCACTCCCAGACCCACAGGGTTTAGTGTGGAGGAAATACTTTTGCCTGCCAGCTGCATGGAAGATGCTTTGCTCATCACGCAAACCGCTTTCTTGTATGATTGTTTTCTCTCTTACTTAGAAACATTGTCCAGACAAAGTTGTGTTTTGGGTGGTCTCTTGAGTCTTTGCTGCTTCTCTTCTCTTTTTTTAAAAAAATTTAAGTTTATTTATTTTTGAAAGAGACAGAGACAACATGAGCCAGGGAAGGGCAGAGAGAGAGAGAGAAAGAGGGAGGGAGGGAGGGAGGGAGGGACGGAGAGAGAGAGAATCCCAAGCAGGCTCTGCGCTGACAGCGCAGTGGGGCTCGACGCAGGGCTTGAACCCACAAACCCGTGAGATCATGACCTGAGCCAGAATCCAGAGTCAGACGGTTAATTGAGCCACCCAGTCGCCCCGCTGTTTCTCTTTTACAAGGCAAGTGTGGTTGCTCCCAGGATGCCCACAAATGCCACTCTGGTTCCCACCTTTATTCCCGGGCTTCCTAGGGGTGCCACAAAGTTGCAGTGCTCTCTCAAGAACCTGGCATGTGGAGCTCAAAAGTGTAAGACTGCTTTGTTCTTAGCCTGAGATCAGAAGTGATTATCAGAGGACAGCCATCTTGGTGAATGCCTCATCTAGCAGGACCACATGGACACAGTGCGGTTTGGTAGAAAGAATACCAATTTGGAATCAGTAACTCTGCAATTTTGCAGAGTCAGACCAAAAAAAAAAAACAAAAAAAAAAAAAAAACATCTGCCTGATCCTGAGCAGATAAATCAGTAATTTTCTCAGAGCCTCAGAGTCCTCATCTACAAAACAGGAATGATCATGCCTACTTCTTTCTACCCTTTTCAGCAGTGGCAAGAGAGTATCCCCAGGAGAATATGCTTCTTGTGAAGGAGTCCTTCATCCTTCCCCAGAAGAGAAGAGAAAACACAAAGAGCTTGGTGTGGAGCTCAATTCCTGTCTCCTAGATGTGAAAAGCCTGAAGGCTATAAAATCGCCCTGGAATTCATCCACACCCAAACAGTAGTTTTGTGTGTTGGCTCTTCTACTGCCTTGGGGAGGCAAAGCAAGGTCACTGAAAGATCTCTCTCCAGGGGCGCCTGGGTGGCTCAGTCGGTTAGGCATCTGACTCTTGGTTTTGGCTCAGGTCATGGTCTCATAGTTCCTGGGATTGAACTCCGCGCTGACAGTGCAGAACCTGCTTGGGATCCTCTCTCTCCCTCTGTCTCTGCCCCTCCCCTGCTTGTGCTCTTTCTCACTCTCTCAAAATAAATAAATACACTTTAAAAATTAAAAAAAAAATAACTTCTTTAACGTTTATTTATTTTTGAGACAGAGAGAGACAGAGCATGAACGGGGGAGGGTCAGAGAGAGAGGGAGACACAATCTGAAACAGGCTCCAGGCTCTGAGCGGTCAGCACAGAGCCCGATGTGGGGCTCGAACTCACGGAGTGTGAGATCGTGACCTGAGCCGAAGTCGGCCACCCAACCGACTGAGCCACCCAGGCGCACCAAGAATAAGTTTTAAAAAGACAGAAGTGGAACTGAAAGCACCCTGAGTCCAGATGAGTGAGAAAACATCTCAATAAACACATTTTAGATTTAACAAGCCCCAAATGACCCCAAATACAAATATGCATGGGGTAGCTGTGGATGTGATTAGTGGTTACGGTATGGATTTTAAGCCAATCCCTTTGAGTTCGGACGGTGGCCCTGCCACTTACTAGCTATGTGACTTCAGGTGACTTAATTGCCATCTCTGTACCTTTATTTCACCCTTCGTAAAATGGAGAATAGTAGTACCTACCCCAGATTATTATGAAATTTAATAAGCAAATGCGGGCGCGCACACACACACACACACACACACACACACTAGTCCCTGACAAATTAAGCAACATTTAAGCTTTGGCCATTATTATGAGGAACGGACCAGGTTTAGGGAGGCAAATTCCAGGCTGTGAGAAAGATGCTATCACTTAATTATCCAGGGAACGGCATTCCCTAGGGAAAGCAATCCAAAGTGTACCAGCAAAGGCCACTCCGTTCCGTGGCTGAAGATGCGTGGTGACTCTTGGTTGGGTGCGGATGAAAGCGCCGCTCCGGTCCCGGAGAGTAGGAGGGATGTTAAGTGTATGCTGCATTGTCGTTAATTAATTTCTCAAGGGCTGCAGTAATCAGGAGGCTCATTAATGTGTTTCAGCCTGCCTTTCATTTAGAGAACGAACGAGCAGTAAATGTAAATGCAGTGCACTTAGAAACCTTAGAAATCGTTCCGTGCTGTAGTAGGAGGGGGGGGAAACCCTGCTATGTCTCTAAGGAAAAGAAAAAACCCACAAGGGCTTCTTTAATCACATGAGAGAGGAACAATTCCAACCCAACAGCAGCAGAAGCTCCCTGTGGCTTTTCAAAATATTATCATTTGGACCTGGTTGTCCCTTTGCTCTTGTACAATGTTTAAAGATGCCATGCTCTATCCATATTTATACTCTCCCCAGCAGGGCGCTTAATCCTGACAGGCAGATTCCAGGGGCCAGGGCTTGGGTGAGCCCCTGCAAAGGATCCGCCCTAAGCTCACAGGGATGCATGGCAGAAAAGGTCCCCAAAGGGCCCCCCCCCCCCCACTGGGGGCTTAGCTGTTGTGTCAGGTCGGGGGCACAGGCCAGTGGCTTCTCTAATTCTTCGAGGCCAACCTCAGGGTCACATGTGCCTTCTTCACTCTAATCTTGACCTCCCCTGAGGAGATGTTTTAAACTGTGCCAATTCCTTCTCTGAGTAGTGAGCATGTTTCCGAAGAGCCCTTTCACGGACCTGGACCTCTTCTTCCCCAGCTATTCCTAGTAAATAAATAACGTGCGTAGAACCGTGCCTCCCTGATAGGAAGCCCTCTGTAAGTGTTTATTATTCTCATTGTGATTCTTATTGTTAACTGCTGGCAGACAGCGAGCCATGGGGTTTCGGGGATTCTGTCCCTCCATTTTTCCACACTGGGCTTCCTCATAATAACTGCTGTACAGGTGGTCACAACCCACCATAGCATCTTAGATTGTGACTTAGACCTCCGTCCTCCCTCTTTCCCCATCCTCATCTTTAATCCACTTAGGTCGGTAACACCTATTCTTATTTTTTACCCTCCCCCAGTGTGCAGAAGAGGGCCGGGCCTAGGTCTACACGGCCTCTCTACAGAAGGACATGTCTCCAGTGGGCATGGAGGTTAGCCCACGGAAAGCAGAGGTTCCCATGGAAAGGGATGCCGAGTAATCTGTGACACACCACGCTCCTCCCTGGGAGTCACCTCACACCCATATAGCCCCACTTCCCCCTACCCCTATCTCTCCCAGGGGAACCTGAACACAAGACCCTCACTTGGGACCCCAACCAACCTTTCCTCTTCAGTTCAGTTCAACAAGCATCTATCGAGCACCTATTATGTGCCAACCTCTCTGCCAGGCGCTAGGGATACAAAATGAATAAGACACATCTCTATCCTTAGGGAGCACAGAGCCTAGGGTTCAGTCACACCCAGAAACGCCACTGCAATAAATGGAAGCACAGAGGAATCTTCCTGAAGGAGATGGGGCCTGACTTGGTCATTAAGGACAAGAGTCTGAAGGAAACGGGTGATGGGTGCAGTTTTACAACTTATTTGCTCCTTCCAGTACTTGCCCAGAGGGAGCCTCCTGAGAACACTGAGGAGTCGAGCCTTTATAAAGATCATGGTTTTATACTCTGGTATTCCCAGATGTTCCCGGCTGTATGAGATTCACGTAGCTCCTTGGTTAAACGAATTCGATAATGGATATCTAATCTTGAGATATGGGGTCGAATGTTTATAGGGTGAACATGTCAATCTCTACCTTAGTTCCTAATCCGTAAATAGAGTTTTTACTTCTCTTGAAATTCTTTCTCTTCCATGAAGCTTTCCTATTAACAAGGGTTTGTTGCTGCCTCCTGCCCTTAACCCCCTATCATGCAGTGCCACAATTGGGAACATGCCCCAGCATGTCCTCGGAGGACATAGTCCTATTTATACACGTGTGGGTCTATATCCCAATTATGGCCTGGACCTGGGTCAGCTTCTCAGATGCAACATGAATCATGTTACAACATAAAGAAGAATCTTAGTTCCAGGCTTTGACATCAATTGGGTCAAGGCTGAAGTTCAAAATGTTTATTGCAACATCTAGTTTTAAACCCGAATCATGTTTCACTTTTAAGATTTTTTCCACATTTTGGGGGGCCTGGGTGGCTCAGTCAGTTAAGTGTCCGACTTCAGGCTCAGGTCATGATCTCACGGTCCGTGGGTTCAAGCCCCGTGTCAGGCTGTGTGCTGACAGCTCGGAGCCTGGAGCCTGCTTCAGATTCTGTGTCTCCCTCTCTCTCTGCCCCTCTGCTGCTTGCACTCTGTCTCTCTGTCTTCCAAAAGTAAATAAACATTAAAAAAAATTTTTTTAATAAATTAAGGTAGAACATCAGGAAAAAGAATATATGCCACAAATAAGAAATAAAAAGCAGATACTAGACTTAAATCCAAATACACTGAAAATTACATTGAATATAAAGAGTCTAAACATGCCAATTAAAATGTAGAGATTGTCAGGGCAACTTGGTGGCTCAGTCGGTTAAGTGTCATGATCTCACAGTCTGTGAGTTCAAGCCCCGCATTGGGATCTGTGATGATAGCTCTTAGAGCCTGGAGCCTGCTTCAGATTCTGTCTCCCACTCTCTCTCTCCCTGTGCCTGCTCACACTCTGTCTCTCTCTCCCTCTCAAAAATAAACATTAAAAAAAAAAATGTAGAGATTGTCATGGGGTGCCTGGGTGGCTCAGTCAGTTAAGCACCTGACTTCGGCTCATGTCATGATCTCACAGTCCATGGGATCAAGCCCAGCGTTTGGCTCTGTGCTGACAGCTCGGAGCCTGGAGCCTGCTTCCAATTCTGCCTCTGCCCCTCCCCCTCTGCCCCTCCCCTGTTCATGCTCTGTCTCTCGCTCAAAACTAAGTAAACATTAAAAACATTAAAAAAAGATTTTTGCTACATTTTAATGATTTTTCTAAAGGTGAAATAAAACAAAGGGTAGATTGCTTACACATGCTCTACGTCTGGTAAGTTCTCAGTAATGTTGCATATGTTCATTATTATTAAGAGATAGTTCTGCTGAGGACTCAAGTCATTAATACCTCTAGAGGTGGATAGAAATTTATCTGCTATGAGAAATAAGTTTGGCGTCTTCTTTATGTATATTACGTTGGTCTCACTGAACTCTCGTATTGTTCTTTAATGTTTTGTGCTTACATCTGGGCCTCCTAATTAGACTAAAAGGAGTGTGAGGGCAGTGATCTTAGATTTCTATTATATTTCCCTCACAGCACTTAGCACCATTCCTTGCAAATAGCAGACACCCAGTAAATATATCTCTATGCATTGATTGGCTCTACAAGGCTCTACAAATGAATATTAAAGTACTACATATAAAATACAAAATACCATAATAGTTGGCATCATCCGCTCCACGGTCCCTTTTGTTGTCACTGCTTCTCAGCTCAGGAAAATGAGTAGGAGGAGGGTCCTGGGTGAGGTAACAAATGCAGAGGACTGTAAACTATCCCGGCTGACCGGTTCACACACCTCAGCTTCTCCTTGTGTCTCTTTCTCACACTATCCACTGTCCCTGCGGGCTCCTGATCGTCTCTGACCTCCAGGCTCCAGGGCACCAGATGAGGCACTAGTTTATTGCACTAAGGTGCAAACGACTTCTTCAAAGTTCAGGAGAAACCCTGGAGAGGCGGCCTGCCTCCTAGGTCACCCGCAGCAAGCCAGGGCAAACTGGGTTGGCTCCGTCCTCCCTTTCAAATAATAGGCCATTCAGTCTTTGGGAGAGAAGTGAATCAGCAACCCCAGGGCCATTCTAGCGGCCCAAACGGCTGCCAGCTGGACAGCCCGCTTCAAACAACCAATTAGTATGAGCACCACAAGTTGATTTGAGCAAATCCAGGCAGCTCTCCGCGCAAAAACTAGAAGGGCCCACATGTCCGCGTGGAAAATGAAGTTGTTTCACCTTCCCTGGCACGGTTCCACTCCAAGGAACAAGCTTTATTTCTCTCAAAACTTGGCTTCCTTGACTTGCCAGATGAAAAATGATGTGAAGTTATTGAAATCATCTGCTAAGGGAAATGAATCCAAGCTCAGTGAAAGAGGTTTTGCTGCCAGCCTGTCTTATAAGCAAAATAGAACGGTGCCACCAGGTGAAGACAGTGATTATTTCAATGAGCAATTGTATTAGATGTAGAAGGTAATGAGGAATAAAGATGCTGGACCCAGCCCAATGATTTGCTACATATGCTTCTCTTTCCTGTTCTAAGGTAGCAAATGAACGGAGTGAGTTCAGCTGTGGGATGATAGAGGCTTCCCCCAATGTGGACTGACTCACAATTCATCATTCGCTGCCCGATGAAGAGACAGCACAACCCTGGGGAATCCGCAGACGTGAGATGCCAACAGTGCCTGTCCCACCCTCGCTCTAATACTGCCTTTGGTGCACAGTGACCCTCGAGGAAAATGGCAAGCCGTGAAGTGGGATGGTGGTTAGGGAAACGACAACTGACAGACATTTTTTTTTTTAATTTTTTTTTTCAATGTTTATTTATTTTTGGGACAGAGAGAGACAGAGCATGAACAGGGGAGGGGCAGAGAGAGAGGGAGACACAGAATCGGAAACAGGCTCCAGGTTCTGAGCCATCAGCCCAGAGCCCGACGCGGGGCTCGAACTCACGGACCGCGAGATCGTGACCTGGCTGAAGTCGGACGCTTAACCGACTGCGCCACCCAGGCGCCCCGTGACAGACATTTTTAACTTTGTTGCTGAAATGAAATAAGGAAATCCCAAGGATCTGGAGTATTTTTGTTCAACTTCATCTTAGGCCATTCTTTTGATTTTAAATAAATGCATTTCTGGAATGGGAGGAAGGAAAAGAGAGGGGGTGGGACATAGAGTGACAGCAAGGGCCACCTTGTTCTGGGAAGACATCGACCAAATTGGGTTAATCTGGCAGAACAGACTGAGGCAGCTGATAGTCTTTTTGCCAATGTGGCACATTTGAAGTTTCTGCTTTGATTAGTGCCTCTCCGTGTTATCTGAAAAGCCTATCGCGAAAGCAAAAACTGACAGTATTTCAAGGAGTAATTGACAATTCCTTGATTAGAGTGAGAGATTTAACACACATTTCTTAGTAATTGATAGATCAAACAGCCAAAAATATTCAGAATAGTTATAAAGATTTTGAACAACATAATTAACAAGTGTGATGTGAAGGACTTATATAGAGCACCGCACTCAACCACTGGAGAATACACTCTCTTTCCCAAATCACATATTACATTTATGAAAACTGATGATGAATTAGGGCATAAAGCAGTACCAAATTCTGACAAATTTCAAAGACCCAGTACCATAACATTGCAACACAATTAAGTTAGAAATCAGTAAAACCTAAAAAAAAAAAAAAAAAAAAAATCAGTAAAACCTATAACGTAAAGTCTCTACCCATCTAGAAATTTAAAAGCACACTTAAAATCCAGAGATAGAAAGCAGATTGTGGTTGCCAGGGGCTGGCAAGAGAGGGGAATGGAAAGTGACTATTTATTTAACGGGCACGGGGCTTCCTTTGGGGGTAATGAAAACGTGTTGGAACTCGATACAGGTGGTAGTTGTTACAACACTGTGAGTGTACTAAATTGTACACTTCAAGTTGGTTATCTTTGTATGGATTTCCAAGTCAGTAAAAAAAAAAGTGCTCGTTATCTCCGTGTTTAAATCCTAACCAAAGGATACATGGGTGAGACTTTTTCAGGCTTTATACCTATGACATGTACATTTTTCTGTACAGTATGTATATATGTTTTTTTTTCAACGTTTTTTTTGGGGGGGGGGATAGAGAGAGACAGAGCATGAACAGGGGAAGGGCAGAGAGAGAGGGAGACACAGAATCGGAAACAGGCTCCAGGCTCCGAGCCATCAACCCAGAGCCTGACGCGGGGCTCGAACTCACGGACCGCGAGATCGTGACCTGGCTGAAGTCGGACGCTTAACCGACTGCGCCACCTAGGCGCCCCCAGTATGTATATATGTTTATATTTTCTGTATTATGCTTCAATAAAGAATTTAAGAATGAAAAACATCAACAGAACGAAATAATATTATAAAGTTTTAAAAATAAGAACTGCATGACACTATGCCCAAAATTTACGGTAAGTAGTGAACTCACTCAGATCAGGGAAATAAGATGTGGCAAAGGGTGATGATGAGGTCTCCAAAGTACACATAAAAGAAGACACACAGCTTTAAATGTTTCTTTGGAAAAAGAAGAAAGGTTTAAAATGAGCAAGAAACGCATTAAATGTAAGAAGGGAGAAACTAACAGAATATTCCCAAAGAACGTAAAAAGATGGAAATAATAGCCTTAAAGAAACAGATAACAGATACAATAATGGATCAACAAAACCAAACACTGGGTCTTGGAAGAGACTAACCCCTGGAAAGATTGAATAAAGACACAAATAGGGGCACCTGGGTGGCTCAGTCAGTGAAACGTCTGACTTCGGCTCAGGTCATGATCTCAGTTTGTGAGTTTGAGCCCTGAGTCAGGCTCTGTGCTGACAGCTCAGAGCCTGGAGCCTGCTTTGGATTCTGTGTCATCTTGTCTCTCTGCCCCTCCCCTGCTCATGCTCTGTCTCAATCTCTCTCTCTCAAAAATAAATAATAAACATTTAAATAGATATATATATAGAGAGAAGGCATATATAATATTAGGAATGAAAAAGAAGAATACACAAAGATCACAAATATAATAGAAAGATAAGATAGAAAAACCTTATGCTAATAACTTTGAAAATGTACCTTTTAAATGGAAATTCCCCCCAAAATACTTACCAAACTGACTCTAAAAGAAATAGGGCATGCCTAGGCAACTCAGTCATTTAAGCACCCGACTCTTGATTTCAGCTCAGGTCAAGATCTTAACAGTTTGTGAGTTCAAATTGGGCTCTGCGCTGACAGTGAGGGAGCCTGCTTGGGAGTCTCTCTGTGCCCCTCCCCTGCTCATGCTCTCTCTCACCCTCAGAAACAAACAAACAAACAAACATTAAAAAAAGAGAAAGAAATAGACTGCCTACATAATCAGTAGCAGAAATCTTCCCATGAGAGAAATCCTAGGCTTTGAGAGTTTTACTTGTGAGTTCTAGGAGACATTTCAATTACAGCCTCAGATTATAACCAGCACGTTACATAAGTAGGATTCATGGGATGTAATCAAATAAGTGGTTGTCTCCTACTGTCCCTTTAAATTTTCTCAGTGAAGGTAATCCTTCCCCTGACACTGGATGAAAACTCAGGCAAGCCCCTTGACTTTTAAGGTTATTAATGAGTAATAGAAATGTCTCTATTTACTTATAGACACAAACCCAGACTCAAATTAGTAACTTAAAATGACCAGTACAATATAAGATAGGCTTTCGGTTTAAAAGTTAGGATTTCTCTTCCCCCAACTCAGAGGCCGTGGCAGACTGACCACCTGTTTTGGGGGAAGGAAATGGAGTCAGCGTCTTCTCTTTTATTCTCCCCCTTTCTCAATCACCCCCACCCCTACCCCACCACCACCACTGCACCATCTATAAGAGACTGAAAATATACCAGCGATTTGAGAAAAAAAAATTAATGTAAAATATTAACTAAACAGAAGTCTTTAACCAGGTGACTGATGAGACAAGAAGAAACTTCTAAGGTATCTTTAAGTGTCACGATTTCAACAGCAGCTACCATCCCCAGGGCTAAGGGAATGAAAGAAAGATGTTAGCATTCTTGAAACTTCAAAGCATAGACATGGAAGCCTGCAGAGCTGAAACTCTGGACCCTGAGGAGGAAGTGATACTTGGTTGGTGCTGGTGTGTCTGAGCTCAGAGAAGGAGCCCATGAGGCCAGACTCAAACTTTGAAGAGGATGTGGTCCTGTCTCGGGATAGAAGGGGTGGACGTGAGGAGCCTGGCCTTATAAGTCTTGTTGAAACTCTGAATGAGCTAGCTGCTGCCATGGGAGGAACTGCCCCTGATGGGGTCAGAAGCTGTGACACTCACAGGGACCAGACAGGAAGGAGGCAGGGAGGAGCACAGCCCTTCTGCTCCCCCAGCCTTCCAGTCCCCCTCCGGTACCTTGAGCAGCAGAGCCCAACGGGGAAAAGCTGGCAAAGCAGAAATGTAGTTTGCGGGCCTGTGGCCCTAGCATCACAGAGCAGAGAATGAAAGGGTGGGCTTTTCCTAAATGACAGACCCCCATTCCCTGACTGCTGTTTCTGGTCCTCTCCAGGTTAAGGAGATGGAGAAGGAGGAGAAGAGAAAGTCCTTACTTAACTGGTACTGTTACCAGAGTGCTTTGCTCTCTCTGGACCTACTGGATATTTGAAGCGGATTCTCTCTCTCGTGGAGGGCTTTCGTGTGAACTTTGCAAAACCTCTTTTCTTACCCCATCACTGCCGATTTCCTTTGATCTAAATGAATACACTCTATTCTGGGCGTTGCTTATTAACCCCCATTTAATGCCCCAAAAAAGCAGCATCCAGCTTCTCCTGTAATGAAGCCTGCTCACCTCTCCAACTGACCCAATTCTACTTGAGACCATATAAGATGACCCCGTGCCAGCTCCTTTGTGTGCATCTGGCTGTACTTGAGCCAAGGAAACACTCATGGATTCTTTGCCCAGGCAAATCTGGGGAATGCAGACGGACTCAAGCCCAGGCACACCTTTCTTTCACTCCATCGGCAAAGCAGCAGGCCAACCCCGTTGTTGCTTCCTGTGTTTCAGAGGAGAGCCAGACACAGGCCCCCCAGACCTGCCTCACTGCAGAGGACCAAGGGGAACTACTGAATCCCTCTTCAGTTGTCTCAATTCATAACAGCGGTGTTTGCCAAAGAAATTTTCTTGCAAAATTTCCATCATACTCCCTCTCTCAAGCCATGCACATGCTTGAGAGGATGAGGGGTGGTTAATGTCAAGGAACGAATTCCTAGATATGTCTTTTGAAAAGGCATCTTGGCCTACCATCTCACTTTGGAAGTTCGTATCTTGAGTCTTGGTGCTTCAATTACAACTGAATCTTAAATTCTTCCAATTCATCTTATGCGATTAGTATTAACAGTGATCCTAAAATCAAACAAAACAGAACTAGAAAGGAAAATTATAGGTTAAACTTAATCATAAGTAAAACTGCAAAAAACAAACTATTCTAAACAACCTATTACCAATCCAGCAGAGCACGAAAAAGATGACCCATCATCCTAACTTAGGTTTATCCCAGGAATGCAAAGTTGGGTTAATTTACAAAAACAATTAATTTAATGTATTACATTAACGGATCAGATGAGGAAAACATTTAATCATCTCAGTAAATGCAGGGAAAGGCATTTGAGTAAAAGCATCCTGATTTGTGACAGAAACTCTGAAGATTATAACGAGGAAGGTAACTTTTTGACAGGATAAAAGCCCAAAGCAAACACGTATAGCAGGTATGATCCTTCACGGTAAAACTTACAAGCCTTCCCTTTAAAATCAGGAACAAGTTGAAGACGCTCAATGCCATTGTT
>NW_024412388.1:72001976-72040216 GCF_014898765.1 Herpailurus yagouaroundi
ATAGGAAAATAAATAAAAGGTATACAAATTGGAAAAGAAGGAATAAAGCAATCATTATTAGCAGATTGATATGGTTGCCTATAGAGACTATTCAAAAGAATCTATAACCAAATTATTAGAATTGAGGAGCTAACTTAGCAAAGTGGCTAAGTATATAAAACCAATTGCATTTCTAGACAGCAGCCATAAAAATTATAGTAATGTAATTTAAAAGATACCATTACAATAGAAACAACACTATAATAAAATAAAGGGACCTTTATGGAGAAAAACATCAAAGAAGACCAAAACTAACAGAGAGATTTACCATGTTCTCAGGCAGAGAGACTCAGTATAAATATGTCGACCTTCCCCAGATTCAATGCAACTCAAATCAGCATCTCAGCAGTTTATCACAGACCTCATTAATCCGATTTCAAAATTTACACGGAAAAGCACAGCCCCACGAAGAGTCAAAGTACTCAGATACTCTTGAGTAAGAACAAGGTTGTGCACGCCTTTGTGTGTGTGTGTGTGTGTGTGTGTGTGTGTGTGTGTGTGTAAGATGGGGTAGCTCTGCCAAATAGCAAGATTGATAAATCGACTTAACTATGACAATGTGATATTAGAAACGGGATAGACAAATAGATCAAAGGAGAGAATGATAAGCCCAGAAATGGATCCATAAATATATGAAAACTGATCTACTGGCGCTCTAGAGCAGCTGGATGGCAAGGGAATTAAATGTTCAATAAACAGTGTGGGAACAAGAGTTTATCCATATTGGAAAAAAGAGATATTGGATTCCTCTCTCACATCATATATAAACTATAATCCAGGTGAAATGAAGATTTAAATGTGGAAAGAAAATCCTTAAAAATTTCACGTGTCGGGCACCTGGGTGGATCAGTCGGTTAAGCATCCAATTCTTGGTTCTGGCTCAGGTCATGATCTCACGGGTGGTGGGATCAAGCCCTGTGTCACGCTCTGTGCTGACAGCGCAGAGCCTGCTTGGGGTTCTCTCTCTCCCTTTCTCTCTGCTCCTCCCCCGCTTGCATTCTCTCTCTCAAAATAATTAAATAAACTTAAAAAAATTTATGTGTCGGGGCGCCTGGGTGGCTCAGTCGGTTGAGCGTCCGACTTCAGCTCAGGTCACGATCTCGCGGTCCGTGAGTTCCAGCCCCGCGTCAGGCTCTGGGCGGATGGCTCAGAGCCTGGAGCCTGCTTCCGATTCTGTGTCTCCCTCTCTCTCTGCCCTTCCCCTGTTCATGCTCTGTCTCTCTCTGTCTCAAAAATAAATAAACGTTAAAAAAAAATTTGTGTCAATATATAAAAATATACTTTTTAATGTTTATTTTGAGTGAGAGCATGTGCATGTGAGCAGAGGGAGGGGCATAGAGAGGAGAGAGAGAGAATCCCAAGCAGGCCCCACACTGTCAGCACAGCCTGATGTGGGGCTCAATCCCATGAACCATGACATCATGACCTGAGCCAAAAACAAGAGTTAGACGACGCTTAACCAACTGAGCCACCCAGGTGCCCCAGAAAAATATTTTGACTTTAGGTAAGGAAGTATTTTCTAAACAAGACCCAGAAAATACAAACCATAAAGGAAAAGATTGATAAATTAGAGAAAACCAAATTATAAATTTCCTTTTATCAAAAAACACTGGAAAGAGAGTAAAAAGGCAAACTAAAAATTGAGAAGGTATATTTGTCATGCATAGAATTAACTAAAAATTAGTATACAGGATCCAGGAAGAAGACCTAAAAATCAGCAAAAAAACCCCAAAGAACCCAGGAGAAAATGAGCAACGGGAATGAAAAGCTTTTCACAGGAGAGGAAACATGAATGGCCAATCAATATACGAAATGTAGCTTAATTTCATTAGTAATCAAGGAAAAGCAAAATGAAATCACAGTGAGAGGCATTTTTATACCTACCAGACTGGATAAAGCCTGAAGATTTTAAGTAGTACAATTCGATCTTCAAAATACTTGTACTGGGTGATGCAATCACTTTGAGGAAAACACTTACATGTAGTATAGTTGTGACAGCCCATGTCCTCTGATTCCTAGGACTATGTCTTAGAGGAACTTCTGCGCATGAGCATCAGATGATATGTTTGAGCCAGCACAGTGTATAGTAACAAAAAACTGAACACAACTCAACAGGAGAAGAGACAAATAACTGTGGTAGATTCAGAAAATGGTTGTAACAGTAAAAAGGAAGCAACTACATAACTGAATTTCAGAAATAGAATGTTGAGAGGAAAAGAATACATGAAAGACGGCATTTTAATACACTTGGAAAACAAGCAAAGCAATATTTTGTTTAGGGATACATATACATATGTATATGGTAAGCTATAAACTCTATAGCAAAGGGATGATAAAGCCAAATTGAAAAGCAATGATTATCTGTCAGGGAAGGGACATGGGGCTGTGACTGGCAAGATAGTGTTGCCAGATAAAAAGAGGGGGGCTCAGGTAACTTTGAATTTAAATAATGAATAATGTTTTTAGTATAATTATACCCCAGATATTGCATGGGACACGCTTCTACTAAAAATTATTTATTGTTTATCTGCAATGTAAAGCTAATAGAGTGTATTTTGTTGTTGTTGCCTGTTTGTGGCTAAATCTGGCAACCCTACTCAGAGGGAGCTTCAATGACATTGATAACATCCTATTGCTTAGGTTGTGTGGTGGGTTCATGGCTGCTCAAGTTATGGTTTGTTTGTTTTTTTTTAATTTTTTTTTAACGCTTATTTATTTTTGAGACAGAGAAAGACAGAGCATGAACAGGGGAGGGGCAGAGAGAGAGGGAGACACAGAATCGGAAACAGGCTCCAGGCTCCGAGCTGTCAGCACAGAGCCCGACGCGGGGCTCGAACTCACGGACCGTGAGATCATGACCTGAGCCGAAGTCGGCCGCTCAACCGACTGAGCCACCCAGGCGCCCCATATGGTTTGGGTTTTTAAAAGCAGACAACAAACTTTAAAGCAAGGCTGCCGCTGTCCACAATTCCACTTGGTGGATCCAAAGCTTTTGCTAAAAAATCAGCAATAGCGAGACCGAGGTGTCGAGGTGCTGGTCTTCCGTGACCACCTGAAGATACATCAAACTTCTTGTGGCTGGGCTTTCTCCTTACTGCTCACCATGCTCCTGTTGGTCATTACTTCACCCCCACGCTGCCACTAAATAGAGCTGTTTGGCTCAGTTAGGTAGGGTATCCTACCATCTTCTTTCCATAGTGTCCATAAGTGCGGGGTGTTACGCAATGCCTGACCCACTTTAAGCTCATGCTCCAAGCAATAAAAGAGTTTTTAACCATCAAAGGGCCTTCTTATCTCCCTAGCTCCTCAGAGAAAACATCAGAAAAGAGATCACAGAGAACATCCAGATTAAAGAGGCTATTAGTTGCAAAATCACTTGCCTAGTCCCATGGGGAGAAGCTTACTGGAGGGAGAAGAACCTTACACAGAATTTAATTGACGAAGACTCAATACATGAAGACTCTTCTTGAAGCAAGTGCATAAGCAAAGGGTAAAGACTGCAAAGAAGACTAAGGACCCCCAAATAAAAGTAGAACACGCCAGCACAGCACAAACAGCAAGGGTGCAGGGTGGGGGTGGGGTGCTCAAAACATACAGAAGAGATTCCAACTGGATGTGTCATTAATGAGCCCCAGGACCGTGAGCAGCTGTTTGACTCACTGTTGTATTCCAAGTGCTTAACCCAAAGACTGGCATAGAGCTGTCCTCAATAAATGTTTGTGGGTGGAATATATGAATGCATAATGAATGAAAGAAGTAGCAAGGGGAGCATTAAAGATTATTATCAGATTCGTAGAAAGGAGGAATTAAAAAGTCACCTCAGAATCTGCTGATTCTCATGTATTTCTTACACAGGCACACCTCAGAGATATTGCAGGTTTGGTTCCAGACCACTGCAATGAAATGAATTTTGCAACAAGGCAAGTCACATAATTTCTTTGCTTTTCGAGTGCATACAAAAGTTATGTTGACACCATCCTACAGTCTATTAAGTGTCCAGTAGCATTATGCCCAAAACAACAATGTGCATGTCTGAATTAAAAAATATTTTATTGCCTAAAAAATGCTAACCATCATCCGAGCTTTCAGTGAGTTGTCGCCACTGATTACAGATCACCGTAACGAAGAAAGTAATAATGAAAACGTTTGAAACATTGTGAGAATTACCAACATGTGACACCAGGACACGACGTGAGCAAATGCTGTTGGAAAATTAGCGCTGACAGACCTGCTCAACACAGGGTTGCCGCAAACCTTCGATTTGTAAGCAAAGAAATTACAGTATCTGCAAAGCTCAAGAAAGCCAAGTACAATAAAATGAGGTGTGCCTACAGATAGGCACGTAAACCGCTTTTGGCTCTCGACACAAAGCGTAGATTCATAAAACCTGAATAAAAGAACTGATTGAAACCCACATATCTTTCCCGGTCAAAAATCTGGTGTCTGCAGTGGGCAGAACCAGAAAGCAGTTCCCAACAGAAGCTCCCTTGACTAGGCCTCTTCCTGTCTGGGTTTGCTTAGTCACCCTGACACCATGGTTTTGTACATCTCTGGTCCCTTCTGGCTGACCCTGAGGGACGATGGCCAAACTGCTGATACTTTTCCTACTGCCATCAGGTGCTAATATATGGTCCTTCTCCATCAGTTCTTGCAATGAACCATTCATGCAATCAACATTTATAAAGTATGAACCAGGTGCTGTACTAAGCCCTGGAGGCTTAGAGGTGGTATTTAATGAGCACTTACTGAGACAGTCACTGTGTTAATAACATTGCTTAAATTATCTAACTTGCAGCCCTACATAGTAGGTACTGTTATTACCCTATTTTATAGATGAGGAAGCTCAGAGGTGAATAAGACAATGTCCATGGCTTCAAGAGGGAAGACGGACATTTGCCCTACACCCTTCTGAGCATTTTCCAAAGCGCCATGGGAACATAGTGTATAGGTGACCTGAGCTGCTGTCCCTAACCCTCTGTATTAGCTATCTAGTGCTGCATAACAATATCACCACCCAATGAGCAGCTTCAAACGACACCCATTTATTTTCTCACATCTGTGGAATCGGGGTCCGGGCACAGCGTAGCTGGATCGATCCCCTGCTTCCAGGTCTCTCGCGAGGCTGCGGTCGGGCCAACAGCCAGGGCTGGGTTCTCATCTGAAGACTTCCAAGCTCCTGTAGTTGTTGACAGCATTCAGCTCCTTGTGGCCTTTCACACTGAAGGCCTCAGGGTCTTGCCGGCTGTCAGCTATTAGCTGCCTGCAATTCCCTGCCAGTTGCCCTCTCCGTAGGGAAGCTCGTAGCAGGCAGCCTGCTTCCTCAAAGCCGGCCAAGGAGAGGCACTCCTAGCAACAGGGGCATTCTAGAACAATCTAGAAGGGACATCCTATCACCTTTGCTGACTTGTATTAGCTAAAATGAAGTCACAGGTCTGGCCACACTCTGGGTGGAAGGGGCTTACAGAAAGATGTGAACACAGGAACCGCCGTGGGGTCTTCCTGCCTTTTGTTCTTCCTCATCTGCCCAGATTAGCGGCCCCTCCTATCTGCCTCCAGAGCTACCACAGGTGGCTGTGCCTTCACCTGACTGCAATGTGAAAAGCACCCTACCCCCCTCCAGGGTTGTGCAGTGCACGCCTTGCATGAGGATACGCAGAAGCCCTGCCGCTTCCATGAAATTATGTTTCTTTTTTACTCCGTGGGTGATCTGTTTATTTTTCTCTCGCTTGACTCTACTAAAAGCTTCTTGATCCGAGACTAAACCTTTTATTTTTATGTCCCCAGTATAGCAAGTGCCAAACCAGTGTTTGTCAAATCAATGGAAGAAAGATGGCAGCAAAACCAGCTCACGTGGGGGAGCCAGGAGGAGGCATGGGGAAGACTTCAAAGAGAAGTCACATGTGTCCTCTTCCCCATCACTCAGCTAGAACTGGACACTGAACTTTTCAAAAGAGGCTTCACGGACAACTTCCAACGAGATGTCATAAAAACCCTGGTTTACTGTGCTTTGATTTCCGACCGAGTCATGTCCATGGAGATGAAAACAAAAACACCCTGCTGATTCAACCCAATAAAAACCAGCGTTCTTGTTCTCTTACTACGGTGGTGGAAGGTGGCAAGTGGGATGTTTCTTATTTTTCTAGAACTGGCAAGTAGAGGCCAGAGAAGAGAAAGAGTGCTAAGCTTTCTGCGGTCCAGGTCAAGACAGCATCCAGCGCTGGGGAACACCTGTCTGCAGGGCTTGCTGAGTGAGGCCAGCTTGGCAATGTGAGCCCCAGGATCCTCCCACCACCTTGCTTCCTCCACCTTGCTGTCCTCTACAAGTCCCCGGAGCAGCCCAAGAACTTTGAAGTGAATATAAGATAGAAGTGGATAGGGGCGCCTGGGTGGCTCAGTCGGTTAAGCGTCCGACTTCGGCTCAGGTCATGATTTCACGGTCCGTGAGTTCAAGCCCCGTGTCAGACTCTGTGCTGACGGCTCAGAGCCTGGAGCCTGTTTCAGATTCTGTGTCTCCCTCTCTCTCTGACCCTCCCCCGTTCATGCTCTGTCTCTCTCTGTCTCAAAAATAAATAAACGTTAAAAAAAAAAAAAAGAAGTGGACAGAACTAAGGATAGTCTTAAAACTGGTTATACATTTAAGACCATTATCAAGTCCCCTTTCATTTTCTTCATACAAAATCATTTCTGTTTCTTTATGGTTTCCACGTTACAGGCCTTCAGTCACCCACTGTGATTCTTCAGACTACCGATAAAGCGAAGACCAACACCCTGTATTGCAGTTCATGACAGCACATACTCAGGGCCATACCTCTCGGACCTGACCAAAGGCCCAACGTGGAAGCAGATGGAAATGTTAGGACCAGCAGCCACACGTAAGGAAACCAATGATACATGCATCAATGAGGGTGTGTTTAAGTACATTAAGTACGACACCCAGAAATGGCTACCGTTTCAACATGATCATTCTAGAGTTTTCTCTGCAGGGACAGAGTTGGTTCCTCAAATTAAACTAATAAAGAAAGAGAACATCGAATGCTTGCCTGAACGCCACACTCACTGCACTGTCTTGGGGAGGAGAGGCAGGGATGAGTGGTGCCGAGCTTTGATGGAACTCACGTTATCTGTTCAGTCACTAGAGGCCTTTGGACCTGATGTTCCTCCGCGTGTCAAGGAACACTTTGAGTCAGAACAAAGGCACCCACCAGCGAAGTTCACGGCCTTCTGCTGTTCCCACCAGAGCACAGATCACCTTCACACTGTCCAGACACTGATTCACTCCTGCTGGCTGCCTCCCGTGGCCCTGTTCCTGAAGGATGACACAGTTAGAAAGTTTCTTTTATGTTGCTTCTATTAAATGTGAGCTTTTTGGTGCCCTCGAGTGGTTCTGAGGCAGTAAAAACTATTCAGAGGTTAACATTGTTTTTAAAAATTAATATTCAATTTATTAAGGTTACAGATTTAAAAAACTAATTTTTCCTGGAGCTTTTAAGTTCTGCATCAAATCTGACTGTTCTCTGTATGGTATATATACCCTGTCATATACATTTAAACTATGTTAAAGGCCTTTGAATAATATGTGATCCTATTTCTAAGCTAACACCTTCAAGCATTTTAAATTGTATTTATAAATCAATGCATTCTATTTTTTTATTACTTCAATGTTTTGATTGAACTAATATAACTTTCTGAGTGCTCAAATAACACAGAACACTAATAAGTCAAACTTACAAGGAGGGCTAACCTTAATTTCTTTTTTTTTAGTAAAAAAAATTTTTTTTAATGTTTATTTATTTTTGAGAGACAGAGAGACAGAGCATGAGTGGGGGAGAGGCAGAGAGAGAGAGGGAGACACAGAATCGGAAGCAGGCTCCAGGCTCTGAGCTGTCAGCACAGAGCCGATGCGGGGCTCGAACTCACAAACCGCGAGATCTTGACCTGAGCCAAAGCCGGATGCTTAACCGACTGAGCCACCCAGGCGCCCCCTTAATTTCTTTTATTTCAATACTGTATGTATAAACTTAGTAAAAGTATAACTTAAAAATCTAAAGCAATTATTCATATGTTATAGAGTTTAAGTTCTCTTCATTTTAATAGTAGGTCAAATTTTCTTAAACATTATGGGCACATGATATACCAAATGTATGCTTCTCCCTCACACAAAATATTTACAATGTGTTGACTTCCTTAAACACACCCATACTTATATCTAAACCAGCCTGGAGTTGAGTGATACTTAAGCATTTTACCGGTTCCCTAGGGCTGCCGTGACAAATTACTACAAACTGGGTGGCTTAAAACAACAGAAGCTTATTCTCTGTCAATCTGGAGGCTGAAAGTCTGAAATCAAGGTATCAGCAGGGCCTTGCTGCCTCTTGAGGCCTGAAAGGAGAATCCTTCCCTGCCCCTTCCACATTGGGTGGCTCCAGGCATTGTCTTCCTTGGCTTATGGAAGCCAAGCCACTCCAACCTCTGCTTCTAGCCTCACATGACCTTCTCTGTGTGTCTTCTCTTCTATCTCTCATTAGGACATTCATCACTGGATTTAGGGCCCACTGGGGGAAGGTCTTCTTTCAAGATCTTTAATTTTATTACATCTGCAAAGATCTTTTTTCCAAAGAAGGGAACATAGACAGGTTCCAGGGATTTGGATGTGGACACATTTGGGGGGGGGGGGGCACCATTCAACCCATTCTATACACAAAGAGGCTGCCATTCCAGTGAATCCTGGGAACACCCAGAGGTGGTAACTGAGTGTCTCTCTGGGAACAGCACTACTGGGACAGAGAAGTTCTATTTAAAGCAAGGTTACAAGTGCCTTTCAGCCGAGCTCCTCTCATCATTCGCAGCCCTGCGTTCACATTCGGTGTTACTGGATTTCTTTACCTTCTCCCAGAATTCTGCACTAACCCTCCTCCCACCCAGACTACACACTTTAGTTGATTACGTTTTGCATTTATTGACTCTTAACATATATAAATATATTGTCAGGTTATCTCTGAAGACATTTATACTTGGTAGAATCCTGGATTCTTTTCATATCCTTCCAATCTGTTAGAATCATCAGTATCAAGGGTTATTAAAACAGTATCCAAATGAGTCTTGTGTCTGTCTTATGGCTCTGTCTGGCTAGTCGGTCATACTTCTCAGATCTTTCCACTGCCAGTTTCAAACAATAGGTTAGGGATTCTCTTAGGACTTTGAACAAACTGTTGAAAAATGAATCTCAAAGAACCAATTCGACATTAGGTCTTTACTGAAAGGAGGTGGCCTTGTAGAGTGGTAAAGAAACTCTTCTACGTGTGAGCTGGGTGGCTTGGGAAAACTCCTTAGTGCTTTTGAGCCGGTGCACCCCTGATATAAAATGGAGGTAACATCATTCCAAGTTACTTCACTGGGCTGTGAGTGCTAAAAGAGATGATGCGTGTAGAGTATTTCTCACAGGGCCCAGTTTATAACAAACACACCGAAAGTGTTAGTGATTGGAATACTAGAACTTGTGTGTCTGATAACTATTCAGAAGAGTGTTTCCATGTTCCCTTAGGGACTATTTGAACACAAATTTGATATCTGGTATAGATAGAAATACTCCTTAAAAGGAGGTTCCTTCCTGTGTATTATATATTCATTCATTTTTATTTATATCCAAATAATTGTTGAGCACTTACTATTTGCCAGGCACTGTTCTAAGTGCTTGGGATGATGACTGAACAAGACGGGCAATAATTCCTGTTTCATGGAGCTTAAGTTCTAGTGGGGGGAACCTTATGGAGCAAGGAAAGGGGTCAGGGCCGTGCCAGGAGTGGGGTAGGTTGAAAACTGGATAGGGTGGTCAGGGAGGATCTCATGAAGAAGGGGACATTGGAGTAAAGACTTGAAGGAGATGAGGGTGTAAGCTATCCGCAGATAAATGCGAGGCAGCATTTCAGGCAGAGGAAGCAACAATGCAAAGGCCCTGAGGTGGGAGCATCGCTGACATGTTCAAGGACAGGCAAGACAACAGTGTAACTGGAGTGCTGTGAGTGAGCCAGGGAGTGGAAGGGGAAAAGATAGAAAGGTGACAGGACTAGATAATGAAGGTCACTGGCATCACTTTAATAAGGCAGGAGGCCATTGCCAGGCCAAGAGCAGAGGGATAATGTGATTTGACCTGAATTTTGAAAGGATCACTCTGGCTACAGTGTGAATAGATAGTAAGAGGGGAAAGGGGAGGAGCAGGGAGACTAATCAGCGGGTCTGTAGGAATCCAGACAAAAGACCAGGGCATAGTACTGGGGGTGGTAAGAAGTGGTCAGATTTTGCTTTTATGCTGAAAAGCGCTATTTGTTGATATATTAGGTGTGGATGGCGAGGAACAGAGAGGTGACAGAAGACGCTAAGATTTTTGACCTGAACAACCCGAAGGACTGTGTTACTATCAACTGAGATGGGGAGGGCTATGCGTAGAGCAAGCTTGGGGTCGGAAGAAATGACTACTAGACATTGAAGGGGTATTTTCTATATGAGTTTAGAGCTGTTGAGAGACAGAGACAGAGGTCCTGGGTATAGATATATATTTGGGAGTTGCCAGTATATAGATGGTTACTCAGAGCCATGTAGCTTGATGATATGACCAAGGGTGAAGGGAGAAGGAAAAGAGAGCTGGACCAGTGGTGGACCCTGCCATGATTAAGATGCCAGGGAGAAAAGTGAAACCAGCAAAAGAGACGGAGAAGGGGCAATCAAGAGAACATGCTGCCTTGGAAGCGAAGGAGCCGTGTCCTGCACGGTGCTCCAGTTTGTATTCAACGCTGGGAATGTCCTTCGTGTGACGACAGTGAGCCCCTTAGCAGTCTAGGTTACATCTGTGGCAGCTCTCCAAGTTTCCCCTGACTCTTCCTCTCTAGCTAAACATCTTTTGCCTTTCTGCGTAGACTTCCACAGGGGAATCAAATGGATTTGAAAAATTAAAAAATAGTAAAGGAAACAAAAATCAAGAAATACACCTCAGGATAGTAATGATAATTTTTGTAAAGTGTGCCTATAACTCATTTACATAAGCTACACAAAATATACACATCACATGCAAATGCCCTTGCATTCATTGGTTCTTAGGAAAATCCTGTTGGTTCCATAGCAGTAATGGATTTCGTACCGTACCCTGCCAGCTGTACAAAGGCAACCCAAATGGCACTTTGAATAGTCATAACTCTGGTCATACGTTTTGGACAGTGATGGCAACCCCTTCCTTGTCCCATGATTATCTATTGGAAGAGCCTTAGTCACTAGTGTAAGCTGTTTTTGAACTCAGGGTCCATCGTATTTCCCTTGACATCTTCTCAATACCCAGAACGCTGTCTGGCTCACAGTAGATACTCTATAAAAGTTTGCTCAGAGAATGAATGAATCAAGTGCTTGCTGTACTGATGCACAACTTGAACCAAATGGACTTTTTTGGTCAGCAACTGAAATGCAGACAAGCATAGCAATTATATGTAGAAGTTGCCTTTTTTGGTGAGTGTATGGCATATTTTTTTATTGGATCATTGATATTTCTTCTTTTTTTCCCCTATAACATAAAAAAAACCCCTCAAAAGTGTAGGCTTTCTACCCCAGGACAGGGAAGACACTTGCCACCTTATTTGAACCACATGTAGCTCCAAGAAGAATACTAGGCAGAAAGGGGGTAGCTTCTGCTTTTTAATTAGCAGTATTGTTGAGGACAGATGCTATTCTAGTTTTCATCTCTCTCTCTCTCTCTTGCTACCTTTTCATGAATTATGATTTTCCATATTCTCAAAGTAAAAAAAAAACCGCTGACAGAAGGCAAGCAAACCAATGTCATCAGTGAATATACCACACAAGTGTATATGAGAAGCTATATCACTGGCCAAAGGGGCATAAAACCGAGTTAGTCTGCAAACCAATCAAAAGGATCATTTCCATGAGCAGCTGCCTTATTAGATGCATAATCAACAGTCTACCCAGGGCGTCTTTCCATGGGAGAAGCCGGGGAGATAAAGATTCATTTTGTCAGCGTGTTCTAGTTTTTCATATGATTCTTTGCTGTCTCCAGAAGTTTTTTTCAGCCCTCAAACAGACAGCTATAAAATTGATTGGCTTGAAAGCCAAATAAAATAAAACACAGTAGCCTACTTTATCATTTACTACTAGCTATTTATTATGAGCAGTGCTGTGTTGGGATATCGACCCTGAGATTAAAGCTAGAGAAATATAGATTCTGAGATTCTGCGGACACATAAAGCTCCCCAGCCATGGTGACAGATGATAATGAGATTATACTCAGAGGCCATCTTTTATCTCAATGGAGCCCAACAGCTATCATTTTTTAAAAATAATGAATTGTACAAACAATGCAGGGAACATTTGCTTAGCAATTCTGCGATGCAGCTTCCTTGGGCCCCAAGTACATTGGCAGCCTGCCCAGCTGTCTGGCCACGGAGGACAGACACTCCCCCAACTCATTTATCTGTTGGTTGGTGGAATCATTTGTTCTCTTATTTACTTCAACCCACCTGCCGCAGGAGGCGTTGTCTCCCTGAATATCTCTTGTATTCATCATGTTCTTTCTTGCCTTCAGGTCTTTTTTCTCAGAGTGTCCCTCCAGCTGGGAAGCCCTCTTGCACATCCAAAATCAAAACGCTCCTACTACATGAACACACAGCTTAAGTCTCACATCTTTCACAAAATCTTGAGCAACAACTTGGGAGCAAATTGGTCCAGATCCAAATCCTGGCTCTTACTGCTTATTAGCAGGGGAGCTGAGGGCAACTCACATCACCTGTCTGAGCTTCAGCTCATTTACTATAAAGCAGAGGCTAAAATTCTTATCTCCAAGATTCTTATCTAATTCGTATCTTTTTCAGGACCAAGCGTGTGAAGCGCACAGCACAATTTCTACCCCATTGTAGCCACTCACTGTTAGTTCCCCCTCTTGGGCTCCTTTTCTCAGTTAAGTTTTCAGCCCACACTTAAATAATTAAACAGACACTGAATTTTTCACAGCAGGATGTCCTGGATCTCAGGTTCTTCTGTGAACCTTCCCATTACCTTTTTGCTTTAACCCATGGTTCTGAACCCTGGCTGCACAGGGAAATCACTTCACATACACGCCATGGTTGGGTCCAAGCCCCAGAGATTCTGATTTAATTGGTTGGGATGAAGCCCAGACATTGCTTGACAGACAGTTCAGCTCTCTGCAGCTGAGCTGAAAGACAGGCCAAAGGGAAATACATGAACTCTCTGAATGGTCTTAAATCTGGGCTCACTAGCGTCACTAGGTGGGCTTGGTCTGGCAGTCCTACTGAGCTCCCTGGTCCACTCACTGTCCCACTCCCCTCAACAGGGACGTCTCACTTCCTCTTCTCCGCTCAACCCCCCTCAATGCCTCTTGCCTTATCATTGCCCTCTGCTAAGGATCTGGAGCATTCACTGATTAGATAGGAGGAAAACCGTGAATGCACCCCATCAGCACATGTCCCAACTCCTTGCATGCACACCCTGCTTTCTCTCCTCTTACTGTGAATGGAATGTCCCTGTCGCTGTGAAAGACCAGATCCTCCACTTAGATCCTGGAGCTCATTCCTTCCAGCAATCATCACCACAACGCTCCCGAATCATCACGGATTCCCTCCCTACTGGATCATCCCCACCTGCAACTACACGCTGTAATAATTCCCATCTTAAAATAAGTTCCCCCACCACTGCCCATGTCCCTCCAGGGACTGTCCCGCTCTGCTGGTCCCTTTTTAGGAAAAGAGCAACAATTTGAAACTAGCTAGTCCTCACTTGTCTCCAGTGCTATCTTCTCAGGCTCCCTTGGACTCCCTTCAGGTAGGCTTTCATCCCCCCCACTGCACTGAAACACCTCTGTCAAGGTGACCAAAACCTCCAAGGCCAAAACCTCACGTTGCAGCATCTGACACGACTGATCACTCCGGTCTTCACTGTCACTTTGCTCTCTTCCGACATGACTGGCTGCTCCTTCTGTCTTCTTAACAGACTCTTCATTTCTCTGAAATGAACATTGCAAATCCCTAAGGGTCAGTTCTCAGACCTTTTATTAGCTTTATCCACACTCACTGTCTATGTGATTTAGTTTAACCCCATACATCTAAGTGCCATTCATATACCGGTGACTCCAAGATTACCATCTCCAGCCTGGACTGGTTTGTTTCTCCAGCTGCCTTCCCAACACCTCCACCTGGTTTTGTCTTGGCATCATCAAATGTCACTCTACAACTGAATTCCTGATTCCCACCTATCCCCATATCTTCTGTTCCTACCAACTTCTCCGTCTCAGTAAAAACAAATTCTACTTTTGGAGGCTGTGGGTAGGTCTACTCCTCGTGCCCCAGACCCCTTGCCTGAACGCTTTGCTGGGTGGTAGCTGGGGGGTCGGTCGGCGTTGGTTGAAAATCACCTGCGACTTTGGCTGCTGGGATACTCACCTCACTGCCCACTAGTCACCGTGAAGAACGTGAAACCCAGGCCTCAACACTCGCCACTCTGCGTGTGCGTGTGTTTGGCCGCTGACCCCCAACCCGTGTTCTGCCTGTAGGACTCGTATGTGGACCCTGAGGCCCACGTGGCCAGGACTGACTGGGAGGGAAGGGAGCTCTGCTCCCAACTTTCAATAAAACTGTTGTCTAAAAAGAAATAAAATGGGGCACCTGGGTGGCTCAGTCGGTTAAACATCCAAATTTGTCTCAGGTCATGATTTTGTGGTTTGCAGGTTTGAGCCCACATCAGGCTCTGTGCTGACAGCCTGGAGCCTGGAGCCTGCTTGGGATTGTGCGTCTCCCTCTGTCTTTGCCCTTCCCCCACTCACGCTCTGTCTCTGCCTCTCTCAAAAATAAATAAACATTAAAAAAATTTTTTTTTAAAGAAATTCTACTCTTGTAGTGTTCAGACCCAAACGCTAGAAGTCTCTTTAAGATGCATCTCTTGTTACCATATCCAGTCCATCGGCAAATCACCATCATACATGTTTTTCAATATTAGATAAATCAAACTGATAATTTAAAATGTGTTAATTTACTGGGGCACCTGGATGACTCAGTTGGTTGAGTGTCCCAGTCTTGATTTCAGCTCAGGTCATGATTCTAGGGTCCAGATCGAGCCCTGCCTCAGGCTCTGTGCTGACTGAGTGTGGAGCCTGACTGAGATTCTCTCCCTCTCCCTTTGCTCCTCTCCCCCACTCACTCGTGCACACACTGTCTCCTCTCTAAAAAAGAAAAAAAGAATGTTAAATAGCATTGCATACATAACAATAAATACACATACACAGTGCCAGGTACTATGTTAAATATTTGACATATAACTTCTTTCATCTCCATAACAAGCCTTTGATGGGTGGAATTGCCCAAAGAGGATCTTGGCCGAAAGTCACGTAGCTAGCAAGTGAAAAAGCTGAGATATGTAGGCAATAGGATTCCAGAATCCATGCACTTGACCACAATGCTTTACATTCACTATTTAAAATGTTTAGAACTTTCCAGTGTTGTAAATGTTGTTTTGACCACCTTTGTGCACAAAGCCTTTTCTTAATTTAGAACCATTCTTTAGCATGCATTCTCAGAAGCTGAATTGCTCAAAGAGCATAAACATTCTTAAGCCCTAAAATGGCTAACCCATTATTAATTAACATTGGCTCTTTGATTCTGAAGTCATATACAGTTATTAAGCAATGTTTTCAGAATAGAGAAGAAAAGCTGAGGAAGAACTTTAAATAGCTAAGTTGGATCCTTGAGTTGGTCACTGTGTATATTACATACTGATTCAATCTTGTGGTCTTCAGTTTCCCCTCATTTGTAAGATCAAGATAATCCCTAGGTTATACCTTTCTCACAAAGATGCCTATATCGGGCCCTTATTTCTGTCAAAAGAAGAAAATTCGGTGTTACTTTCCACCAGGCAAACCACAGACTCTGAAGCAGATCTAGGACTGCTCTAGTCCAGAAAGGGGTTGATCTCTCGCCATTGGTTCGGACACTGAGTTCTGACTTTGAAATGACCTCACAAATCTGAGTCTTACACCTACTTTGGCCTGTTTCAAGATCCTCTTCTATTCACACCATCTGGACCTGAAGGAGAGATTAAATAGAGCTATCTTTGTTGTGTTTGTGTATCAACTCTGACACCATATTTTCTTTCTCATGTTCTCATCTTAACTTTGATAGCATAGGTTTGGATAATGAAGAGCCAATAATAGGTGAACTCTGCTTTTATGGGGTTTTTTTTTGGGGGGGGGTCTCATTCCCATTCAGCCTTCAGAAGATCCATAAGATCTTACAGGAACCTGTAAATTATATGTACCAACACTTCATGTTTTAGTGAATTTTCACCTCTTAGTCCAGAACTAACTATATTATTATCTTCTACCCTTAATCAACAAAAAACAAAGGACCCATATTGTAGAAAGGGGGAATTCTCAGAAGCTAAGAAGCCCCCTCTCCTTCCTTTTTCCTGGATTGGCAGTTTGCAAATCTTTTTCTGACTGAAAATCTCATCTATCTCCCCTGAATGTGAAAGGTTGGGAGCCTGGGAACTATACTTCCCAGAATACAAAGCCAGCCAATACCCTAATCTAGATTCTGCCAGTGCCAGAAGTTTATGAGAGATGAGGAAGGCAGAAGGGAAGCTGAAGCCATATTCTTCCTCTAGCAGCAGAAGTAGATTTTGCAGTGGCCTCTGTGTGTCACAAATTACCTGCCTCAGGGGGCATGTCCAAAAGTTTGAGGCCCCCATGTGTGGCAGCAATTCCCAGAAAGTTAGCTGCCGACCTGAGAGCCAGTTATGGGCTTGGCTTCCCTTACCTTTTCTCCTCTAGCCCTTCCAACTGTTTTATAAGTACCTAACTGCCTATTTTAAATACCTTCCTGTTATAAGTACCCAGAATGGTTTCTGGTTTCCTAACCGAAGGCTTACTGATAGGTCCCAACTCCCAATTTATATAAACCTGTGATCGGGCATTCACCTAAGAGAAACACAAGTCTAATTTAGATTACCAGTACCAGATCCCTAACCCACAAACTGTAAACTGATTTTAACCCTAAAGGTAGCCCCTTTATGTGATTTCCTTTTCTTCCCCCAGGTCTTGGGGAATTCTACAGCAAGAATTATACAACAGGGGCCCCTGGGTGGCTCAGTCGGTTAAGCGTCCGACTCTTGGTTTCACTCAGGTCACGATCTCACGGTTCGTGAGTTCCAGCCCCGCATCGGGTTCCACACTGACAGTGTGGAGTCTGCCTGGGATTCTCTCTCTCCCTCAATCTCTCTCTCTCTGCCCCTCCTCTGTGCTCTGTCTCTCAAAATAAATAAACTTGAAAAAAATTTTAAAAGAATTATACAACAGAGTCAAGATCTTAAAAATATAACATCAACATCACCAATGTTTCAAAGTGATACCTTGAGGATGGCTACATCCATTCATGTCTCTCTTTAGCATTTTCAGCTCCCTTTCACTTGATTTCTCTTGGATTATTTGCATATATGTTTATGATTTTCTTAATTCTTTTTTTTTTAAGTTTATTTATTTTGAGAGAGAGAGAAAGAATGTGAGCAGGGGAGGGGCAGAGAGAGAGGGAAAGAATCCCAAACAGGCTTCACACTGTCAGCACAGAGCCTGATGGGGGGCCTGAACTTGTGAACCAAGAGATCATGACCAGAGCTGAAATCAGAGTCGGACACTTATACACACACAATGGAATATTATTCAACCACAAAAAAGGAAATCCTGCCTTTTGCAACAACATGGATGAACCTTGGGAGCATTATGCTAAGTGACATAAGTCAGGCAGAGAAAGACAAATACTATATGACCTCACTCATATGTAGAATCTAAAAATGCTGAATTCATAGAAACAGAGAGTAGAATAGTGGTTCCCTGGGGCAGGAGGTGGGGGAAATGAAGAGTTATTGGTCTAAAGTTGCACATGTCAGATGAGTAAGTTCTAGGGATCTAGCATACAATAGGAACGGTGACTATAGTTAACAATACTATATTGTTGGGGCACCCGGTGGCTCAGTTAAGCATCTGACTCTTGACTTTGGCTCAGATTATGATCTCACTTGATTGTGAGATCAAGCCCTGTGTTGGGCTCTGCACTGACAGCATGGAGCCTGCTTGGATTCCCTCTCTCTCTCTCTCTGTCTCTCTCTCTCTCTCTCTCTGCACCTCACCCACTTGCACTCTCTCTCAAAACAAATAAACATGCAAAAAGTCCTATATTGTATATTTGAAAGTTGCTGAAAGTTGATCTTCAATATTCTCACCACATTTACAAAAAAAGTAACTGTGAGGTGATAGACGTGTTAACTCACCTTATTGTAGTAATCACTTCAGCATAAATACGTTTATCAAAGAAAAAAAATAGTCGGACACTTAACTGACTGAGCCACTCAGGCACCCCTGATTTTGTTAATTCTTTTAAGGGTAGGACTTTTTGTTCCCTAGCATCTAGGGAATGTTCAAAGATGTTGGTTAAGTGCAAAAATAAATGTGTGGGTTTCTATTTGCCTTGGAGTAAACACCAGCTCATACATTTCACATTTAAGTTTCACTTTAGCACACATAAGCAGGCCATCAGGTCTCTAAGGTTCTCCATTTTGGTGAGCAGTTTTATTCCAGAAATCCTTTCCCCCCATATTAATAGATTTACAATTACACATTTCACACCTACCTTAATCTCATAGATTTTAGATGGTCTCCCTAGGTGACTCTTACGTACACTAAAACTTGAGAACCATTGTAATAAATGAAAGCACAGTTCCTTCTCTTTGAAATACCCACACCAGGAGTGAAATTCAAAGAATCCAAAGACTTAGGGTTCTTTCCATGATTCATATCTGGGAGGTGATGTATAGAATAATAGAATTTTGGAGCTAAAAATGTCCCTATGGATCATTTAAGCCCCTCATTTGGTAAATTGGCAATCCTATGTAGAGTTTCATTGACCATTTAGGGTAGAGCAGAAATTAGAACCCAGGTATCCTGAATTTCAATCTAGCGCTTAAAGATGGCTGTCATGTACATTTGCACGGGTGGTGAACTGAAGAACTCTGTGCCAACCATACTGTGGACATGCATATACATTAGTACAGTTTCCTGATAGTAGTAAAGTTCTAACAAAATTAGGGTATCAGATGCTTTTCCAACAGATGCAAGTTGAGTATCGTGAGGAAGGGATAGCAGTTTTCCCTACTTTTTTCAATATAACCGTACACTAATATAGAATGTACAGGCTCTAATCTCAGTAACAAATACAACACAGATGGTTTATGCAAATTTGAATTGTGCAAACTTGAAGTTGCCGATACAGAAAATTTTTATAAAGTTTGGCTGTACAAAATTGCAACTCTCTAAAAAGCTGGCAAGAACTGCATATCCCAAGACTGGCTGACCCCAGTGAATCGCAAACTGTGCTCATGGATTGGCATGCAAAGGCACTGCATTGTATACAGTGACCCACACTCTTACTGATGTCCCCTGGAACCTCCACGTGTGACTTTGGTGACCATTATGCAATTGCTTGCACTATTAAACCTTTAGCTCAGAAGTAATCTATGATAAAACACTCTGAACTCATAATCATTGCCATTAATAGTTTGCCATCTGTTAATTTAGGAGCAAGCACACTCTAAAAAGCACTGGTGAGGATGCTGTAAAAATAAAATACAGCATTAGGGCCCCCCAAAACCCAACCCCCACAGCAACAGCATCTCCCATTCTAACACTATTCTGTGAAAACTGGTCTTAAATTATGAGTGTTTTACATTAAGTGATGTGTTCAGGAAAGCATCACTCACATGAAATAAAATTTTCCTTACTTAAAAACATTTTCAGGTCAAGTGATTTTAACCCCTATGCCTATGCCTGAAAGACGGTGTGTAAAATTGGAAGGAGCCCTAGGGGTTTCCAATTTAATATCACATTTAGTGGTCCACCAACGGGATATAATTCTTTGACAAGCATCCCAGAAGTCAGATCTGTGTTTTCGAGTTTTAAATTCTTTTTAGTTCACTGTGAGATGGATCATCATGTAGAATAACACCTTGGTTATTTTTATTCCAGGTTCTAATAGGGCTTGAGATTTTCGTTAAGTCACGTTCACGGTGTCTTCACAGGCTTAACATCATTATGGTTATTCAATCAATTAAAAGAGGGCCAAGCATTCTTCTCCCCACCCTGAATGATTAAAGAATTAGGGGCGCCTGGGTGGCGCAGTCGGTTAAGCGTCCGACTTCAGCCAGGTCAAAATCTCACGGTCTGTGAGTTTGAGCCCCGCGTCGGGCTCTGGGCTGATGGCTCAGAGCCTGGAGCCTGTTTCCGATTCTGTGTCTCCCTCTCTCTCTGCCCCTCCCCTGTTCATGCTCTGTCTCTCTCTGTACCAAAAATAAATAAACGTTGAAAAAAAAAAGAATTAATGGGCTAATAAGCACAAAATACTTTCAACCTTGTGAAATTAGTCTACAGACTTGGGGCATGACATGCCCTATAGCGTGTGGGGTGGCATCAGAAGAACACAGCTGTACCACCTGCCTCCATGTCTCCCCTACCCTCCACTACCTGATGCTGATACAACTGACTTCACCTCATCCTGGATCCTGAGTCATCCGATCATGGGCTGTGCACATGATCAGTATGCCTGGTAAAACAGGGGCAGCGAAATTTCTAAATTTTGATTGTTAGTGTTTATTAAAAGCATCAAAGGGCTGATTGTGAGGGCAATTAGAGCTCTGTTAGAGGTTTACATTTATTCTGTGGTTCAGTATTGTTTGTATTTGGAATTACACAAATGGAGGCCATAATCATCTCAGTGCTTAGGGCGTCTAAAGATCACATTATGGCCCCAAATCTACCACTCACTTAAAAAAATATTTCACCAAAAAATTTCACCAATTTATTTCCAAAAATTCTCTCTTTCCAAGCAGGCAGGCTTCACAAAGAACCAAATCCTCTCACCAACACAGAGATATGTGAACACCTTGGGCAGTGCTACAAATCTAAGGAAATTGAATCCTGTTTGGCTAGGGAGGAACCCAAGCTTTGAGTCAAGGGTTGGTCTGAAAAGGTCTAGGTCGAACTTTTAGAACCATCATCTCAATGACTTGCAGGTAAGCTTGGGGTCCTAGGCTTTGAGGGGAAAAGCGTTCGTTCTTCGTTTTTTTCTCCAACTAAGAGATGCACTTGCCATGCTCTAGGGGAGCCCTGTGACCCTTGCCACTTGTCAATTCCAAATATACATGACCTCTCTACTCTTGAGCCATCACTGAGATATGAGTGTGCACATAAAAACAAAAGCTGTATATTTCCATCATGAATTTCCCACACTTGGATCCCCTCCAGACACTATTCTGAACACTACATTCTGCTGCAGGGTACTAAAAACAGTGCTTTCCTCAAAATAAAACCTTTAAAGATCCCTTAGTAGCTATTCAGGGACTGGGATTCAATTTCAATCCTCCACCCTCTGGCCAGCTGTAGATTCGAGATGCTTACATAAAACATTGAGAGTATGTACTTCATGGCAAATTTGATTTTTCTTCTGCAATAGAAATGTGTGTTATAGTTACCACAGACTCTATTTTTACTTAGAAAATACACAAAGCAATAATGCACCTCAACAAGAGAGAACAAATTCTTTATTTAATTTTATAGGTGTTCTTGATATAAGCTTCAGATATACTCCACTTACTACATGGAGTTCGTGACATCTACACCTTCAAATCATAATACTCTCTATTTTAGGCCATTATATCTAAAAGCATGACTTTTCAAATTCTTTTATTACAAGTAGTTCTTGCACATAAATGTTACATCACAATAGCAAAAAAAAAATGTAAACTTCTTTTGCAAACTACATAAATATTATAATATCTGCCTTGAAGTTACTCTTATTTTAAAATCAGAATATATTCTAAATGCTTTATATAAAAAACTTTGGTCAGTAGCCTGTGTGTCTGAAGCTTTTTATTTTTCTTACTGACTTGCCTTTCGTGTTGCTTACGTATTTGAAGGCGAAAATTTTAAAAGAGAACTCAGATCAAAATTCAGTCCATATGTAAGACAAGTACCAGAAACATGTCAATAACTGTAAGCAAAATATGAAATGTGAAAATTATTCCATATACTAAAATCCGACAAGCCACCAGTGGTATGGAGTGAACTGAAAATAAGGACTCAAGTCAAGCTCATATATGGTCCTATATGAAAGGAATTGAGGCCCACTTATCAACATACCTTTTACTTTGCTGTATGTCTGTTTGCAAATGAATCACCTCTTTTTCTCTTCTTTTAGAGCACAGCAGGTCATTTCTACAGCTATAGTTCTAGACTGAAAAGTCTAGATGGCCAGTGAATTTATTTCACTACCGCTGTCCTTGAGGTCTTTAACTACAAATTAGAAATGTATAAACACACAGATGTGTATACACACCCATGCACACCTCGGCGATCACATCAAGGCCTTTTTTTCTGCTCTAAGAGAAGTTTCTAACATTTACTTTTTTTTTTTTTTTCTGTTTCTAAGTAAATCTTCTTCCTCAGAATGTTCTTTCATTTAAAAAATCAAGTCTAATCTGGAGCCCTTACTGATTTGTTTTTCTGAGATTCCTATTGAACACCTAGCTACTGGCCACGGTTTCTTTGAGGAAACAAATATAGCTGAAGCATTTAAAAAATTTTAAATGCGTGCAGAAAGAACTACATAGGCTTTCCAAGCAGCTATAGCAAGTGGCTCAAGTAACATCGTTATTTATCTTGGTCTAAGCCCTTTAACAACATCCTTTTAAAGCACAAAGAGAATGGCTACAAGATGGCGGCAGGGCCCAGAATGGTCCTCTGAGTGGTTCACAGGACATCACTCAGGAATCTGCTGTGCTGTCTTCCCTCTTTTGTGCATTTTCTCTAAACGCGCTGTGTCCCCTCTTTACTGCTCATGCTTTTAAACTATGTAAAGTGATTTTTAAAAAATCTGCCAGTGATTAATTTAGACCTCAAATAACACTGTAGGTGGGTGTTGTCAGAGGCAGGCAGCCATTCTTAACAGCTCCTCTCCCAGAGGAGGCCTGGGTGGGCACAGGGACACCCACAGCTTAGGAACTGCTCTTGTTGCAGACCGTGCCTTGACTGATACTGTCTTCCTTGTACTGGCTGCTCGTGTCGCTCCTGCTGAGGATGGTGGAGGGGATGCGGGAGGGGCGTCTCTCCGGGTTCCTCTCCTGAGAGAAGCAGCAGATCATCTTCTTCATGGTGCTGTACATGTCCTCGTCTTTGTAGGAGTAGATGATGGGGTTCATGACCGAGTTGAGCAGCGCCAGCAGCAGGAACCACCTTTTCACGTGCTGCACGCCACACTGCGTGCAGTTCAGGCCATCCAGCAGCAGAACCACCAGGCCCGGGGTCCAGCACACGACGAAGGCCCCTGCAGTGACAGAAAAGGAAGCCGGGCTGCTTATTTAGATTTCTTCTCACCCGGCCTTCAGTCAGCGGCATCAAGGGACCTTAAGGATTTGTTTTGACAACTGCAAAGCAAACTTCCACCCTTCCTCTGAGCACTTGAGACCTGGGCTCGTTAGAGGCAAACAGCTGGGCACGTCCTTGCCTATTAACCATGTTCTCTTTCAACTCCTTATCGGCTTACCCGGGGCTCCTAATTAGGGGCTCACATTTACCTCCCTCCTGCTAAGCACCACTCGTAGCTTCTCTCCGTCAGTTCTCTGAACCACACTAGAAGGCTGCTGAGTCATGACACACGCTTTGCAGAGGAGAAAACGAGGCCAAATTCCAGGAGTCTGTGTGGGGAGGCCTCACACCTCTGCTGTTCGCTAGATCAGATGTTCTGGGGCGCCTGGGTGGCTCAGTAGGAGAACTATCCGACTTCAGCTCAGGTCATGATTTCATGGTTCGTGAGTTCGAGCCCTGCGTCGGGCTCTATGCTGACAGCTCAGAGCCTGGAGCCTGCTTCGGATTCTGTGTCTACCCCTCAATCTGCTTCTCCCCCACTCACGTGCTCTCTCAAAAATAAATAAACATTAGGAATTTAATCAGATGTTCTGAATGTTCTCCTGACAATAAGACACACTGCATCTGTGGCATTCTCCTGGTCTCTTAAGTCACCTGTTCACAAATTGTATTCTTTATAAAACTATGTTGACAGAAAGCACTGTCTGCTTTTTGATATATTCATAGGCCATCTACTTAATACTCTGCTCTGGATTAGGTTTTTGTTCTTGTTGTTGTCAGAAAGAAATCTGTTTCAGGATGACATAGAAATGTGCTTGTAGCCAGTTTATTTAGCACAATTTTAGCACCAAGTGCACACGAAGGGTAATCTCTTCTGAGTCGCCAGATATCTGATCATACTTAGCTTACCACTAAGCTTTCTGACATGTTTTTCCTAAAATATGAGACATAGGCTCAAAATTCCCTTAGTTGCCATAACCTCAGATAACAGTGACAGCTCACATTTATACAATGCTTACTATGAGTGACGCGCTGGTGTAAATGCTTTTCCTCTATTAATTCACAGAACCACACTGTGAGGTAGACACTATTGTCATCCCCAGGAAACTGAGGCACAAAAGAAGTAACCAGCTCACCATCAGACAGCTTATAAGTAAGTAGGTCACCATCAAACATCTAATTTTGAACCTTGGCAGTTATTCTCCATATGGTTTCTTTTCCCTGAAGTCCTTATCATTTCTAAATGTTCTTGCTTATCCATTCGGTAAACATTCATTGTGAGCTAACAATGTGCCAGGAACTGTACTAGGCACTGAATGAGGCAAGGACTATGCATCCGGGAGCTAAAGTGCTACTGAGGAGACAGAATAAACAAGCAAGTCTGTAATCATATCACCAACTAGTTATTCCTACTGGTTAGAATTAGTCCTAGACTGTATCCCTCTTGTCACTTTATCTTCATTCTGAGAGATACAATAGGCAAGTCAAGAGTTGTAAAAAGGCCAGGTGAGGCTGTGAAATGCCATGAACTTTGGGGTCAGAAAGGTGTGCCCAGCTCCTCACTTTATGAACTCCATGAATGAGGCAAATCACTGTGCTTCTCTGGGCCATTCCCTCGTGTACAAAAGAAGGATAACACTCCTGACTGTGTGGGTGGTTGTGAGGGGTCAGAAGTAATGGAAAGTGGTTCCCAACATGGAGTTGGGTTCGCCAAGTAGTGATTATCATCAGATGCTTTGTCAAAGACATCTGCCAAATTAGATGTTTAGGAGTTATCAGGAGGGTTTAATTCCCCATTTCCTAATTCCAGCTCACCAAGGCTTCCCTTTTCATTCCCTCCTGTATCATTTTTGGTCTGGCTGACATATGTGAATAAAGACCTTGGAGATAAGAGATCAGAGACTGGCTCCTAACATTCACTTACTGTACGACTCTGGGAGACCCATGCCATCTGGCTGGGGTTCGGTTTCCTAAGCCATAAATTGAGGACTGTAGGCAAGTTTTGGGTTTTTCAAATTTAGGGCCAGGACATCTTCGTGGGCATGCAATCAATTTAATGGATTTGGACAAGTTTGGGGATTTTTAAATGAAAGAATGGAATGGAACAGCTCAGAGTGTATGTACAGACCAAGGAAAGTTCTGTTTCAGGCAATGTTTCAGTTTTACATACTATGTTTTCTGTGTGTATTGCTTATGAAGTAAACTATATTATTTCTGACTGTTGGGCTTTGTCAGAAAGTTTGAAAAATGTTAGTGTAGATAATCTTTAAGGCCCCATCCAGCTCCAACGGTCTCTATTTCCCATAACGGTAACATTTTTTGTTCTCTGCTATTCCCAAGAGAGCATTACTATGTTGTCAAGAGACAAGAACTAAAAACACCAGACATCAAAAGCTGTAGCTGCCAATTTTGAGGTGAAGACTCCTTTCTGTGTGAAATTGCATGATTCCAAAGAAATCCTGGTAGGAGGGTTCCAAGGTCCTTGTGTTAATGGGAAAGAGGGAAAAATATTGATTAACTTTATACTTTGTTAAATATGCATGTCAAAATTTAATAGAGTATATAACTTCCAAACCAATGGAAGGCAAAGAATGGAACCAAAGGAAAGGAAAAAAAAAAAAAAAGATCTCAATTAAAAAAAGGGGGTGGGGAGTGGATACGGTGAAACATAGCAAAGTAGGACAAATAAAGAATAAAAGAAGATACTGGAAATGAATCTAAAACACTGATAATCAAATTCAATGTTAATTGTGGTATTGTTTTTTTTTAAAAACAGGCGAACCTAAACAATTTGATGTCGGATATTACATCCACATGTGGTAAAACCAAAAGGGAAAGCAAGACGATTAACATGAAATTTAGGATATGGTTATTTCTATAGGAGAGAGGGTCACTGGGGTAGGACACATAGGCCACGCTAAAGATATTGGTAACGTTCTATTACACTGAGTGGCAAGTACACAGGTATTCTTTAAGGTTCTTTTTTATTCTTTTAATTGTTATTCTTTGCACTGTAGATATATCTTATATAATTTTGTCTGAATGTTGTATTTCACACAAACATATACACATGTCAAAACAGGATAAAAGTAAATTGCCAACATCTTTTCCTAAAAACTGTTTTACTTTTTACATTTTTTCCCTAATGTTTATTTATTTTTGAGAGAGAGACAGAGAGAGAGAGAATGAGCACAAGAGGGGCAGAGAGAGGGAGACATGAAACTAGAAACAGGCTCCAGGCTCTGAGCTGTCACAGCACAGAGCCTGATGTGGGGTGCGAACCTACCAGCCGTGAGATCATGAAACTAGCTGAAGTAGGACGTTTACCACTAAGCCACCCAGATACCCTTGAAAACAGTTTTTAAAAAGGGATTTTTTTTTTTTTTAAATCACAAAAGTTTTTTGTTTTTTTCCCCCAGCATGAAACTCTGGTTTAGATTAGTCAGGGGACCTAAAGACTCGAAATAAATCTCCAAAGTGACGCCTTGTTTGTCATAATGCAGTGATTCATACATATTCTCCCTTTGTATTGAATTGCATAAAATAATTCATTCAATCAACACTTGCCAAACCTATCATTGAGCAATGATTATAAGAATTTTGTATGAATTAACCATTTACTCTTCATGACAACCCTATTAGTATTATTAACACTATCTAAAAATACCAATGCTACTCTCATTTTAAACCTCAGGAAACTGGAGCATAGCGAAGCAAGGTAAAATGTTCAAAGCCACACTGCTCATAAATGGAAGAGCCAGGATTTAAACCCAGGCATCCTGGTACCAGAGCCTGTGCTCTTGTCCACATGCTAGGCTGTTCAGCAATGGACACAGAATCTTATTACTAGAGTGATGGGGAAGGCAGAAGGGTAGTTTTAGCCTGTGAAGCTCCATTTATGGTATGTCATGTCTGACTGTGAAGCTGCATATGTCATGATTAAGTCATTCTTTGGTTTGCTAGCATAAAGATTTCCTGGCGGGCGGGCAGGCAGGCAGGCAAGCAGGCAGGGAGGAAGGGAGGGAGGAAGGAAGGAAGGCAGAGAGGGAGAGAGGGAGGGAGAAAGGAAGGAAGGGAGGATGGAGGAAAGGATGGAAGGAAGGGAGAGAGGGAAGAAGGGAGGAAGGAAAGTAGGGAAGAAGGGAGGGAGGGAAGAAAGAAGGAATGGAGGAAGGGACGGGAGGAAAGAAGGGAGAAAGAATTCCAACAAAAATATAGGCTGGCCGCAGGAGTAAGAAGAAACAAAAATCTGCTGACCTTTTCTTTATACTGTTTCCAAGAACAACAGAATGCAAGCCTTCTTTGACGGAGCAGCCGAAACACCCTGAGCTGCCAGAGAACCCGTGCTTCGGCATGCCGTCTGAGGTGATGGCTGCACACAGGGCAATAGGCCTGGGAAACACGCCGCTTCCTGACTCCTCCACTCGGCAGCCAAGTTCTCCCACCAAACACATCTCAGGGTAGATGCACGGTTTACCTAGCAGTTTGTTCTTTGGTGGGGGAGGCGGTTAATGTAGGTCGACAGCTAGTTATGAGGCCCCCAAAACAATTTAAAAGGAGAAGAACATGTTGGGAATGGTTTTGGCCTTGGGAATCTGTCATCTTGGAGAATTCCTACAGAATGAAGGAGATGTCAAAAACAAACAGATGGGCAACTGGCCTATTCCTTAAAAAGGGGACAGATGATGGACCCTGGGAAATATAGATCAGTCAGTCCCCTATCAAATTCCAAAAAGTTTTGGAAGAAAAAGCTAACGCAAATGTTTTTTGAGTATTTAAACTCAATGCTCAGACCATGCTAGCTGGGAATAAGAGTTTTCAAAGAGAGGTCAGGACAAGTCCTAAACACTTTTTTTTTTTTTTTTTTTTTAAATCAGGCATTAACAAATAGGAATGGATCCAAGGTGCCTATTTGGGAACCAGTGGAAAGAAAATCAAGTATGTTCCCCTGGAGAAGAAAAGGCTTAGGAAAGACGTGATGTGCTAACTGCCTCAAAAGCCTGAAAGACCATCATGTAGAAAAAGAAAGTGCAGGGGCGCCTGGGTGGCTCAGTCAGTTAAGCATCCGACTTTGGCTCAGGTCATGATCTCACGGTTTGTGGGTTCGAGCCCTGCGTTGGGCTCTGGGCTAACAGCTCAGAGCCTGGAGTCTGCTTCAGATTCTGTGTCTCCCTCTCTCTCTCTACCCCTCCCCAGCTTGCACTCTGTCTCTCTCTCTCTCAAAAGTAAATAAAACATTTAAAAAGAAAAGAAAAAGAAAGCGCAGACTTATCCTGCGCCATGGCAAAAGGGGACTGAAACAGAGGGAAAAGTACAAAGGGGCAAAATTTGGATGTGATAGTTTTTTCTAAGTAATGAAGCTATTTAGCAGGGGAACCGGTTCTTCAGTGAGCAGAGAGCCTTCCCTCAGCTGACTACCTCCTTTGCCTAGACAATCCTGAGATGTACAAAGGGAAGGGATTTTTCCTAATTGAGAGAGATGGTTAAGTGGCTTCTGAACTCTTTTCCAAGTAGAAAATTGCCACATTCTACGAGACTAGGAATTTCAACCTCTCATAAAATTCAAACAAATTTGACTTGTTTGTTTCCTGGACACAATGATCAGACAGTATGTCTAAAAACTATGGAGATGAATACTTTGAGCTAACTGTTCCCAAACCCGACTGGTCATCCAAATTACCAGGGCAGGTTTTTGATAATGCAGATTCCCTGGTCCCACATCAGACCCAACAGTCAGAACGTCGGGGGTGGGATGTGGAAATCTGTAGGACTCAAAAGTTCCCTGGGGGGTAATTGTGCACAGCCGGTTTTGCAAACCATTTCTCTATGCTGACTCAAAGAGTTTAATCAAGCCGACCCCGTGAGCAAAACTGTAGACTCCACAGATACATAGCAAAAAGTAACTGAAAAGAGAGAGGGGGGGCAGATTTCTTTAAAATAAGCAAATAAGCACCTCTACACATGAATATCTTCAGCTTCCACTTGGAAAAATGTTTGAGCACATCCTATACGTAAATAAACGTACAAACACTAGCAGCAAAGCTGGATTGCAGGCAAGGCGTGCACACTCCTCCTCTGGCCTCTATGGGCCCTCTGGTTTGCCCTGACGGGAATGCCTTCCTGCCTCCTAATCCACGATCTACTTTTCTTTCTAAGCTTAGCTCAATTTCTGCCTCCTCCATGGACCTCCGCCTTCATCCAGCCCACAGTGATCCTTCCTTCTTCTCAGCTCCTGTGGCACTTTCACCGACAACATCCACGTGGCACCGAGCTCGCTGCCTGCCTCATTCACTCTAACATTTCCCGAGAGCTCTGGGCCAGGCAGTGTGCTCAAGGCTTTACACACACCGGTCATTTAACACTCACAGCCCTGTGAGGTTGCCACTCTTACCATTATCCCAAGCTTACGTATGGTGATTTGAAGTTCAGAGTGGCTCAAGAATTTGTCCTGGGTCCAGAAGCCAACAAATACAAGAGTCATAATTTGAACCCGGGGCGAACTCCCTCATGCAAACCCCTGGGCACTGGGCTATCCTGGAGGTAGTTTTTTTTTTTTTTTTAATTTTTTTTTTTAACGTTTATTTATTTTTGAGACAGAGAGAGACAGAGCATGAATGGGGGAGGGTCAGAGAGAGGGAGACACAGAATCCGAATCAGGCTCCAGGCTCTGAGCTGTCAGCACAGAGCCCGACGCCGGGCTTGAATCCACGGACCGCGAGATCATGACCTGAGCCGAAGTTCGGCCGCTTAACTGAGTGAGCCACCCAGGGGCCCCTGGAGGTAGTTTTTAATACACATGTCCTCTTTCTGAGGCCTGTGGTAAGCTCCCTAAGCATGTGGATCTGCCTCATCACAGTCTGTATTCTCAGGACTAAGTATGAAGCCCCACACTCAGCAGACAGGAGTCAGTTGAAGGTGACTGAAATTTAGTAAGAGCCCTCCCAGGGCCAGGTACTGTACGAGTTGTTAACATCTGCTGTTGTGAACGGTTGTACAGTCCTGCCCTTCACAGGCTGACAGGCAGGGAACTTGGATGCTACATGTGATGATTTTGACTGTTGTCACAGAAAGTCTCAGGCGAAGTGGCAGCCAGTTGAGCTGGGTGTTGAAGGTCAAGACCAGCAGTGCAGAGGTGAAAACAGCATGATGCATTGGGAGAGTTCCAAAGAGTTCAGAATGGTTTTAACCCAGAGCTGTGACTGAGGAAGTATGGGTAAAGTCTGACAGATGACACAGGCCAGACCCATGTTGCTGATTCACTGTCATCTTCATACCACACTCCCCATCCCAATACATATACACACACCAGGCACCTCTGAGCAAGGGCCCTGTGGGAAACACTCAGGAGTTGGGATTTATTGTAAAGATCAGACCCCATAAGCCTTTGCCCTCAGGTGTCCATTGTAGTAATGAACTAATTTCTCTCCCAAGTGTCTAGAATGGTATGAGTCATATATCATCCTTGGGAAGATTAGAAATATCTCTACTTTCTGTGGTTCATAAAGGAATCCCATTGAGAAAGCTTAGATCAGAGGTTTTTCAGACTCCATTGCAACTCATTAGCGAGCTGTGAAATCAACTTAGTGGGCTGTAACCAGCAATTTTCTAAAAGATGAAATGGCACAGAACAGAAAACATCAGAGTGCAGCAAGTATAGTAAGGGTATGTTTCATGAAACTTGTTTCAGTTACACACAAAAATGTGTGCGTGAACTGGGCCATAATATAGAATGCACACTATTTCTTATTGTGGGTCCTGATTTAAAAAAAAAAAAAAAAAAAGGAAAACCCACTTCTATAGATCAGTGGTTTTTTTCAAGTCAGACTTCCCAAAGGAAACCTCTTGTCAAAGTTCAAAATCCAAACTCCTCTGACTCAAGACAGAGATGGGCAGCAGGGGGTGAGAAGGAGTTGAGTAAAGCCCTTCACAGCAGAACCCATGCACTACGACCCCCACTCCACACATGTACACACACTGAGGCACCCCTGGGAGTCCCACCGACTGCTGTTTGAAAACGACTGCTGCAGAATGGTAGTTCCTTTAAGGTTTTTGATCAGGAGCACGGATACGTCTTAAATTTTAGAGTGAAGCTTTCAGTGCTGGGGATGGACAAGTGGAGCTCGAAGTCCGCATCAGAACCACCTGGCAGGGGTGGGGGCTCTTCAAAGTTCAGATTTCTGGGCCCTCCCCAGACCTACCAAGTGAGAAACTGATGAAAGTAAGATCTGGGCATCTTCAGGTTGAGCCGGCTCCCTGGGGAATGCTTTACAAGCATGAGACCCACTGTTCTGGCCGGGAGACTCCCCCGAAGACTGGCTACAATTCAGGCGAGAATGGTAAGGATGGGAAGAGCAGTGCTGGTGGAGATGGACAGAAGCAGATGGTTATAAGCAGACGGTAAGGAGGACTGGATGTGAGAACAGAGGGAGAGGAAAGAATCTGGGTGACTAGGTCATATGTGGCTCTGATAACCAGTCAGAGGGGGCAGCAGAGGGACAGGTTTAGAAGGAGACAGGGTCCGGTTTTATATGCATCTGGTGTGTGGACTACCCATGGCTCCTCCAGCCAGAGACGTGTAGAAGGCAGTCGGCAGCTTGAGAGCTCCAAATTGAAATGTTGACTTGGGAGTCACCAGCAGTAGGTGGCAACTTTGGCCATATGTCCTTCCGTTAATAAATATTTACTAAGCAATCACCTACCATGTGCCAGCTACTAAGAGTGAACATTTTCATGATGATTACATTTGCATAACAAATCTAATTTCCTTCTATTACCGAGTGACAGGTCAGTTACGTTGACAAGAAGCAATTAGGTTTTATTTTAATGAGGCACTATGTTCCTTCAGTACCTGTTTAAGAGACTCGCTAATTGTCCCATTAGACTATAAATGAGCTTTCCTCTGGTAATTAAATAAACTAGTTTCAGTGCCATACTCAAAAACCAGTATCATGAGTTCAATGTTGATTTTTAAAGTACAGTGAATCATATACTAGAATATGCAATTACAGTGCTGAAATGCTATTTAATGACTGCAATTTAAGGTAATCAGAAATATCAAATTAAGGAATGTCTAACACTTAGGAAGATAGAATTACAAATGAAAATATTGGTGACAAGTGAAATAAAAGATCTTCCCAAGTCCCTAATCAATATCATGTTAGACAGTCTATAACAGCCCTCCTCTCTTCTTTGGAAGTTTTCAAAATACCTCAAAAAACCTTCCGGTTAATACTTCACCCCCACATCACACAGGACATCGGAAGGAAGAACACCAGTCCATCTAAGAAGAAGGGTCCCTCACGGGACTATATTTAAGATAGTTCAACATTCTTGGGGTTTTCGTGACAGGATGTGCAGAAGACAAAGACTTCAAGTTGCATGAAACCTGTTCTTCAGGACTCATATAGTTTTTTCTATTCCGCTAGTCACGCTTGTAGCCGTATTTTTCTCTGTTTAAAAATTCACACGTGCAGGGGCGCCTGGGTGGCTCAGTCGGTTAAGCATCTGACTTTGGCTCAGGTCATGATCTCATGGTTTGTGAGTTTGTGCCCCTCGTCGGGCTCTGTGCTGACAACTCAGAGCCTGGAGCCTGCTTTGGATTCTGTGTCTCCCTCTCTCTCTCTCTGCCCCTCCCCCGCTAGTGCTCTGTCTCTCTCTCCCTCTCTTTCTCAAAAATAAACAAACATTAAAAATTAAAAAAAAAAATCACACATGCAATTAAAAAAAAATCCTGACATGTGAGCGGCACACAAATAAAACATCTATACCAATTAAAGCAATCACTCACACCGAATTGTTGCGCTTTGGCACGTGGACTACTCATTTCATCACACAGGAGGATGTATTTTAAATATGTTCAGTCTGTTATTCTTTGTTTTCAGTCCAGGAAAAAGTGGCAGGGCACAGGCAATAATGCTAACCTAGTAAGCCACAGGGCTGTCTGATTTACTAAAATAGAAAATTACAACTCTACATAAAACAAGGGAGGCCCTCCTCTTATTTGAAAAGGAATCTGAAAAGTAAAAACTTTAAGGTAAAAAGCTGTTCTTGGTCAGAAGTGTTATCATGTTCAAGTCACACGTTAACAGAGTATTTAAGTGGGCATGCTGTTGTGGCATCAGGTAATTTGTTCAATGATTTCAAACTAACACTACCAGATGTGGTTTGACTCTAAATTCATATTCGTTTAGCCACAGTGTTTCAGAAATCCAATAATTCAGAAAACAGATTGTCACATATGTGAAAGGAATGAAAATATATACTTTCAGTAAACCTATTTTTACTACAAAAGCAAGAAAACGCTAAGACACTTCAAATAGAAGATGAGCAGTTAAGCATTCCACAAATGATTCATTTAACACTATTGTCACTTCTGCTTGGCCTTTTGACTCTAACAACTGGTTTTAGACACTTGTTTTAAATTTGTGGCCAGCTTTGGAAGACTGAAAATCTCAGTGCCCAGGGGTTACGAGATAAAATTTAAAGGAGAGACATAGCAGCTAGAACCACAGCCTAGACCTAATTCTAGTGTTTAACTCTGGGCCACAGCTGGAAATCATAAACTGACTAAGTAAGAAACACCATCTCCACCTCCAGACTCCTCTTTAAGCATAATATGTATGGACTAACAATACCTCAGAACCTCACTAGTATATCAAGAACTCTCTAGCATCTAAGAAAAGGTGTGAGGTCAGCTGTGTGTATTGAGAGAGTGACAGCTATTTGCTTGGTATGATTTTAAAGATGGAGAGATCCCAACTAGTCTGCCCAAGGATCTGAAATTCTTGCTGGAGTCATTCCTTCAGATTAGAAAGGTCTCTGTTGCACCCTACCTAAAAATGTTAACATTATTAAGCTACAGGCATAGAATATTTTATCACACAAACTGTCATTAGCACGGAGCGGGGTTCTGAGAGGACGTTAAAGGAGTATCTTTGATGGGGTTGAACATTTTCAAAACGAGGGTTGAACATTTCCTAAAGTATGGGACACTGCATAGAAAAGTTGACTTGCGTAGAATATGAGATTCTGGATGAAATACCAGATGGCACAAAATACCATTCTGAATTCAGAGGGAGGGAACAGGAATTAGTAGGAGCAGCACTTGACTTAGGGAAAGTTGGGCCTGGAAGAGCAACAGCATGTTATAGCTTAGGACTTACAACGTCATGACGCAAGAGCCGTCACCCTCCTTCCTATGCCCCTGGCTGCCATCAATAATCCACCACAGTACCTGCTTCTGAATCCACATATGGCCTCCAATCCTTCCTTCACAGCACAGCTCTAAGCTGCCTCTAGCAATCAGATGGAATTTGCCTTTGGGAGGAAACCCACTTAACCATCCTGTTATAGTAAAAAGTGGATAGGCTGGAGATTAAGCAGACACTGAGTTGACTACGGGCGAATCCATTCACCTTCCTGGGCCTCCTACCAGTTTCTAAGCTATGGAATGATACTGATTTGACAGGATTTTTGTGAAAATGTCATGAGATCATGCATGGAGTGTCCAACACAGAAACTCCCCAGAAAATGGTAGTTCTGACTACTCAGTGTTGCTTATTTCCCCTGCTGTGCTTCCTAAGGCAATTCACAATCCGGTAGAACACTTCAGTCGCTGTTGTGCACGCGCATGCACGCGTACTCACACACACACACGATTTATGATGCTCGGTCCTATTCGCATCTGGCTGCCATGCTAGCCCGATCCTCAAGATTCCTTTTGTGTCTTATTCAACTTGGGATACCCAGTGCTTAGCCAAGCACCATGTATACAGTACTTACCAAAAACTCGCTACATGAAGGAGTAAGGGATCTCAATCCGAATCCAGACCCTAGAGTATGCTTCTTAAAAGGTCGTTATGTTTCTCTGCTCCCAATTTCACCTGTATACTAATGGAATTGGACTAGAATGACCTGCAAGGTTCCTTTTGGCCCTCACATTTGATTGTCTGAGTTGCACGCAGAGCTTCCTTCAGTCATGGCCAATGTGTAGTCCCAAGTAACTGAACAGAAAAGCAAATACGGATGCTCTCTATGGTGCCAAGTGAGAGAGACAATTTTATGGTAAATCTAAGGTGCATGTTACATGATTCCAGCAGAAACTGGTGTTTAGGTGGGGAAGCCCAGAATGCTCTCAGATACCAATGTTTATTCAATTAATGTATGGTGAGCACTTAAGTGTCATGCGCTATGCTAATCACTATGCTAGCACTATGCTAATCACTGGGAATAGCAAGACAAAGAAGACAGAGGAGTAACTGATTACCAAGCAGGGTGTGCACAAGATACTGTAAGAGCATACTGCCTGACGGTCTTCACAAGAGTTGAAGTTGACCCTGTTCTCTACAGGGTCACCATGGACTGAGTTTTTAAAGTGACAGAAATGTTAAGGATACCCTATGGCAGTGTAGCTATTATTACCTTGTTTTCAACATAAACAATATTTTTGATATATTAAAAACAATCTTGTTGAAACACTGGAAGAGTTGACAATAATATTGATATAAACAATAACAGTACTGAAAATAATACTACCAATGTAGAAGATGTTCATAATATATTGTTGAATTTACAAAAAAAAAAGCAGGTTACAAAACACTATGGGTATAGTAGGAATTCATTCTGATTAAAAAGAAGTTAAGCATGCATTGTGTATGAACATGTGTGCACTTAGAAAAGACCACAAAATATACAGTATTTCCAAATACGCTAGCGAAGATAATCTCCAGGCAGCATGAGCCAAGTGCTATTTACCTTCTTCCTTATATCTTTCATTATCGTCTTTATTTCTTCGCTAGGAGTATATCTTTTGTTATAAAAAGCTCTCACTAAAGCTATTTTTGTTTCTATTTTGGGTACAAATATATCTACATGCACTAGATTTCTACTTCGAGAAATGCCATCAGACTGATCCTATGTAGCTGAAAAACAAGAAGGTCAAGACTGCCTCTCCTAACAAATCTCTTAATAGGAGTTTCACTCCATGTTACCTTCAGATAGTTTGCTAAATAGAAAAAAGCACAGTAAGAGTCTGAGAAAATCATGAAATGGTAAAACCATGTCATAAACCTTGAAGGAGAACCAATAAAAGTCAATTCTGTAAAATGTGAGGTTTATTATCGCAGTGTTAATTAAAAAACATTTTCCACTAGTTTTACATTAATCGCAAGAGGAACAGGTAAAGAAAGGAGGACGTACTATACTCTCTGAGCCAAAAGATCCCAAATGATCACTTCTCCTCCCCACAAGAGCATGTGTGTGTATATATATATATAACATATACATATGTATGTGTGTGTGTTTGTGTGTGTGTGTGTGTGTGTGTGTATCATCCAACAAAAATTTATTGAGCCCCAAGAGGAGCCAATGTTAGTGCTAATTACCCAGGACACAGAAGTAAACAAGATGGACAGGAACTCTTTCCCTGGTCCTGACTTCACCAGCTCCTTCTCATTGTTTAGTTCTCAGCTCCAAGTATGCCCTTTGGAGAGGTCTTCCTTTGTGACAAATAAAGTCGTGCCCAGTCCAGCCATTCCCTAAAATATTGGTTTCCTTGTATCACTCTCTGCAATGATCTTTATTTGTTGGCTGGTTGACTGACGGATTTACTAACTGCCCATCACCCCAACTGGAAAGTAAACATGAAAGTGGGGCCTTTGCCCACTGAATTCATCTGCAGGCACATTCCATGTATACAGCACTTTCTAGTTCCTTTATGGAGGTTCTGATTCTAAGTCTGGAGTGGGGCCCAAAGACCTGAATGTTTAACAAATACTCCAAGAGACTCTCCTACTCAGGGCAAATGTGCAAAGTGCCAGATTCTATACAAACCCAAGTCTTAATTTTCATCCACTAATTCAAAAATTTGATGACCATCCATTAAGAGAATGGCTTCTTAGGGATCCTTCTGTTGGAAAGGGAAAGTCTTTAATTCTGATAGACTCTGTAGAGTCATGTGAAATGTAATTTGGTAATACTGAATGGGATAGACCTATAGGAAATTATGAAAAACCATTACCAGTCAGGCTTCTATTCAAGAAAAAATATTTGGTAAAGTACAACCTAATAACTTATTATAATGGATCAACTGTGCCATCAGAAAAAGAAAAAAAAATATTTGGAAACATATTTCTAGTCAGCATTGAGCAAATCTGCAAAGTTTGATAGAAGGAATACGAGGAAATGGGTGGCTTATGTATACAGCAAAGTAAAGTAGGAGGACCTACGTAGAATATGTGTAAAAGATAACACTGGAAGGATGGAATGCAAGCCGGTGCAGCCACTGTGGAAAACAGTATGGAGGTTCCTCAAAAAACTAAAAATAGAACTACCCTACGACCAACCCAGCAATTCCACTACTAGGTATTTATCCAAGGGATACAGGTGTGCTGTTTCGAAGGGGCACATGCACCCTAATATTTGTAGCAGCACTATCAACAATAGCTAAAGTATGGAAAGAGCCCAAATGTCCATCAATGGATGAATGGATAAAGAAGGTGTGGTATATATATACAATGGAGTATTACTCGGCAATCAAAAAGAATGAAATCTTGCCATTTGCAGCTATGTGGATGGAACCGGAGGGTATTATGCTAAGCGAAATTAGAGAAAGACAAATATCATATGACTTCACTCATATGAGGACTTTAAGACACAGAACAGATGTACACAAGGGAAGGGAAGCAAAAAGGATATAAAAACAGGGAAGGGAACAAAACACAAAAGACTCTTAAATACA
>NW_024412388.1:72040616-72054090 GCF_014898765.1 Herpailurus yagouaroundi
AAAAAAAAAAAAAGATAACACTGAAAGGAAAGACAGACACTGTAAGAAGTACACGCAGATGACATTAAGGTATCCTGTAAGAATCTTGCTCTTGGGAGTTAAGCCCTAAACCAAAGTCACCTTAAAGAGATAATATGGTCCTTGGACCTGCAACACCTTTACTGAAATCTGACTGAAGGTGGTAACATCTCAGGAGAAAGAATGTCGCCAGAGCCAGGGATGTCCAGAAGTACCTTATGCAATTCCTAGGGAGAAAAGTTCCTGGTCAAGCTGTCTCTTCTTGTGGCTGGGAGGTCTCTAATGTTCTGATTCTGTGCAAAAGGCAACTTCTGAGTGTAACTGGACTTGCCAGGTATTAAGTATCTGAACCTCTTGGTAATTAAGAGAGAGGACCGACCACTGGGGGGAAGGAAGGAAGCAATCAGTAGTGACACTTACGCTTTGTTCATATTCTTGCCTCTGTCACCTTTACTGCCTGTTGACCTCCTCCTTATTCTTTCAAGTCCAGCTCATTTGTCACCTGCTCTTCACAGCTTTCCCCAGACACTCCCCACAGGCTGAGTCAGATGTTCCCCATTCCATGTTTCCATGGTACTTTCCACATGCTTATTGTCAAATCAGACACCATGAATGGCTAGTCCCTCCATGGCCAGCTAGACTGAGAGCACCTGAAGGGCAGAAATGCTGCCACGATCACCTTGGATTTCCGACACCTGATCGGGACTGGATGCTTAGTAGGTGCTCAATTTTCAAGCAAGCAAGCAAGGAGAGTTGGAATGTCACAGACAGTAACCAGAGGTGACATAAGAGAAAATTACATATTCTCTCTGCTGGGTTTTCACTTAGAATGACTCAGCCCCATGTACTGGTTTCTGACAGAACATATCTCAGGCAACCGGCCCTGATCACGTTTCTGTGCCATCAAGGTAAGATCAAGGTTACAGCACCTCAGGAGACCCTCCTTATGAATTTACTCAATAGCCTTTTCCCAAACTGTGCAAGTTTGTTGGCTGGAATTGATAATAAACTTTGCCAGGAGCACAACTGATATATGTGGCTTTGAATTACTCTTAAAAGCCGTTTCACCCATATATAGTTGGTTACTTTGTAGGTAATTATTACTAGGCTTACTGCAATTTGATTTGCAGTGATGTTTCATTGATTCATTCTTGACCAGTTATACCCTGTTTACCCTTGCTAATGTGTGAAATAACTCCCAATAGTCTCCACCCAAAGTGTGAGCCTTGCCTTGCCTAAGGCCCCTCCAATTCCCGCAAAGGGGGTTAGAGGTGCATCTGTTTCTTCTGGTTATTTCTTCAAGACCCTTCCTTCACTCCTTTCCCACAATTCCATATACCTCTTACACTCTGTGTTTGAAAATAAACTAAGTTAAACCTTAAAACATAGAATTTCTTACTCCATTTACCCTGTATAATGTATGTACACAGACGTATGCGTATACATGCACACTTTAAGTACATACACTTGTTTTATGTTATATGTGAATATTTAATTTAGAGTTGGTAAGATAAAAATCTTTTTTGCTGCTAAAAATTTCCTTTAGAGAAAGACTGAACATTCCAGGCCATTGGGTGGGAATAGAGTTCCCTCTTAAGACAGTGAAAATTAGACTGAACTTAGTTGATATAACTTTATCCTGGAAAGCAAGCAGCAAACTTAAATGTGAGGACCATCTGTGCTAACAATGCAGTATCACCTAACCAGTCCTCACACTCTCCTATGGACAAGGATGATGATCATGGTTCCAATCTGTGTTGCCAATCATAAATGTGCTTCCTCCCCATCTAAGAATACTTATACAAAATGCTAATGTTTTTTTTTTTCAGGGTAAAACAGAAAAAAAAAAAGATTTGTGTAGGGCATGGCTATAATTTTATATAGGATTTTTGAGACGCCATCTTTAATAGCTCTTCTCTTTCCTTTCTTGTGTCTTCCTGTAATCATTAACACGTTTATTCATTTCAGCAGTAAGAGTTAAGCAAATAAGATGCAGTTCCTGCTCTTGAAGTGTTTGCTCTCTAGTATGGCAAAAAGGGCACGCAGATAAAAATAATTAAGGCAGCAAATGACACACAGCAAATGAATGGAATGGGGAGATAATGCAGGAACTCAGAGAAGAAATCCCCACATGTTGGGGTGATTGAAGACCTGATGGAGAGAAGAGGACTCAAGGGGTGCATCATGGAAATGCAGGAATTATTAGAGAGGAAGAACACTCTTCATTTGTCCCCCAGCCCCTGGCTAAATGCCTAGTATATAAATACACCAAACACCTTTGAGATCAGGCACCTTGGTGCTGTAAGAACAGAAAGCTGAGACAACTCCCAGTGTGCATCTCACCGAAAGGAACTGTAAGCCATGTTATCATCACAGGTACCTGGAAAGCTAAGGACTCCTTTTCTGAATTGGGATGGTTTATTATAACCTAGAACAGAGGAATCTGCGGCTCTTCTTATAGTTCATGTTTTTCCGCATTTGGATTGATCCAACTCATAGAAGTCACATAAGCCACATTACGTCATTGTTGAAAGAATCCTCTGTTTAAAAAGCTACTTTTACTATCCTAGTAATCAAATGAGATTAGTAAGTCCAAATGTTAAACAACAATCAATAATTTATAAACTGTTAATCAGTGAAGAAGAAACATCTAAATCACATATAGATAATGAGAAAGATCGCTCAAAGTTTAGAGGACTCCTTGAATTAGACTGTCTCTTTACAAACCAAACACCCTAAATTCAAAAAAGGGCAAATAAAAAAGTCCAGAATACCGTCTCACTCCAGCTATGGAACTAAAAGCATCATGATATTCAAATAACACAAATGCCATTTTTATCCCTTAGTCACCCCCAGGAAAAACATTAAATGCTTCCTCTTTCAACATACCTTTTTATTTTACTGAAACAAATGTGTTTATTATTGTGTACAATGACTACGCGGTATTGTTACCTAATGATACACATATACTGAAGGATTTCCTAGTTTGGTAAACTTGGATAATCTACTTAAACTTAAGCCTTGCTTCCTCATCTGTAAAACAGAGGCAATAAAATCCCCATCATGATGTTGGTGAGGCCCAAGTGAAAGAACGAATATAAGGCCTTTCAGTGCAGCATTTGGCACAGGGTCATTGTCATGATCATGATCTCTTATTATTGCTCTAGGAAAGACCTTTTGGGATCTAATATTTGGAAAATCCACTATGGCACTGGTCAGAGGGATAATATGAATGTGTTTTCACAGCTTGGCCTCTAGAGACAGACTGCTGGGTTCAAATCCAAGACCTACCACTTGCTTTTAGGTACCCTTGGGCACTTGTCATGAAACTTATTTAACCCACTTATACCTTAGCTCCCTTACCTGTAACAAAGATAATAAGAATACCACCTCCTAGGGTTGCCCTAAGGGCCAAATGACTGATTACACATGAAGTATACAGGTAAGTGCTTGGCATAGAGTGAGACTCGATGTGTTGGCCATCCTTGTACTGACCCTGTTCTCCAGGTTTAAAGACGGTCAAAATCGAACTCAAGAGTCTCAGAAGAGTGAAAAAGATACTAAGGTAGCAGAGTTATAGGAGATGTAAGAGTCCTGTTCTTCCCTAAGTAATCCCAGAGGATTTTAAAATAAAGTGAGTCTTGGGGTGCCTGGGTGGCTCAGGCAGTTGGGCATCTGACTTCGGCTCAGGTCATGATCTCATGGTCCGTGATTTCGAGCCCCATGTTGGACTCTGTGCTGTCAGCTCAGAGCCTGGAGCCTGCTTCGGATTCTGTGTCTCCCTCTCTCTCTCTGCCCCTCCCCAACTTGTGCTCTGTCTCTCTGTCTCTCAAAAATAAATAAATATAAAAAAAATTTTTTTTAATAAAAAAAATAAAAAGATAATTCTATCACTGAAAGAAAAACACTCTATCAGTTATTAATTTAAAAACTCACTTTAGGGGTACCTGGGTGGCTCAGTCGGTTAAGTGTCCGACTTCAGCTCAGGTCATGATCTCACAGTTTGTGAGTTCAAGCCCCGTGTCGGGCTCTGTGCTGACAGCTCAGAACCTGGAGCCTGCTGCGCATTGTGTCCCCCTCTCTCTCTGCCCCTCCCCCACTCATGCTCTGTCTCCCTCTCTTTCTCAAAAAGAAATAAACATCAAAAAAAAATTTTTTTAACTCACTTTATATGAACACAGCACTTCAGTTATTTAAAGAAAGACAGAAAATTCCCCTAGGCTGATTCCACATAGTCAGCAGATGTGTTTCCCTGCAGATTCTGAGCTAGGTTAGGGCCAGCAAAAAGAACCTGGGGGTCCTTTCCCAGTCTAGGAGAAAAACAAGGTGACATTAATTCTGATGGAGTCAACAGAAAATATGTGAAATGCCAAACTTAGGAGTTTGTCACTGTGAAACATGGCAATATGATTCATTAGTAAAGTCGCTATTACATATATATTACACACACACACACACACACACACACACACCCCTCATATTAGTCAATTGTCATGGAAAAGGGAATACTAACAGTTGTAATCAGATATGGAAACAGGAGGGTAGTGAGGCTTTACATACCACATTTTTGCTGGGCCACAGTAAAATCAAAGGTTAGAAACTTGCATTCCTATTTGCACAAGAACTAGGATGAAAAGAATATTCTTTGGAGCTAGAAGAAAAATGATTCAGAAATGGTATCCTTACAATACATGTAATTTTGTGCTATCATGTTTCTTTGTGAAATACCATCCTGGGATGGGTGAACAAGATGGCCTCTAAGGTCCCCCCTGATATAATATGATGTGATTTTGTAAAATCTCCCTAGAACACCAGAGCTCTGTAAAACACAGGTCTAATACATACTGGGGTATAAAGAGCATCAGGCTAACTCCCGGAGGAAAAAGTTGTACTCACCTCCCTCCAGGGCAGACTCTGGAGGCCAGGGGACAAGATGGGGATCCTTGAAGCAAAAGGGATCTCTGGATAAGGATCACTGTTGCCACCAAATCTGTGCCAACAGTCTGGTTATTAGCCTGTCTGCAGGAATGCTAAGAAATCTGTGCCACCCAGTGTTGACGTCAGGTATCCCATGGATTCCTCTGTAGATCACCTTCTTTCACTGTAAATTCCACCATCTCTTGTGGTCCCATTCTCCATGATTCCAGACTCTGTGCTCATATATACAGGTTACATGATCCGAGCTACAGGTAATAGGATCACTCTCCTCTCAGTTGTCCAGGACAGAAATTTGGGTGTCATCCCCGACTTCCCTCTCTCATAGAACACATGACAACAGTCACCAAGTATTGTCAGTTCTGCCTCATTCATGCCCCTTATTCCATTAATTCCTTTCCAAACATCCAACCCGCCTCTTAGATCACCATCATCTGTAGCTTGGATTAATATAATAACCTTCCAAATGGCCTTCCAGTCTTTACCCCCTCTAATTCATTCTCCAAAATGTGGTCAGCAATCTGAATATAATGCAAGTCTGATGAAGCCACTCCCTGCTTAAAAGTCTTCAGGACAAGTCCAAAGTACATAGCCTGACACGTAGGTCCTTCATGACCTCACCCTGACTGACCTCCCACACTCCTTGCTCCTCTGACCCTTTACTCTGCCCTCTGTGTTATTTGCAGTGCCCTGAGCTGCCCATGCTGTCTTTCATTTCTGGGTCTTTGTCCTCGCAGCTTCCTCTGCCTTCAACACGCTTCGCAGATCCATAGCCCAGTTCTTCACAAAATTCCCCAGCTTCCAGCACTTGGCTTACTAAAAATAGCAGCTTACATTCAATGTGAGGGGTTCTGTTCAAAACATTTTTATGCATTTAGTTATCTAATCTTCGCATCAACCTTTTGAGGTAGGTATTATCATGTTCCCCTTTTATAGAGCTTGCATGATCTCTCAAAGCTGCGTTATGTACTTCTAAGTGCTCCCTGAGCCCCCTGTGTTTATCATAAAACTTACTATTATGTATTTCCCCAATTTTCTGTTCCACAGACTACAGGTCCTAAAGGAAAAAGACACGTCTGATTTTTAGTGGTCTCCTAGATGAAGCTCAATAAATGTCTGCCAAACTAATAAATGATGACAATCCTCGGCAATATGGTATATGGGTTGGGAATACATTCTAGAAGCAACTTGCCTGCATTCAAATTTTAGCTCTCACAATTACTAACTGTGTGACCTTGAGTAAGTTGTTTAACTGCTCTGTCTAGAATGGGGATAATGATAACATATACTTCATATAAGAGTTAAATAAGTTAATATCTGTAGAGTGCTTCGATGAGTTCCTGGCACATGTAATGATTATATAAGTGTTTGCCATTATTAGCATTCATGTTAATGAAGGGCCTAAAACCACTTGTAAAATGGAATGAATATCATTAGCTCAATTTTCCAGGCAAGAGGAGCTGACTAAGATCAAGTGACAATCCTCAAATATATGCTAGCTCTAAAATTAAATATCATCATCCAAAGACTTGTTATAATGCGTCAGAGACACAGAGCTGAAGGATTCCTTACAAAACAAACCATCAGTAGGCTTTTAAAAAACAGTAATGACAACAGTACATGAGTGAGTATTCTCCTAACCAAGTCTAAAGAGAAAATGATCCAGAACTTTCAGAGCACACCACTTTATTATAGAAAGGATAAACTCCTACATGGGAAGGCCAAATCTAGAAGAAAGTTACAAGGAAAGGTTTCATAAGACTAACAGGACCGTCTCAGATTTGTGAGAATGTTTAGGACCAAAGAAACTCTGTTTTATGGAGAAAATTCCCTGAACAAATTACTTGCTGACAGTGAAAAAACTTGCATCCTCAGACTTTGACAGGGGATTTAGTTGTGTGCTCTTAAAAGAAAAGCCGATGTCTTTTTGAAACAAAAAATTCTAAGAAAAGGTAGAACCAAAGGAATACACATCGTGACAGGATTTTGTGAAACAACTAAAGTATTGCATTCCTTGTTAGGAACATTGTCTCTGTTCCGAGATTACTGAAATGAAGGCCCCATTTGCTGAAAACAGTGGCTAGTTTGCACCAAAGGAGACACAGAAATGGAGAAAAGTTTTATACAGAGTTGACCTTTTGCTGAGCAATCCAAAGCCTCGGTCCCCACGTCTGTAACCCATTTAAATGCTCACAGGAATTTCCTAGTGAAGAAACAGCAACCAGAACTTTTACTCTAACGTTATCCCCTAGTTCTGAGCAGCAATCCACCCTTTGGCAATGATTGGCAATGAAAATAGTAAAGTATTCATTGAAGTTCATATCTTTTCTTTCTAAATCACATGTGAAAAGTGAAATTCCTAAAACTCCATTTCCTATATTTGTGACAGACATTAAATCCAACTTAAAAAACAGCAAAATCATGAACACTTTTATTTGCCTGAGAGGTTTGCAAGAACAGCCAATGGTACCTCATGACAAATGTTTGTTTTACTTATTGGTTTAATTTTTTTTTTTAATTTTTTTTAACGTTTTTTTAATTTTTGAGACAGAGAGAGACAGAGCATGAATGGGGGAGGGGCAGAGAGAGGGAGACACAGAATCTGAAACAGGCTCGAGGCTCTGAGCTGTCAGCACAGAGCCCGACTCGGGGCTCGAACTCACGGACCGCAAGATCATGACCTGAGCCGAAGTCAGCTGCTTAACCGACTGAGCCACCCAGGCACCCCGTTATTGGTTTAATTTTTAAATGTTTGAGACAACAAAACCCCATTACGACTAAAAATCTGGAGAACCCCTGGATTTCACTGAAGAGGAATTTGTCCTTTAGTGGAAAAGAAAAATAGATGAAGCCACAATGAGATTCTAGAAAATTTTCAATGGCTCTGTCAATCTCCAAGCTTACACCTCTACACTATGATGCCATTGGGTGTGCATGGCTTCATGCTGTGGGATTAAAATGGACACCAGTAAGCAGATTCCCTCTGTTCTGGTGACTGCTTCTGGCTGCACACCCCTCTCAATTATTCTCTTGGTCTCTCTCTATTTAAGTATCACATCCCTTGTCTCTCACTGTCTTTGTCTGTCTGTCTCTCTGTCATACACACTCACCCTCCAGCCACATGGCTCTGCAGGTGAGGCTCCTGGCATATCTGATTCTACTCTGGACCAAAATTAGTTCCTCTGAAGCACCAGATCCATAAAGGGCCAATTAAAATCCCCTTCCTAGATAGCATCTTCTGGCCAGAGGTGAATGGTCTAAAGGTTGGCATCTGATTCCAGGCTGGGGCCACTGAGTCCCTTCCTAGAAAATTTGTAAAGGCGATTAAGACAGAGACCTTGACATATATGTGGCTGCCATGTTTTGTACATTATAAACAGAAGTAGCGGCAGGGGTGGGGGTAAAGAAAAGCAGTTTGCAGAAGGAGGTGAGACTAAAATCAGCACGTAGGAGAAACTAAGATGAAAAATGAATAGACTTTCCTGGATAGCACAGGGCTTTTCAACCTCTGGTTCCAGGCTATTCCTTGGGCATGTTTATCTACACACCCTAGGGTTCCATGACCTTTTGTTCTTCTTTTTCACCTAAACGACAAGAGTTGGTTCCTGTTTTTATAATCAAAAGTATAGTTAATACACGAATGGAACTCCAAATTTAAGTACAGGGCCCCAAACTGAAAAAGATATAGTTTCTTCCAGATATGTCACAGCCACCACTATCAGATCAATCGTTTGCTGTAATTTTAGAGTCTTAGGCAAAAGAAGTACAATTCACGGTCAAAAGCCAAAAAGTTCCCAGAGAGTTTAGAAACAGAAAAACAAAAAACAGAAACAAAAACATAGTGCGTGGCTACCCATGTGCTTTTAATGGTATAAATGAATTAGAAATCATTTGCCTTACATCTCCTTTAGCTCCATAAATTAGAACTTTGAAGAGATATATTAAAGAAATACACTTAAGTAGATGAGTTTTCACTTTGATAAAATGTACAATATTCATGCAGATTGTAAACCTCATCAGTCTGTTTATTCATAGCTCTCCTAAAAATTGTCATTAAAAAAAATTATCTGTTAAAGTACTTATGACTCAGCACATTTTTTTATTTATGTAGGTAAATGAGGGTAGATTTGGGAGTTCCTTTAGAAGCAGAAGATAATAATAACAGTCCTATGTTTGAATTTCAAGTTCAGTATCATATTTGGCATGGATTTCAAAGTCTTCCAGGGGTGCTGTTTTGTTCACAAGGAGGTTTTTCTTGTTTGAGCCCTCTTGCATAAGACTCTTGGAGGAGAGCAAAGAAAAAAAGATTCACTACATGTTGAGACATGAAGAAATCAGTGCACAGGAAACGTAAAACACCCAAGAAGCAACACTTCAGTCTCTGTAAGCTGAACAGCAAGGGAGTTTCGTCCTTTCCTTACAAGATGAGGTCAAAAAGGGGGGACCAAGTGCTGAGGAGAACGTAAACTCCCATCTTGGGTCTTCACGCTGTGGAAATTAAGCCAAGCCTGGGTGGATGACAGGACCGAGCCCAAAGTTCAGTGCCTATGGAGGCCCTAGCCTGTAGAAAATTCTATTTTTTCTGCCCTCACATTTAAAACCGCCTTCTTTTATCATGTCCTCTCTTCCCCTCCACACAGCTACTCCTCAGTCCCCTGGCCACTGCTTTCAGCCAATGCTGGGGTCTCTGAGTGGGAAGGAAGGTGGGTGGGGATCCACCCTCAGACACAGGAGGGAGCGGACACTTCTCTCTGTGACTGCCTTCCAACTAACTTAGTTTTAAATTATGATTTTTCTCTTCAGTTGTATTAAGACACATTTGATAGTGAGCTGGGTTCTTAGGAAGCAAAGACGTAGGAAGAAGGACCCGTCAATAATAAGCGTGCTGGCCTAAGCTTCTGCACGCTGGAGGTGCTGTGGGCCTGGGTCATATGTTAATCAGTTTCACACAGGCGGTCTTCTTGCTAGCGAAAGAGGCTGTGTGGAGCCCCACAGCTGCTAGACACTGGCAGAGACTTCGAAGGCTTTCAGGGGTTAAATTCTAGTCCACACTAACAGCACCACCCTCCTAAAGACATGTAAGCATTTCACCAGCTCATTCACTTGAACCTGGCCTTCTGCAAAGAAAGTAAGTAGCCCAGTTATCCTCTGGATGCAGATCAAAAGTCAGTGAGGCTTGAGGCCATGGAATCTGCCAAATGACTCCTCTGTCAGGGCTTCTGCTCTTGCTGTCACCAGCCCTGCCTAAGTGGAACTGTCCCCCATCATCACTGGGCTCACTGCATGTGGGTTTCGATTCAGGTGTCACATCAGCAGAGAAACTTCTAGGACCACCCAGCCTAAAGTAGCCTACCCTTCCCCTGTCTCTGCCCTGCCACTCTTTATCCCTTCCCCGGTTTTATTTTTCATCAGAGATCTTAACACTATTTGACATTACATTCTAATTCATCTGCTTATGGTTCACCCACATGAGCATGTAAACTCATGAAGGCAGGGACTTCGTCTTACTCATCTCTCTGTTCCCAGAACCTGAATGGAACCTGGCCCAAAACAGCCCTCAGTAAACACTATTTGAATGAAAGAATGAATGAATGGGAACGGAATATCTCAATTTCTAGCTTAATATATGTTCATCTCCCCGTCAGCTTTCATTTAGTCCCCTATGCTTTCTGCCCTTGGTTTCCTGACAAGGGTTGACGGATGGAGAGCTTCACCCTTTCAAATGTCTTGTGCTAAAGCAGAAATGCTTCATTTGAAGGTATATGAGTTATAAAAACCTGGTGTTGACAGAAAGCATAAGGAGAAAGACACCGCACTATATGGGAGGGGGATGTGGACTGAGATAATCTATTGGAGGACAATTGAGAAATATCTGACAAAAATTTAAAAGAGGCTTTTCTTGATTTACTAATTCTCGAATAATATAGTCCACAAAAACAGTACAGATGTACCCATAAGGATGCTCACTGCAGCATTAGTTGTGAGAATGAAAAATCAGAATAGACCATAAAATAATCAATAATTTGGTATGGAATACTATATACTCTTATACACTTGATGAAGGGAATTAGATATGTTGATACTGACATGTAAAAAAAAATCCAAGATATATTGTCAAATGAAAAAAGCAAGCTGGCAAACTATTATAAATATTAACACATTTCTGTACAAAAATCATGATTATGTGTGTGAGTACATACACACATACACACACACACACACACACACACGCACACTTATTTGCCAGGAAAGGGTCTATAACAAAACGACACATCAAAACTGTTAACAGTGGTTCTGGCCTTCCTAAAAGAGAGGACTGAGGGCAACTTTTACCTTCTAAATCATAAGTTTCTATAATGTGTAAATTTCAGCAACCAGCAAGGACTACTTTCATCATCACAAAAATAATAAAGGCTTTAAACATATTTAAATTCTGGAGCCAAAGCACTTTAATATTTATAAAACTATTTACATTCTGAGCTCCAGTCTGGACATTCAGATTAACATGTTCTGTCACCTCTCTAGGCTTTATTTATTCCTGAGCCATAAAACGAGGCTAGGAATTTCTGTCCTGCCTGCTGCTTGGGGTTATTGGGCAGCTAAATCAAATTCACAGGGTGAGTTTTGAGAACATTTTGAAATTACCAAGTCAATTCAAGCAGCCGCTATCTATGTATATTATTGTTGAAGCTCCTTGTTAGCATTGTTTTTCATTTACTCCAAGGAATACACTCTAGGAGGGATTTGTGTTAGGACTTTTACAGGTAAGGAAATGGGTGGAAAGAAATGAAATTTCTCCCTCGGACAGCAGAATTAGAATCCTATGCCACCTTTAAACCTTCACTCTATCCCAGGAATTACCCAGACAGGAGATAGAGGAAAGGGCTCTGCAAACCATGATCCCTCCCAGATGAAAGGGACCGGAACAGTTAGGAGCAGGAACAGGCACCCCTGGAAACTACAAAATGAAATAAAACTGCCGTGAAAAAAACTGTATGCTCCTTATCCTGCAAATGTGTTGGTCCAAGGCCAATCAATCCCTTTAATTATGCTCCAGTAAATGCTTTTATATACCCCCAGCCATAATAGTTTAGGAAAACCTCTTCAAAATAAATAGTCAAGATTTTTAAAAAGGAGAAGAGAAAATGTAGGCTTTGCTAAAACAAACATGCCTTCACTTGGAGGAAAAATGAGGCTTTTAGAAAAAAGCAGGGATAGTGACTTTACCAAACTACAGAAAAGGATACTTCATCCACTGGGAAGTTTCTAAAAGTTTGCTTGTTATGGCCATGCTACCATTATATATAAACAAGCAGGCAGGACAACATATTCTACCAGTGCCATGCAGCCTTAGGTCTAAAAGTTATTTATTATCCTTGCCAAGGCTTCAAATAAGAGGGCTCATTTCTAAATAAGGTGGGTGGGACCCAATTTCCTCAGCCTCAAGCAAGCAAATTAAAAAAACATTTTTTAATGTTCATTTATTTTTGAGAGAGAGACAGAGTGCAAGCAGGGAAGGGCAGAGAGAGAGGGAGACACAGAATCTGAAGCAGGCTCCAGGCTCTGAGCTGTCAGCACAGAGCCTGACGCGAGGCTCGAACTCAGGAACCATGAGATCATGACCTGAGCCGAAGTCATATGCTCAACCAACTGAGCCACCCGGGCGCCCCTCGGCAAGTAAATTTTAGTTCATCATCACAAAGTTCTATCAATTCCCCAGCACTAGCATGCATCTAGTAATATAATAAACGAATTCAAGATAGTAGGTTCATTGATCATCAAAGATTGTCAAAAAACATTCCCAGATAAATGTTCCTGTTAAAAAAAAAAAAAAGGCATTTTAAAGACGTTTCAGCTACATAACTGAACACCAGACTACGGATTACATTCTAGGTATTATTTTTTAAATAATAGTAATTCTTCTCTCTTCCTTGGAAACATCTAGAGATGTTTCACAGCAATAAAGACTTCTTTGCTTATCACTTGAGTCCTACTATGTGCAATGCCTCGTGCAATATAAACACAAATGAGTTGTAGCCGTCCCTGCTCTAAAATGAATCGCCTAACACAGAGAATTAAGGTTAGAAAAGCTATACCTTGTCTGCACTTCTTTGAAAGTTCCAGTCTTATCAGAGAATCTCAAAACATAATATGAACCCCGTGCAATCTTTCTTTTCAAGATACTGCCGCAACAGATTCCTGTGCCCAATTCCGACACTGATATTGAAGATGTGTCGCTGGAGCTAGTAAACCTTGTCATCAGGTTAATGTTAGAAGTCCTGTCTCCCCTCTCGTTTATAGCTACTTTTCCCTTCCTTCCTTCCTTCCTTCCTTCCTTCCTTCCTTCCTTCCTTCCTTCCTTCCTTCCTTCCTTCCTTCCTTCTTTTCCTTCCTTCCTTCCTTCCTTCCTTCCTTCCTTCCTTCCTTCCTTCCTTCCTTCCTTCTTTTCCTTCCTTCCTTCCTTCCTTCCTTCCTTCCTTCCTTCCTTCCTTCCTTCCTTCCTTCTTTTCCTTCCTTCCTT
>NW_024412388.1:72054490-72119644 GCF_014898765.1 Herpailurus yagouaroundi
TTCCTTCCTTCCTTCCTTCTTTTCCTTCCTTCCTTCCTCTTCCCTCTCTCTCTTCCTTGTTCCCCACTCCTTTCTTCCTTCCTTCCTTCCCTTTCCTTTTCTTTCTTTCTCCCTTATTCGCTCCCCCTCCTTTCTTCCTTCTTTCTTTCCTCCCCCTCCTCCCCCTCCCCCCCTCCCTCCTCTCTCTCCTTTCCTTCCTCCCTCCCCCCTTCCTTCCTTCCTTTCTTTCATGATTTTCTTACATGAAGCACCCTCTAAAACATTTTTGGGCAAGATTTCATTCCATGCTTCCTCAGGAGTGCAATAATATTGGAAGCACAGTTTGCAGGTCATTCTGGGAGGTCAGTGAGAAGTCTCCTGGTGTTAATAGCTTGAGTAATATTGTTTTCTCCTTCAGACCACACCAGTAAATTGTTTTCATTACCCACAAAGGGATTGTTTGTGTCAGAGCAAATGAGATCTGATACAAATTCAAACTGGCTAATTTCAACCTAACAAAATAGCTTATTCCTAATAACTAAGAGAATGAGACAATGATAAAAAATTTGTTTTTTCTTTATGATATAGAGGCAGGAGAGAGTATTAAATAGATGGGTCCCCTCAGAGCAAATTATGCCACTACAGTGTGCTATCTGCAAATGTGAGGGAATACCCTGTAGTTTATTCTCCTAGAGACTGGGGCTTGGGGGTATTTTTCAAATGTTTTCTAAAAATGCTATTTTATGTTCTCTAGGAATATCAGAGATTCTGCTTTGGGTCTATTTCATTGAACTTCTTTTGTTTATGAACCACCCTTTTTTGTTGCTGTTGTTCTTTGAGTCATCCAAGTGTAAAGCTCTGAAGCTGGGTTCATCCTTTTTGCTGTTCCCCTCATGCCTGATATGCCTCACCCTCCTGAGCCATCTATCCTTTTAATGTGCTTTAAATCTATTTTTCCTGTTTTCTCACTGCCACCATAGTTACCGTTGCCTGTGAAGTGTTTCTGCACGGGACCTGGGTAGTTTCTTCCAAAACACGCAGGTCAGGGCTCCACCAGCAGACCACTAAGGCAGAAACCGGTGCGCGTGTGCAGGAGGGGAGGGAGAGCTCGTGTATGTGTTGAAAACATTGCCCGGGTGATCCTGCTACAACGCACCACGCTACCTCCTGAAACCTCATTTCTAGAATAGTCTGGGCCCTCTCTCTGCAGCCCTCCAAACCAAGCACTGGGAACCAGTTAGAGCCTACCTCTGATCAGGAAGACTCTGAGGAGCCCCCAGTCTCAGTTCGGCCACATTCCTGGTCTCTGCTTTATACTCTAGTCCCCTTAATTAGGTCTCCAAGGTAACCTGACCAGTACTCCAGATCTTCTGAGGCTAGGTCTCTCCCTGACTTCTCTCAGTCTCCCAGGGACCTGTGTCCCTCCAGAGGATGCATCCGCACCCATCCTGGTCCCCAGCGCGGTCCAGGTCAATGACCAGGTTCCCATTACCTACAGTCAAGCTTCCCTGACTTCCAACCGCTGATTTCAAGGTGGCTTCCTGTAGCCGGCTGTTGGAGAAAGTGGCATCTGTTGTCTCCAGCTCTCTTGCCTGGATCCCAACCCTTCCTTGGTGGCTGCTGGCACTATTCTAGGGTGCTATTGTGCTGTCATATAGGACCTGCCACTTTACCCTGATCTGTCTGTGGCACTCCCACAGCAATGCCTTTAACGGGAGGCACAGACCTTTGTGAGCCTGCCCAGATCCAGCCAGGTCCTTGCCTCGCCTGCACCATCCGACAGCCCTGGCCTCAGCCTGGCAGCCACCCCAGCCTTTCACCTGCCGCAGAGCTTGGACCAGTGCCAGGCTGAAGGGAATACGTGCTTTCCATGCAAATGTGGCAGCTCCCACCTGTACTACTTTCTGTCACCACCTTGTGACCCTTTCCTGGTCTGCAGGTGTTGGAGAAGCTTCATCCAGGGGACTGAGGGACCAGTGGGCCGGCTGTCCCCTTAGGTCTCTGCGTATCTATTTCCGATGTGAAGTGAATACCCAGAAAGCTCTCTAGGAAACTCAAGAGGAGCCCAGGGATGCCAGAGACCTTTATCTCCTGTGGAGACATAAGTGCTGTGAGCTTTGCATCCAAGCTTTCTCTTTCAGTGGATAAAGGGTTGTCTCAGCCTACTGCTCCCCTGACCGATAACTATGGAACATCATTAATATAATCCGATATGTCTTCAAAGGACCTTAAGAGAATGAGGACTCCCTCACAGAATCCTTGGACCCTAGTCTACTCTCTTTTCTGTTGTCCAAGGCTGCCTCTGGCTCATGAGCCCCACATGTACTGACTCAGTTGTATTCTCTGAACATCCAGTGTCTGGTCACACCAGTCTCTGAATGATCCAAGATGGCTGCTCTCTCCTGAGGCCCTGAAGCCTCTTGAGGTCCGTAAGTCCCCAGAGGGTAGCCCAAGGTGCTTCAGAGGGGCTGCAGAGCCAAGTCCAGAGAATGCCTCAGCTCAGGAGCCCCAAGTTTCTGCATGGATCCTGAAGACCACAGTCCCTCTACCCCACAATCACTGAGACCCCTATGTTACCTCCCCTTCCTAAACTCAAGGGAATTCAAAAAAGCCCTCAACTTAAGAACTTCCATACTGCTCCTGCGGGACCCTCAGGCTAGCACTGTCCTCCCCCTCAATGATATAAGTCCAGAATCAAGTGGCTGGTCCTGGCATTGTCCCCCTTTGACCACATCCTGAGACTCCCCCAGTCAGAAGGGTCTACACAGTCCCTTATTATATAAAGGCCAGCAAAGAAGAATCAGGAAGCCTAAAGATTCTCTAGGCTCATGTCAATGCTACCTCTCTAAAGTGCAAGCTGCCTTAAAACAAAAGAACCAGGGGTACCTGCGTGGCTCAGTCGGTTAAGCATCTGACTTCAGCTCAGGTCATGATATCATGGCTCATGAGTTTGAGCTCTGAGCTGTCAGCACACAGCCTGGAGCCTGCTTCAGATTCTGTGTCTCTCTCTTTGCCCCTCTCCTGCTCACACTATGTCTCTCTCTCCTTCAAAAATAAATAAACATTTTTCAAAAAAAGGAACAGTATTTCCTTCCAAGTTAGAGCAAATGGAGGAGAGTCCAGTTATTACCCCATAAGTGAGCACTAGCCTCTTGTAGGACCACCTCTATGTCCTTCTGAGGTTCCATTCCATGCTACTGAAGAGAGAGTCTTAGCTTCTAAGCCACAGAGACTCAATTAGAGCCCACAATCACTTGCTTCTGCTATGCCGCCTCAGCATCCAGTAATGCCCCAGCCGCAGTGGACAGCACTGAACTCCTCTCAGAGGGCTTCACAAGTTTTCTGTGTGTCCCTGGAGTCATAGCAGGACATCCAAGTGGCCACACAGATACCAGAACTTTGCCACATGTTTCCAGTCAAAGTAAACTCAGTATTGGAGCCCAGAGCCCCCAACAGAACATCAGGCCTAACCATAAGGAGTCCCAGGACCCAGGAGCTTGGAACACATCCTGGGAAGGAAAACACTGATATTCCACGGAGGAATTGTTCAAGTCACACAAAAAGTTCTGACCTTTCACATGAGGCCCATTTGTGGTGTTCTTAAGTGAGCCCAGTCATGAAGGGGACTGTTCTGGATAAAACACTTAACAGGTCTTGTCTTGGACCCAGCTGACAACAGACACAGGTGGGTCCTTGCTTCACTGGTGAGTCTAATTCTGAGAGCCCAGTAACATATGAGCTGTACATGCGAGCTCCTGGGACTGTTTCAGCCACACAGCCCGTCTACCTCCCTGTCGGTGCTGCAAGCTGGTGATAAGGAGTCTTGCCCTGGAAACAGGCACCTGACAAGGAAGCTTCTAAGAAAACACCTCTCACAGTTGAGGAGATGGATCGAGACAACACACAAGGCTGGCCCTCATAATCCTGGGGGAGGATAAATTCAAGTCTCTGCAAGTGGTCCTGGGCTAGTTAAGGTCAGGAGGTTATAGTCAGCAGCCACGCTAGCCTGGTGCGTGTGCGGCCTGCACAGTCACACACAGCCTGCGTTCACCAAGGCCCTGAGCTCTGTTTCAAGATCTGCTGTCTCCATCTTGAAATCCTTAGTAAGCTCACCTTTGAACTTGTTGTTTTTAAGTGACATCTGACAGGACAATAGAACATGAGTGTGAGCAGAGACATCCAGAAGAAAGGAAAGAGCTTGAGATCTTAGTGCCTTTAAGCGGTACTTTTTTCCTGCCTTTTTAAAATAAGGGGCCCACGAATCGTGTAGCCAGTCCTGTCAGCAACCCTGAAGTAACAGCCTCCCAAGTCACCAGCTAACCCTAGAGGGACAGAATTAAAGCCATAATGACCATGTAGCTCTCTGGAGACTTCTCCACCTCTAATCCCATTTATACCAAAGAAATCTCCTTTCAGGCCTTGAGTCACTCACTTAAGGTTTACTTGGTACCCTCTTCAAATGCCCCCAGCTCAAAAAGACCATTGGTAAGAACTAGGACACCAGGCGCCTGCCTTCCAGAAAGCAAATCATGTCATGATACCACAGGATAAGAAGCATCCTAAGCAGCAGTAGGACCATCCCTGTGGTTATGACTAGGACAAGGACAGAGGCTGGGGCACCTGCTCAGGTCCTGTCCTAGGACCATCTGGTGAATATGTTTGTTAGATCACTATATAAACATTTGTTGAGTATCTACTGTGCACCAGGCACAACAGAAATGGAGACAGATACAGTCCTATCTTTGACAAGCTGAATCTAGTAAGAGATACGGGCATTCAGCAAATAAATTATAATGAAATGGGCTAAATATTTTTACACATATAAATAGTAGGCTGTAGAAGCACTGGATAATCAACTCTGAAAGAGTCAGAAAGTGTCCCAGAGGAGGATCTCAAAAGATAGACAGGAGTTTGCCATGCTAAAAATACCCAAGAGGGGCACCTCACTGGCTCAGTTGGTAAAGCTTATGAGTCTTGATCTCAAGGTCATGGGTTTGAGCCCCATGTTGGGGGTAGAGATTACTTTAAAAATAAAAAGAAGGGAGGGTACCTGGGGGGCCAGTCCGTTAAAGCATCCAATTTTGGCTCAGGTCATGATCTCGCATCTGTAAGTTCAAGCCCCGCATTGAGCTCTGTACTGACAGCTCGGAGCCTGGAGCCAGCTTCAGATTCTGTGTCTCCCTCTCTCTCAGCCCCTCCCCTGCTCGTGCTCGCTTACTCTTTCTCTCTCTCAAAAATAATCATTTAAAATAATAATAAATAAATAAATAAATAATAAAATAAAAAAGAATTAAAAAAACAGAGGGGGGTCTATCTCTAGCACCCATATTAAAAAAAGAAAGAAAGAAAGAAAGAAAGAAAGAAAGAAAGAAAGAAAGAAAGATTACCCAAAAGGAGCATCAAGCAGACCTGTCCACCTGCAGAATGGTGAGAAGCTGGGCACAACAGAAGCCTGGGCTGTATGGGAGGGGGATGTTCAGAAAAGAAGGCGGGACCAGAATTGTGAAAGTGGCCTCACAATTCCAGCCCAGGAATTTGGGCTTTATCTGGAATTTAAGAAGGGCCAAGAAAAGATTAAACAGAGTTCATTGTGCTTTTTTAGGATGATGCCTCAGCTGGTGGTATGTAGGAAGGCCTGGGGCAGGCAAAGCTGGGAGGAGGGAATCCTGGTAAGCAGGATGGTGAGGCTTAGTTTAAGGGGATGTCATAAGATCTGAGATACCACTCAGGCTGATTTGGTGACTAAGGGGATCTAGATGGTGGGAAAGATGACCATACTAAGTGTTCCTGGTTGGAAGGCAAGGCAGATGGGACCTCCACCATAGACACGCAATACAACCCACGGAGCAGGTTTAGAGGGGAATGTGAAGTCTGAAGTGCCTGTGGGGCATCTGGGCGTGTGTGCGTGACCGGCAGCTGGAGACAGAGATTTGGATCTCCTGACAGAGGCCCCAAGGATGGAGACACAGCTTTGGGCGACATTCACGGAGAAGCATTGGTCCATGCCACAGGAGGAAGGTCACCTTAAGAGAACTTGGGCAGCCACAGGGGAAAGGAACAAGGGCATTTCAGGGATGGCCAAAGATGGGAGGGACTGGCAAGAGACAGAGATGGAACTGAAGACACAGAGATGTTCATGCCATCAACAGGTGGCATGAATCAGCTGTGCTATAAGGAGTTCCAGTCAGATCACTGAAACAGGCAGTTAGGAGGGCAATGGTGGCTTCATTGGCACAATCTTAATAGGGGCAAAGCTAGATTACCATGGTTTGAGACAGTAAGAAAATCGGATAAGAAATGGAAGAAGAGAGGCAGTACAGTAGTTAAGAAAGACATGTAAGGTCAGGGGCTATAATTTAATGGTCAAATACACAGGAGAGCAAGAATTAGAGAATAGGTTCCTGGGGAGGCTGGGAGTAATGAGCTCTCGTAGAGAGCTAGAAGGTAAGAATGGAGGCCTTTGCAGGTTGGCTAAGACGGTGGAAGGAGGGGTAACAGGAGCATCTGTGTCAGGTGACTTCTATCTTCTTGGTTAGAGCCAGCAAGGAAGGTGAGGTCGGCTGAGAGCTGACGAAGGGCAACGCTCAAAGGCTTTAACAAGCCTTAGTTTCTAGGATGAATTCCTGCCCCTGAATCTTGGTTTCCAGGATGGATCTCTGCTTCCTGCTTCCAAGTTTCTCTGACCTTGGCCATCTGCTTATTGGATCTCTGCCTCTTGCCAGATTTCCGCAAGCTCACGTTCCACTGGTCTGCTCCCTGTCTGCTCTCCTTGCTGGGCTTCCCCGGCTGTTCTTCCTGGCTGGTGTGCACTTACTTGGCTTGCTGCGGACAGCTGAACCATCCTACTCTGGAAGGGGCCAGCTCTGCCTTCCCTGTGGCTTCTGAGCTATACCGCCCACAGAGCCTTCGGCCAATTCCAGCAATCTCCTAAATGATCTCTCCCTCTTCAACCCTCTCCTATCTTTCTAAAACTCTGCATTTGGCAACTCCTACCTTCCTCTCAACCCATCAATGCCTTCAAGCCTCTTCAAGGGCTCTCCATTGCCAGATAAGGCAGTGTAGCTGTGGCCCGGGCCACAAATATAATTTGGCTTGTGGAGTCCTTTAACAAAAGTTGAAGTTGTCCCATTAGCCACAGGTGCCACCCCTCCCTAATGCCTTGTACCTACCCCAGGCCCAATCCATGGACCAAAATCATCTTCCTGGCCTCTGTAGACATTTGACAATAAAGTCCACACCATCTTAAGATTCAAGGCCTTCCACTCTGACCCCAGTATGCCTCTCAAACAAGACTGTCATTACTATGCAAACCCCTTTTTCCAGAAATCAGTCTGCCCTGCTCTCCTTCCCACTCCTGGCCCCAGTATGGTTTCCCTGGAGACAAATATAGATATAGATATAGATATAGATATAGATATAGATATAGATATATAGATGATATAGATATAGATATAGAGATATGCCTGTCTTCTATCCTGTCATTCCACTTATCTGCAATGCTTCACCCTCTCTTCTCCACCTGCCATACTGAGAGCTGGCTCAAAGCCTGCCTCTACAAGGAAGCCTCCACAGACCATCCAAACCCACATCATTTTTTGCCTGGGCCCCTCATTTGGCCCTTTTGTATGTTTCTTTGTTCCTTAAGTTATCCTATTAGTTATCTTTTCTGGGGGTAACCTTCCTGTTTCCCCAGATCAGCCTATAAACAGGGTTCCCCTTAAGTCTTACATACAAAAGCCAACAGAGCAGATCTGCCTCTGTGTAATTTATCTCACACACGACCCAACTGTCGATTCATAAACCCTGGTCACCTCCTGACAACCATAAAATATCAGAGCAGGCACAAATTCGTAATGCCTTTAGGGTAGAGGCCACGTTTTATAGTAGTATACTGCCTAAAACCCAGTAGGTACTTGGTAAATGTTCACAATGAAGAAATATAAAAACCAGAAATCTCTTCCTGTTCAGAAAATCAAAGGATAAAACAGGCCCTGTATTGGGCCATGAACTCTCTGACTTGATGAAAACAAACAACTCTTGGCATATATCATGGTAACATAGGCATCCAAGGACAGGTATATTTCACCAAGGCAAGAAGGGAGACCCATTAGAAGAAGCAGGAACTAGGAAGTCCAGAGCTCTGGCCATAATACTAGCAATGATTTATAAGGTGAACTTGGACATCTCTCAACAGACACGGATTCTTCAAGGTAACAGGGTCCTTCCTTGTCACACTCTGCAGTTATACCGACAATCTGGTGGTGAGGGAGAGTGGGTGGCTGGAACAGAGGGACAGCTGTCAGAGCAGATGGACGCGCTGCTCACCTGTGGTGTCCCCCAGCCAATACTTCTGGTTCACCTGCCCTTTATCCCAGCTTCTGTGTTGCTCCCAAGGTCTGAGAGGCCATGATTCCAGCAAGCACCTTTACTCCTAATTCCCACCCAACCAGTTTGCTTTGGCTACGCACCGAATGCAGTGGCCCCCAGCTGAAATTCTAAAAATACAAACAATGTTAACATGCACTTGATAAAACTGTACCATGGGTCAGTACCTCCCATGCTACTCCAGGTGTCAGCCCAGTGATGTGACCTACTGGTGTAGGTATGACATTCAGTGGTCTGAATAACATGCCATGGCCACACTCTCCTTTGGCAGAAATCGAGGCCCTAAGGGAAGGTATTACTGAGATCTGGAAGTCTAAACCTTCTAGGAGGCTGGCTGGGTGTTGGCAGGAGCGCTGGATGTAGTTGGGTAGTGGAACATCTCTGCTAAGTGAAATAAGCCAGACAGAGAAAGACAAACACTGCATGCTATCGCTTATATGTGGAATCTTAAGGGGAAAAAACAAAACAAACAAAAAAAAAACCAAAAAAAACGAGAGGAGGAAAGAAAGCTTATTTCATAGAAACAGAGACTAGAATGGTGTTTATCAGGGGGGAGGGGAAATGGGGAGACATAGGTCAAAGGTCACAGGTATTCAGTTGTAAGAATTGTAAATTCTAAGCACAGCATGACAACCACAGTTAATAATTCGATACTGCGTACTTGAAAGTTGCTGAGAGTAGATCTTAAGCATTCTCACTGTAAAAAAAAAAAAATCTCACTCTATGAGGAGATGGATGTGCAAATTATCTTGGTAATTATTCCACAATGTGTATGAATACCAAGTCATCATGCCAGATACTTTAAACATATCCAGCTTTGTCAATTACCCCTCAATAAAAGCTGGAGGAAAACACAAAGGTAGAATTTGAGAGGTGTTTCTGTACCTTGCACTCAGGAAATATTTAATAATTGTTTGTTCCAGCTGAAGAGGAAGGTCTCAGATTTCTTTAAAAAAAAAAAAAAAAGCCAGAAAAACAGTTGTGAATGAGGAAGTCTGATAGGGGAATATAAGAAGCGGAGTGAATTTAGCGTCACAGAACCGAAGGGGTATATGGAAGAAATGGAAGAAAGAAGGCAGGGCACTGATTATACTGGAAATGAGAACAATGATTTGGAAAAAATGACTTTTGATCTGACTGCAGAGGGAGGCATCTGAAGCAGTCAAGCGGGAGGTTAAAAAAAAGAACCAAGAGCCAGACTGGAGACAACAAACAGCTACATAGACAGAGGCAGAGGAGAGGAAAAGACCCCTAAACATGTCTCAGGGGGAGGGGTCTTAAGAAATGAAGGCAATCTGGGGCGCTTGGATGGCTCAGTCAGTTGAGCGTCCAACTTCAGCTCAGGTCATGTTCTCACGGTTTGTAAATTCAGGCCCAGCATCGCTCGCTGCTGACAGCTCAGAGACTGGAGCCCGCTTCAGATTCTGTGTCTCCCTCACTCTCTTCCCCTCCCCCACTTGTGTGCACGCGCTCGCTCTCTCTCTCTCTCTCTCTCTCTCTCTCTCCCTCCCTCCCTCAAAAATAAACGTTAATTAAAAAGAGCCTGATTTTGGGGCGCCTGGGTGGCGCAGTCGGTTAAACGTCCGACTTCAGCCAGGTCACGATCTCGCGGTCCATGAGTTCGAGCCCCGCGTCAGGCTCTGGGCTGATGGCTCGGAGCCTGGAGCCTGTTTCCGATTCTGTGTCTCCCTCTCTCTCTGCCCCTCCTCCGTTCATGCTCTGTCTCTCTCTGTCGCAAAAATAAATAAACGTTGAAAAAAAAAATTAAATAAAAAATAAATAAATAAAAAGAGCCTGATTTAAAGAAAAGAAAAAAGAAATTAAGGCAATCTGAAAAGATGGGATGGAGTGGGATTCAGTGGCATACAAGGATGGGGTTTAACTTGAAGCTGTCTTCCCTGTAACATCAGACAGTGAGGTCTTCCCGATCACCATGTCCCCGCTCAGTACGCAGGGGGTGGGTCAAACAGTATTGTGGGAGGGCAACAACCAAGAGCCACTTGATCACTTACAGCTTGCCCTGGAATCAAACGCCTCTCTCCCCCATGGCACCTGTTGCAATACCAGGAAACACATCAAGTCTCTGCAAAAGAGGCACTCCTTTGATTAGCTGTTTTAAAACAAAAGTTTGAACACCCCTGGACTCAATGTACTAAGTATTGGTGCCTGGATGGCTTGACTCTGAAAAGAATTAGTCATTCTCTGTCTGATATGACTGCACAGCAACAAGAGGGCTCCTGCATGCCAACCATCTGATCATTTCAACATTTCTTAAAGCAAAGGTTTAACTTTGTTTTTTTCAACAGGTATCTGATAACTCAGGCATGCAAGGCAGCGAAACATTGAGAGCAGGCTTCTGTGATGCAGAAGCCACGGAAAGGCTACTAATGCTGAGAACAAATATTTTAGAATTTCCTGGGACTCTATTAGCTCTTCTCGACTCCTGGACTCTGTGTGTGTGCGTGTGCTTGTGCGTGTATGCATGTGTGTACACTTTTTAAAACATTTTTATTTACTTTGAGAGAGAGGGAGAGAGAGAGTACGAGCAGGGAAGGAGCAGATACACTTTTTTTTTTTTTAATTGAGCAAGGATATTTCACTGATGAAACCTATAAATAATATCAAAAGGCCTAGCATCTGGTCTCAGCTCTTTTCAGATGAAGAACAAACATCCCAGCACTAGTATAGGTGGGAACAGTACTTGACTAAGAAAGCATTCTGGTAGGATTCATTAGCAAGATGGGACAGTTTCTTATGAGGAATGTCTTCTAGATCGCACACAAAGATGTTGGTGCTGGGGCGCCTGGGTGGCGCAGTCGGTTAAGCGTCTGACTTCAGCCAGGTCACGATCTCGCGGTCCGTGAGTTCGAGCCCCGCGTCGGGCTCTGGGCTGATGGCTCAGAGCCTGGAGCCTGTTTCCGATTCTGAGTCTCCCTCTCTCTCTGCCCCTCCCCCGTTCATGCTCTGTCTCTCTCTGTCCCAAAAATAAATAAACGTTTATAAAAAAAAAAAAAAAAAAAAAGATGTTGGTGCTGTATTACAGGATTCTTATTAAGCTAACACTTAGTGGTCAGGGTCTCACTTAGGATGTTTTATTCATAAATGTTGCAAAAGTGAAATGAATTATTAATGCAAAGATCATCTGTCAGAGACAGGAATCATTAACAGCACTTCATGGTGGGGGTCGGTGTTTACAGAGACCAGTAATGCAAACTCAGAGCCTTTCCGTTCTGTGGTGACCACACGTTTAGGTTGGCCTCGGTCTCCGGGAACTGAGCTGATGCTATTTGCCAGCTGTCAGGCAGTCTCTGGGAAGAAACATACCCAGTCAACTTCCTCCCGACCACTTGTCCACACTACAAAACCTGCTATCACGATGGCCAACAGTAGGCCTCCGGGCTTCCTCTTCACAGTACCTGTGACATTACTGGGGAAAAGGGCACTGTGCTTAAATGCAGGGCCAGGCTCTTCAGAGTCAAACTAAAGCCAATATAGCCAATATTTACTGAGCACGTACTATGTGCCAAGCACTATACTAGGTGCTTGTATGTGCATTATCTCACTGCATCCTCAAAACCTTGCCATGCCAGAGGCACTGATATCATCCCCATGTGTAAGAAGCCAAGTCACAGATGTTGTGTAAATTGCTCAGGGTCACATAACTTGGAGTGGCAAAGCCAGGATTTAAATCTGGTTCCCTCCCTATTCCCAGGCCCCTGGTGTTGCCATCTACATCTTGCATAAAGTTTCAAGAGCGTGCGGCTGTCATTCCCTGCAGAGAGAGAGTCGTAACTGTCACTGCCATACTGCAAAATCTTTAGAAAAAATCAAGAGTCAGCTAAATGTTGAGAATTCAAGTGACTTTACAGACATAAACAGAAATCAAGGGAGACACAAGTTATAAACCTCATGAATAGGGTTGATGTTATTCTATCCCTATCACTTATGTGAAGCTAATTAACCTTGAAGAGTGGAGTCCTAGAACCAATCTGCTTGAACTTGACTCTCAGCTCTGCTACTAATTTTAGGCAAGCAACTGAACTTCCTGGGCCTCAGTTTCTTCAATTAGTAATAATAACAGGACTTCCCTCAAAGAGCTGTCACGAAGATTAAATGGAACAGAATGTGCCAAGGGCTCAGAACCACATATAGTACATCCTGAATGTTAACTGTTATTATTTTTGCCAATATGGGTCTATGGGCAAGACGCTTAAGTCCATCCAAATCTCCTTATCAACAAAACAGATCTGCACAGCATTGTTATGAGGGGTAAGTGAAATCAAATCCCCAAAGCATGTAACACGCAGACCTCCTAATGGTAGGAGCTCAAAAAGTATTCATTTGTTTTTCTCTTCCCAAGACAGCACTACCACTCACCCTTCCAAGACCTCTGTTTCCCATATTATAAAATGGGAGACCCATCCATTCCTTGGCCACTCACAGGCACATCACGGCCAGAGCCTGCCAAAGGCCAGGCTGGATGTGAGGAAACCTGGTTTCTATTTTTAGTTGCAGCTCTTGAGAAGCCACTTAACTTCCCTTAACTTCAATCTCCTCATTAATTCACTCATTCTATTATAGTTTTTTTTAAATGTTTACTTAGTTTTGAGAGAGTGAGAGAGGCAGAGAGAGACTGAGACACAAAATCCGGAGCAGGCTCCAGGCTCTGAGTTGTCAGCACAGAGCCTGACGCGGAGCTCAAACTCAAGAGCCGTGAGATCATGCCCTGAGCCAAAGGCAGAGACTCAACAGACTGAGCCACCCAGGCGCCCTCACTCATTCTATTATAATCTCAACAAATATGTTCCAGTCAGTGTGCTACACGTTTGAGACGCAAAGGTAGATAAATAAGGTACAATCCCCGACTGCAAAGCAGGCAACACTCTAGTTCGAGATGAAGGCATGGAACATGGAACAATTAAATGGATTGGCTGAAGTACGGACAAAATAGCGATGGCCCAAAGGCGGTAGTAAGCAGACTTACCTAGGTAGGGCAGGGAAAGATTCAGAGAAGACAGGCCCCTGAGTTGAGTCTTACAAGATGAAAGGGAGCTTCCCAGACAGAATAAGGGGGAAGGTATTCCACCATGCACAAGGCTTAGGATCCCAAACAAACAAACCAACCCATAAATAATTATAGCTGAGTATAAGGCATATCTAAGGGAGGCAGAAAAATAGAATAATAATATCTTCCCCACTTATCTTGTAGGATTTCCCTGAGACTGAATGAGAACATGTACTAAAATGCTGAAAAAGGGGCACCTTGGGTGGCTCAGTTGGTTGAGTGTCAGGTCATGATCTCGAGGTTCATGAGTTTGAGCCCTACATCGGCTCACGGCTGTCAGTGCAGAGCCTGCCTTGGATCCTCTCTCTCCCTCTCTCTGTTCCGCTCCCCCATTTGCTCTCTCTCCAGAATAAATAAACATTAAAAAAATAAATAAATCCCTGAAAAAGACACAGTGCTGCAGAAACATCATGTATGCTTATTACTAGTACTCTAGCAAGGCTCATGATGGACTGAATTTTCACCTATTTCCTCCCAGCATGAGACCCCCCAGCACTGTTTCTTTACCACCTTCGCCTCTTTCCTCTCTCCCCTGAGAGAAAGCAAGAGGAATTTAGCACTGACCTAAGTGGAGAGGTAGGAGGGAGAAATGACAAGAAAAACATGCAGCTCTTTGTTTCAGTTACCACAACCTTTTTCAAGGTCCTTTAGCCATAATGTTTCTTGTATTTTTTTTTTAATTTTTAAATGTTTATTTAATTTTGAGACACACACACTCACAGAGAGAGAGAGAGAGAGAGAGAGTGAGAGGGAGGGAAGGAGGGAGGGAGCATGGGAGGGGCAGAGAGAGAGGGAGACACAGAATCCCAAGCAGGCTTCAGGCTCTGAGCCATCAGCACAGAGCCTGATACGGGGCTCAAGCTCACGAACTGGGAGATCATGACCTGAACCAAAGTCAGAGGCTTAACCAACTGAGTCACCCAGCTGCCCCCATCATGTTTCTTATATTTTAAAAGATGTCAGTCATTATTGGCTGGAAAAGAAACCTCGACCATGGCTTTTCAAGCAGACTTGACCATAACCCATGTCAAGAAATACATTCTAGGGGTGCCTGGGTGGCTCAGCCTGTTAAGCATCCAACTCTTGATTTCAGCTCAGGTCATGATCTCAAGGTTCACGGGATCGAAGCCCGTGTTGGGCTCTGTGCTGCCAGCACAAAGCTGGAATTTGGGATTCTCTCTCTCCCTCTCTCCCCATCCCTACCCTGCTTGTGCTCTCTTTCTCTCAAAAATAAATAAACTTAAAAAAAAAGAAAATACGTTTTATATTACAATCCTGTACACACACAAAAAGTATTAGTTACAATCTCCTAATTGATTTCATTACAGGACACAACCTGAGGTTTGAAAAACACCACCCTAAGAGACAAGGCTAATGGAAGATTTCAAAAGTATGGTTCACAATACCCTCAGACTTCTTTCCTTTTTACTTTTTAAGACTTTGCAAAATAGAAGAAAATCCAGCCCATTTCCCAGGAAACGTAACATCCTTGTATTCACAGTTCACATGGCGTATTGTCTGACAATAAATGAGAGGTTTTCACGGGGGGCTTCTTGTGCATTTGTTTGGTTGCCACAGCCAATGAGCCTTGTTAACAAGTAGGATTTCAAAATACATGACCCTCTCTTAGGCAAGGCCTTGGTGCCCTGTGGAAAGCAGGGATCATGTGTCCGCAATGTCTTTTCCATGAGAACATTCAATAAGCAACTTCTTTCATGTAAAGGGCTCATCACACATTATGACCCTGAAATGAGCAAGCATTCTGCCTCCGGGCTGCTAAAATGGGCACACAATGCCTAGATGCCTTTCCACCCATATACAGATTTAAAATTCACACTATCATCACATTCCTCAACAAGGAAAAAAAATCTGCTCCCTAACCAGCTCTGTATGCTTTGTATGCAACCAAAATACTAAATTAAAGCTGGAAAGACACACAAAGGTCATCTGGTCTACCTCTCTCCTTCCAAAGAGGATGGCCAACTAAATTTCCTGACTCACGGTTGAGCTATTTTCTGTTGTACCGCAACATGCATCAGTGTTCCACCAGGCCTTCCTTGTGGCACTACTCAAGCTTTAGATGTTTCTATTGTCCTTTTGATTTTGTTACTTCTCTTACTTAAAATCCCTTGCCCACTCAAATCCCACCCATCCTTCCAGATCACATCCCAAGCCCTCCGAGAAGCCGTCCCCAAACTCCACCTGTCCATCCCATCTCCCTTCTCTGAAATGAGATTCAGCTCACTGAATTCATGCAACTCTTTGCCTTTTAGATGCTGTTCAACAGACAGTTAATATATATTAATTGACTGACTTTGTAATGTTTAAAAGAGGGTATATTGAAAAGAAACTCCAATCTTATATTAATCTTTCCCACAACATATATATCAATGCAAGCAGAAAAGTCCAAATGATTAAATCAGATAATCATCACAGAAATAAGTAGTAAGCTACTAATTTGCACATACATAGAACCAGTGACTACAGTGATGATAGATGCTACCACTGCTGATTTTTCAGAGATGCTATTATTTGGGAGACGCTTGCGTTAGGCAACTGAATTCTTACATGTATCTTCCTCCCTGAGGAGATACTATGATAGATGCTTTCAAGGAAAAAGACTGTGCTTTGATACACAGTCAACCCACTGAATTCTGTGTCGACTTTGGTCACTTATTGTTATAACAAGATCATTGGATTTATAACTTGCAAAGAATTTAAAGATCATCTAATCCACCTCACATGATGAAATTTAACCAGGAAAAAGTGAGCTAATAATATGCTTTGTATCACCCTTGTAGGAAATGACAGAGTTGTGGCTAAAACCATATCTTCTGCAATCCAAAGAAATCAGGATCTCCAAGTCTAAAAACCTCATACTACCCAGCTCTTCAGTTTCATTTCCTCTGTCCCCAAACTTCTCATCTTCCACCAGATCCCTCTGTCTCACCACTAAGGAACTTCCCCAGGTCCTCGCCACCAAACTGTCTTCCCGCCATTAACCAATTCCCCCACATTGTTCCATCTAAGTGCCACAACTTCTCTTATCCTACTTAGCAATTTCACAGTTTATTGGTTTTTTTTCCCTTATCGAACACCACACCTGCCAAAACTACATAGCTCCTGTATTTCACCCTTCCATAACCGTTCCAGACAAAGTTACATTCAAACCTGAAGCTAGTGACCATCACTATCCTACAGAGTCCTGTTCTCCCCACCTAGGATTACAGACTGTAGATGATATATAATAAGCTGAAAACAGAAAGCTTTCTCTTTAATCAGGCAGGTAACCTCTCAAGACAAATGGCCAAACAAACAATGATGCTTGCAAATCCAGAAGGGAAGATAGCAGAATTCACTGACAATCCCAACAAATACTGAACATCACTCTTCACCAAAAACATCAATACCCTATCTAGTTCAAGGGTGGAAAAACCGATTAATGTGACTCCTTCCTTTTCTTACTTTTAGTCTACATTCTTATCAAGGGGTGAAATGAAGAATGAGGGGGTGAAAGCAAAAGACAGAATAAAGAGAAAACCAGTAAAAAGTCCAAATAAATCAAAACTGGCTGGAGAGTACAGTGTTACACATGTGGGCTCTGAAGGCCAACCATACGGTGAGTGCTGGTGACACTATCCATCGCTGAGTGGCCTTGGGCATATAGCTCTGCTCAGTTTCTCCATCTGGTAAATGGGGATAACAGTGGCACCTGTATCACAAGATCGCCATGAGGATTAAACCGGATGGTATCTACAACACACTTGGGACAATGCTTAACACATAGTAAGTACTATATAAATACTTGTTAACGAAAACAAACCCTCAGTTTGAAATCATTTTAACCATCACGCTATGTATCTGCTGACTTCCATATCTGACTAGCAATTTCAGGACCCAGAGGTATCACGATGCCTCCCATACCATACGACAGATTCCCTACATCCTCTAATATGAATTGTTTCCCAAGAATTCATTTCATAATTCCTTTGTACTGGGACTTGACGGGAACATTCTCCAGGGTCTCTCAACAACAGTCCTCGCTGCTGCAGCCACCACACATGGTGAGAAATGGCCTCTCTGACAGAAGACAAGGCCTGTGAGCCCACACAGCACCAGTTCCACCTGTAACCCGGCCTAGAACGACAGGGCAGCCGACCAGACTGACAACAAAACAAAAGGAAAATTCTTTGCACCCAAACACCTCTTCTAGGGACAGGGCTCGCAGTGCAAAGCCAAAGTCCTCAGAGCTGTTCAAATTTGCTGTCCTAAAGCCTCTTCTCCCTTTATTCATTTTGTTCTGATCAGGCTATACCAGATTTGATCTTCTCAAAGTCACCTAAAAACTACTAGGTTTGCTGGGGCTCCTGGGTGGCTCAGTCGGTTAAGTGTCCAACTTAGCTCAAGTCATGACCTCGTGATTTGTGAGTTCAAGTCCCACAACAGATTCTGTGCTGACCACTCAGAGCCTGGAGCCTGCTTTGGATTCTGTGTCTCCTTCTCTCTCTGCCTCTCCCCTGCTCACATTCTTTCTCTCTTTCTCAAATAAACATTAAAAAAAAATTTTTTTTTTCTTAAACTACTAGTTTGCTAAGCTAAGCCTAGTAAGACCTTATCTCACTCTACTTCACAAGACTACTCACATTGCAGATACTCCCTTTCCTTGATGGCTCTGTTCTCACAGCTTCTAGGCCACCATATTCTCCTGGGTTTTCTGGCTACTCCTTGGAGGGCTCTTTTGTTGGTTGTTCCTTGCCTCCCCACCCTCCCTACACTGGAGGGCCCCCAGGCTCGTTCTTTGGTCCTCTTCTGCATGTTCGCCATCCACATTCACCCCACTATGGTGAGCTTATCCACTCTTCTGGTTTAAAATACCATCTCTTCCCTCAATGACTCTCAGTGAATCTCCAGTCCAGACTTAATCCCTGAACTCCTGATTCAATAACTCACTTGGATGTCTAATACGATTCTAAAAACCAAACTCCCGATCTTCCCCCCAAACCTCCTCCTTCACAGCCTCCGCATCTCAATCAATGACACGCCCCACCCTCCCTCCTCCTGTCACCGTGCTTCACACCTTATCCATCAGCAAATCCTGTCACCCCGATCTTTACAAAACATCCAGAATCTGACAAGGCACTACCTCCCAACTGCCCTCTCGGCCCTGTCACTATCACCTCTGTGAGTACTGAAATGCCTGCCCTCTTATATTTTCTTGCCTTTGCCCTTGCCCCTCGCAAAACAGCATCTAAAGAGGTACCGTTAAAATGCAGGTCCAATCATGTTACCTCCTTGTTCAAAACCTTCCCATGGCTTCTCATCTCCCTCAGAAAAACCAAAGTCCTTATGATAACTACACAGCCCTATGTGATCTGAGTGACCCTAGCACCTCTCATCAGCTCCCGGACCTCCTCTCTTTCCACTCTCCCCACTTGCTCTACTCCAGCCACACTGGCCTCCTTGCTGTTCTAGGTTCCTATCCTTACTGCATCTCCTGCCCAGATGGCCTCCCCCAGACACACACACACAGCTCGCTTCCTCACCACCTTCACGTCTGCTCAAAAGTCATCTTCAGCGGAAGCTAGAACTGCAAACTAGACCTGCTTAGCCTCCTTATCTTCCTGCCCTGCTTTATTTTTCCCAATGAGACTCATCAACTTATTTAATAATTTTTAATTATAAATATAATATAATTTAATTATATATAATTATATATTATATACATATATAATATATTTAATTTAATTAATAAGTCATATAAGTATATATAATATATAATATATATTAATTAATATAAATCATAATATAATATATATTTATATTAAAATGTATTACAAAATTATTTTCCTTGTCCCCATTACAATACTTGACTTGTTTTCCCCTGCAATAGTGTAAACACCAAGCACATTGGGGATTTATGACTGTTCTTGTTCACTACTGCATTCACTTAGCAAGCACCTTGTATACACTAGGCACTCAATAAATATTTGAATGAATGGGAATAATGGCTCCCTTGGTTCCTCTTACCTAAGACAGTCATCACCGTCTTCATTAGCTTCATGGGTGTCCTTCGGCGGGTGATGGACCCACTTGTATGTGGAGACAAAACGTTGGTTTTCCTCTTGACATACATGTAGATTCTCAGGTACACCACAACCATGATGAAGAAGGCCACAAGGTTGGACACAGTCCAGAAAATGAGGTAACTCCTGCTGTAAATGGGGGCCAGGGAAGAGCAGGCAGAGATGTCACAGAGGCAATTCCAGCCCAGTGTGGGGACCGCCCCCATAAAGATGGCAATGGCCCAGACAAACAAAATGAGCAGCGTCACCCTCTTTTTCGTCAGGTTGCTGTGGATCCGCATCCTCATGATTGACATGTGCCTCTCCACAGCAATAACCAACAAATTGGTCAGAGAGGCGGTCAAGCTAGTGTCCAGGAGCCCCTGGCGGAGAAACCAGCGGTTGACGGTCAAAGTTTTTGAAACGGGGCCAGTGTTAAACATCAGGAATACATAGGCAATTCCAGCAAAGAAATCTGCAGCAGCTAGGTTAGCCAACAGGTAGTAGAAGGGGAAATGAAACTTTCTGTTTTTGATCACTGCTGCGATGACTAGAGAATTAGAAAAAAAAATAAACAGGCAGAAAAATGTTCCAACACACAAAACAATCACAAGCTTCGTTCCTGTCCACTCATCGGCAGTGTCTGTGTTGCTCCTATTATAAAAAAAGTCCATCCGCTTATCATAGTAACACTCATTCATTGTGGAGAAGAACCGAACATCCTAGAAAGAAATTTAAAGAAGAAACAAACATCACTCTTTGCAAATTCAATCGCTAAACCACCAATTGCCACTGCTAAGCCCCGTGTTCTAGCCAACTTCTGTTAATCCTTCAGATCCCGGTGTAAATGTCCCTTGCTCCAGGACTCTGGCCCCTGACCTCCTATCACAACATTTATCTTGCATTAGTAATTGTTGTCTGTTTCCCAGGCTACGTCCCAAGCTCAGTGAGGGATGGTCTACGGCTGTTTTGTTCACCATTAAAATCTCAAGACCCACCTGTCCTGGCTCCCTCATGACCGGTATTTCCTGAATGGCTGGCTGGTTGAATGAATGATCATGGATCAGCAACAGATCAGATATTCTGAGCCCTGCAATATCCACTCTGCACCAGTAACAACGACAACACAGCACGTAAATCCTTTCTCCTGGTGGTTTCCAGTTCATTCCTTACTCATGGATTCTGTTCACTAGGCAAGGGCAAGTTGGTAAGGCCAGGCACATTCTCACCAAGATAATGAGTACTGAGATACTCTTCACACGACCAAATGGACTCCCCAAGAGATCGGTCTTGTACCACTTCTGATTCTACTCCTGATCCTCCTTTTGCCATCTTTTCGTCTCAAGCTGTAATAACAACACTCACTTATTAAGCATGTGATGCAGGGCTGAAGACTTTGTTCTTAGTACTCCTCCTTACTTTTTTTGTTCACTTCTTCCTTATTGTCCTAATTCAAATTATACCAGTGGGGATCTGCTTACTGGATTTTCAGACTCAATCAGTTTAAATCACTTTCCTTCCCTGGGCTTTCAACGCAGCGGGTGGTGTGAGCTCTGGAGGTTAGGCAGACTTCCAAGGATGTAAGAACATACCTGCCAAGTGAGGGTGAGTCCTCAGGACATATGTCTGAAAGTAGGCCCCAAACTGGGGCATCAGGCAGGCAGAGAAGACGCTGATCTCAGGACAAGATCTCTTGGACACCAAAACTAAGGGATTCTGGCCAAGGAGGGGTTGAGAGGAGCCTAAGGATCCCTATCCATCTATGCTTGGTGGAGAGAGAACAGGTGTTCTGCCTCACAGTGGTCTGGCCACAGCCATGAAGGGTCCCATCAAAGGAAGCTGGAGTTGAAAGCCAGGAAACCGAGAGCTACGATGACTATGGGCTCCCTTTCAAGGACTGAGGCTGCAATTTATTAGCTGGAAAACCAGAGATCCAGTAGGTCCAGGCACTAGCAGTCCACTGGTGTGAATGATGTGGCTCTAACAGTACGAGCTTGACAGAAATCCCTAGCTTTTAAGATTCTTATAAATGCTGTAATCCAATACCATATCCAGAATAAGGATAAGCAGAGCAGATATCAATTTGAAATGGCACAAAATAGAAATATATCTTAGACCGTCTTTTTTTGTTTTTAGTTTTTATTTATTTATTTATTTTGAAGGGGGGAGGGGCGGGGGGGGGTAGAGAATTCCATGCTCAGCGCAGAGCCTGACACAGGGCTCAATCTTACAACTGTGAGAACATGACTTGAGCAGAAATCAAGAGTCAGACACTTAACCAACTGAGACACTCAGGCACCCCCCCTGGGTTTCCTTTTTAATTCATATTTTAATGGTGTAATGATACTTTAACATGAGTTAGGTACCTACTTCTCTGTCATAGTAAATACGAAGTAAAATATCATTTTATATGCTTAAAATAAACAAACTGGCAATGGTCTCAAGAGGCAAATGGTTCTAGTGTCTTTCAATTACAAGGAAAGGGGACTCAATTTTAATCACAAAAGAAAAACTACTCTCTTTGGCAGACATTCACCAACGTTTAACTGCCAAGAGCAGACAACTCCATCAACAGGCCAACATACCTATGCTGTATCATGGTAATTTTCCCCAATTAAAAATATATAATTTTAATAGCTTCAGAAGGTTCCAGTGTATGAACATGACACACTTTATTTAACTAATCCCTACATGTTGGACATTTCAGTTGTCTGTAATATTTAGCCTCTATGAGCAAGGCTGCACTTTTGTACATTAATCTGTACATACTTGGCCAACTATTTGCTTAGGATTTCTTTCTTTAAAGAAAAGGACCAAACCCTTGTTTATTTATTTTATAAAGGCAACCCCACAGTCGGGGTTGAAGGTCCCCTCTGGATGGAAGCAGCCCAACTGACCCACCACCAACAGGCAGTTTGCCCAAGAGGATTGCTTAGGATTCATCCACAGATTTCAACTTCATGAAGTAAAGGGTATAAGTTTATTTAAAGGTTTCTGATAAATATTGTCAAACTCATCGTATTTCTAATCCCACCAGTTGCATATGAGAGTTGAAGACACTAATCTAGTGTAATTCAATTCAAATATTCAAGGAGAAAACTCAGCTTTCAACAGTATTAAAAGTATATGGAAATTCAAGACAAACCATTCAAGAACATGAAGAATCTTAATGGTGCAATTATTATGTGTTCTTTCACTAATAAAAAATAACTTATGTACTTTATTTTGCTATATACTCTAGATAGCTAAGAGAAACATTTATTTATATATATATATAATTTTTTAAATGTTTCTTTATTTTTGAGAGAGAGAGAGAGAGAGAGAGAGAGAGAGAGAGAGAGAGAGACGGAGCATGAGTGGAGGAGTGGCAGAAGGTGAGGGAGACAGAATCCGAAGCAGGTTCCAGGCTCTGAGCTGTTAGCACAGAGCCTGATGTGGAACTCGAACTCAGGAGCCACAAGATCATGACCTGAGCCCAAGTCAGATGCTTAACCAACTGAGCCATCCAGGTGCCCCAAGAGAAACACACTTCTAATTTAAAAGTTATGTTATCCTTGACTAACTCATCAGCAATATCAATTAATAGGTCAGAAAGACACTGGGATAAAGATACCACCAAGAACACTTTAATTTCCTGAATTTCCTCTTGAAGGGGTCTTAACATTTTAGTTTTGGTTCATAAATATGGTGGAATTTGTAATTATATGATACCCTAAAACCTCAATGATTTTTACTTGAAAAATCTTCAAATTCAACTTTCCTTCCATCAAACCCCAAATGGCACATTCTTAGAACATATTTCAACAAAAATCGTCCTGAGACTGAGAAGTAGTTTTGTCTTACCACGTTGAGGGAGAAACCACAGAAAAAAACATGGTTAACCAGAACTCTCACCAAACAGCTCCCTACCTCCCAGCCTCAAACCCTACTTTTGGGAGAAACCAACAATGAGAGCAAATAAAGTTCACACAGGGAAACTATGAAAAAGATTCCCTAGGATGGAATATTGTACAGCCACTGAAAATTGTATTTACCATGAAGCTGTATTTACCATGAGAAAAAGCACACACATGCCATCATCTTAAATTTAAATAATTATATAAGTATGTATGCATACGCATACATATATATTCATATATATGCACACACATACATTTCATTTTTTTTCTTTTTCTGGAAATAAAAAGATTTATTCATTTTAAAAGCCCACTACAGAAAAATGTACACATCTACATTTCTCAAACTTTACACACATATATTTCTTGAGTTATCCTTTAAAGATACAGAAAAATAGAAGGAAAAAAATCTCAAAGTGCAAATAGTTCATTAAGGATGGTAGAATCGGGGATCATTTAAAAAATTTCTTTCCTGGGGTTCCTGGGTGGCTCAGTTGGTTAAGTGTCCGACTTTGACTCAGGTCATGATCTCACCGTTAGTGAGTTCGAGCCCCACATGGGGCTCTCTGCTGTCAGTGCAGCGCCTGCTTCAGATCCTCTGTCCTCCTCTCTTTCTGTCTCCCCTGCCAGCACTCTCTCTCAAAAATAAACACTTAGAAAAAATTCTTCCCAGTTTTTTCTCTGGTCTACATTTTCTGTAATAAGTAAGTAAAGAGACTTTTAAATGCTAGTTTAATTCTGCCTTGGGACCATACATTCCACTTAATGTATCCTACCTTTCTTTGACAAATATGGCTGTGAAAAATCAAAATTCACGTTCAAAGGAAAAGCCTCAAGGATTCGCTATGTTCATTATTGCTACTCTCACCAGCACAGCACACTTGAGAGTTTTTCAGTGATAATGAAAATAAAATGGTTTCCTGCCTCAAATGTCATATAACCGTAAAACCTCAGACATTGACAACTAATCAAATCAGGACATCCCTTTCCCCAGCTCTCCTGTAAAACGTTTCCTAATGAAATCACCCCAGAGCTTCAAAAATGAATAACTAGAAGGGGTGCCTGGGTGGCTCAATTGGTTAAGCATCTGATTTCGGCTCAGGTCATGATCTCGTGATTTGTGAGTTCAAGCCCCGCATCCAGCTCTGTGCTGACAGCTCAGAGCCTGGGGCTTGCTTCGGATTCTGTGTCTCCCTCTTTCTCTGCCCCTCCCCTGCTCATGCTCTGTCACTTTCTGTCTCAAAAATAAATAAAACATATTAAAAAATTTTTTTTAATTGAATAACTGGAAGTTTTGTGAATTAGTGCTTTTGATTTTTTTTCCTCCCCCCATCATATGCTGCAAGCTTATTGATGGTCCCTAGTACATACTAATGACAGATCATCATATTTTCTTAGTTGGAAATTACCAAAAAATTTAATGAGCTCATAACAAATGATCAATTTATTATCTCTTGAACTCTCTCAAACGCTTAAAATAGGATTCTGTGATCCGGGCCTAAACATCTCCTCCGCAGAGACACCTTCTCCGAAAACTCCAAAGTAACCACAGAGCCCTGTTTTATCTTCACCACGGCATCTATCATTTGTTACATATTTTCTTCCGTGTCCATGCATCATTTATGGTCCATTTCCCACCACTGGACTGTTCTGCTCCAGGAGAACAGGGATCTTGCCAATTCCGACCACATCTGTGGCATCAGCATTTGTGGGAGGAACGAATAAATCTCGGTCCTACACTCTCTCTTCTCCCACTAACACGAAAGGGTCAAACACCATTGCTGACCTCCGTATCATGCACTAAATATGTCCATTAGAGAACTACCTACCTCTGTTCTTGGGTTAGTTAACTTCCTATGTCCACGTCATTACTACTATTCCTAACTGCTAATATTTGAGTGATTACTTTGTGCCTGGTGGGTCATCTCATTTAATCCTCCCAACAGTGACGCCCATACTATCACATCCATCTGGCAGGTGAGGAAACTCAAGCGCCCTTCCCTAAGGTCACACAACTAGTAAGAGACAACCCTGGATTCTGTTCAGGCAGCTGTGTTCCCAGGCCCGCATGCCTATGGACGCCACTCCACTTTGTCTCCACGGGCAAACAAAACACGCAACAACTACAGTCACACTTACAATCACTACAGAATTACCAAAACAGAATGATCCAATCAAGACACATTCAAAGACCGTCCTGTACCATAAAAAAAAATCTAGGCGTTATAAATAGCCTGGGTTTCTTTGTTTTGCTTTAACAGCCCTGAGAAGCACAGAAAAGGCACTTTTCTGAAAATTTGTTTTCAAATTTTATGGGAAGTGGGCCACACAACATGGTCAATTTCAAGACTAATGTTGCGAAGCTTTAATTCTGCCAAATCCCCAGCTGCTTTTTTTTTTTTCCCCCCCCCCCCCTTTTCTTCTTCTCTTTTATACCAAAGGTTTAGAGGATTTGGCTAGTTCCGACCCCCCAAACAAAAGATGTTAAACTTTGGAGCTATTACCACAACTTCAAACTTCAGTAATTTAAGACTTCATAAAATGATGGCTTAGGAAGTCTATATGTGGAATCCAAATGAAAACTTCATGAGCAAAGCTTTCATTTAGACTCTCCCAAACTTGATTCTCTGAAAAAATGTTCAGCTAGCCCATAATGTGGAAACAATTATGAAAATTAAGACATTTGAAAACCACTCAAGCAGCTTTTATTTCTGGCTACATCTCATAAGACACGGTGCTGCTGGCCTTTTAGCTGGCTTTCAATGATGCTCCCCCTTCCTCCTAGGACACAACAGGGGGCATCCTGAACGAGGTCAGTGGGTGCTGTGCACACTTCCTTTTCCTGAGGCCTGCAAATGTGGAATAGTCCGCTCCCCTCTGGAAACCCCAGCCAGATGGGAGTTGGAGGTTAGGTCAGTTGCTGTGCTAATGGCCAGAAACGAGACCACTTCTGCATAAGCAATCACGTTTGCTCACTGAATTCTTTTTAATAATTCATGTTAATAGTAAAATCAGGATAGCATGGGAGATTTAAGTCCACATGTGATCCCTGAGGTTCATTTTAGCCATTAGTTTCAAAGCCTTTGGACTTTGCTATTCCCTCTGCCCAGAAGCCTCTTCCCCACTTCATTCCTGCTCAAATGTCACTGCATCAGACAGCCCTCCTCTGCCACTCTCTAAAGGAGCACCTCACGCCACCCTGCTGAGCTTTCGCCCCCTGTCCTGCCTCATTCTTCTTTGCAGCATTTCTGACTACCTGTCACCATCTACTGGGGTTATGGTCTACCTCTCATGAGAAGGAAGTCAAGGACATTGTGTTGTTAGGGTGTGTCATCCCCAGTACCTGGAACAGCGCCCAGCACACAGTAGGCACTCAGTAAAACACTTGTTAAACGTAGAACTAAATGCAATCCTTGTGCATACATGTCCGTGTGCCCGTAACTGTTTACCCAATCCGAGCGTTATTACTTTCTTCTTCTGTGTACCCTCTAATTTGGATCTCACAACTCTCTCATTTTCTCCATGGACTTGGCTCCAAGCCCCAGTGGTTGAGAGGTGTGAGGAGTAGAGTTCACCACCCTTGAACAGGGTGGTCTGAAGGGCAGTCCCACAATTGAGACCTCTCCCTTGTGTGTATGGATATCAGAAACTATGACTCCTCTTTGAACATAACTTCAAAAGAGAGGGCAACCCAGGGGCCAAAGCTAGAACAATTTGAGCAACAAAACAAAACAGCATTGGACTATAAACCAGTGTATAAAATAAACACTCTTAATGCATACTGATGTGAGTAAATGACTGAATAACAAATGAAAAAGAGGAGATAAATTTCCCATGCAGAAGAATTCCAAATAAATTATACAGACATTCTACTCTAAAAGAGGGGAACATAACTCCTCCCAGAGGACAGCAGGGAAAGGGCAGGGGGTGGGGAGGGGTGAATCACTTTTCAGTGGAGAAGCTTGACAAATGACTTTACGGAGGTGATCAAGGTCAACAGCCACAGTGATAAGTGATGTTGCCAATCTGTAATCTTGATATATGTTAAGAATGGCACTCTACTGTTCCCCAAACCCACAACTACAGTCTCATCACGAGAAAACTCTCAGACAAATCCCAATTGGGTGACATTCTGCAAAATTCCTGATCAGGACTCCTCAAAAACTGTCAAGGTCAAGAAAAATAAGGAGAATCTGAGAAACTGTCACAGTGAAGACATAAGGAGACATAACATCTAAATACAATACGTGTCTTGGATCCTAGAATGGAAAAGGGACATTAGGGTAAAAACGAAGAAAATCTGAATAAAATACGGACTTAGGTGATAATGCTATATCCATATCGGTTCACTAATTATAACAAATGTACCACATTGACGAGATGCAAATAATAGAAAGAACGGTGTGTGGGAATAGAAGTATAACAAGGGGACTCTATACTATCTGCTCAATGTTTCTGTAAATACAAAAAAGGGAACCTGCCCGGGTAGTTCAGTCAGTTAAGCACCCAACTTCAGTTCAGGTCATGATCTCACGGTCCATGAGTTCAAGCCCAACGTCAGGCTCTGCGCTGACAGCTCAGAGCCTGGAGCCTGTTTCAGAATCTGTGTTTCCCTCTCTCTCTCTCTGCCCCTCCCTCGCTTATGCTCTCTCTCTCTCTCTCTCTCTCAAAAGCAAACATTAAAAAAAATTAAAACACTCACATTTAAAAAATAAAATAGATTTTAAAAAAGAGAGGAGAGGAAGTTATCAACCTCACTACAGTCATTTCAAGATAAATAAAGCTCACGTTTCAACAGTTGCTGTACTCTGTTAGGGTAAAACACACAGAGGAGAAGCAATTTGTTTGAGATTCAATTTAAATGGATACTGTCTGTGACTGAGTATCTCTTAAGAAGGAATAGTAAAGTCGGGCATACAAAATTGTTCTGATTTAGACCCTCTGTCTCCACACAACAAGGCCTCCACAATGCACCCAGTGCCTCTACTGGTGGTAAAGTTCCCAGGCAGTGGCCACACAGAGGAGGGGCAGACACACGCGGGGTGCATTTGGGAAATGACAAACTTCCGTGGCTCCGGTCGGTCGTGCTCGGCCCAGCGGTGGTGACCTGCGGGGGAGAGCTGCAGCTGGAGCCTGGCAGAATAAACATGTCCCTCTGCCACTGCACGCTTCTGAGCCCTTTAGGTAAGGAGGACCGTCTGCTGCATGGCAGCTGGTTCGACCCCTGCTCTCTCTCCCCATCGAGTGGGCGGATTCGTAAGAGGCCACGGTATACACACAGTGCTTCTATCTACGACTTGTTTACTAAACAACCGTGAGTGAATGTATTGTTCCCCAGATGTCGATGATGACTGAAGTCTGTCTTAAACCTCTCGATTAAACAGGAAAGCAAAACATGCAGAACTAAACCAAAGAAGTGACACGTGGGTTTTATGTGATCAGCAGATTCCCTGACTTAACTTGCCCAAATAGAATGTGAATGTTTCATTGTGTTTGCTTTATCTATTATGCAATTTTAGTGCCATCTAATCCACGAGGCTAGAAAGATGACAGACACTTTGTCCTCTGACCCTCTCAAAAGTAAAGACGCTAAGCATAATGCTTAAAATGAATGTTCACACACAATGAACATGTTCTATCACACAGCAAATAATCCTTAGACCGTTATGTAATCACATGCTTTACTGTTTGGAGGAGGAAAGTGCCATAATTTAAAGTGTAGACATTTATAGCTAAAAGAAGTATCTTGTACAAAGAACTCTGTCACTGTGAAAATATATTTTGAGAAACTTCAATGTTCCTGCTTATAGCAAAGACTTTCCACAAGAAGAAAATTAGGTTTCTGAGGGGCGCCTGGGTGGCTCAGTTGGTTAAGCTATCGACTTTGGCTCAGGTCATGATCTCGCAGTTCGTGAGTTTGAGCCCCGTGTCGGGATCTGTGCTGACAGCTCAGAGCCTGGAGCCTGCTTCGGATTCTATGTCTCTCCCTCTCTCTACCCCTCCCCTGACCACGCTCTGTGTCTCTGTCTCTCAATAATAAAAAGATGTTAAAAGAAGAAGGAGAAGGAGAAGGAGAAGAAGGTGATTAGGTTTGTTTAGATGTAAAACCCACAACAGACAAAATTTTGGTCCAAACCATTTGTCTCAACCTAACTGCAATACTGCATTCCCTTGCTCACTCCTTTGCATGGCCCTGTCCCTTGCCTCCAGTCCTAAAATGGATCTTCAAGAGTCTCTTGCTTTATACAGTTTGTTCCAAATACTCCCCCACTGTCACCAGCGATGGGTCCATAGCGATCTGCAGTGTGGCCCCTCTGTGCTTCTGGAGATGACGCCAGCCCAGGTTAGTGCCTGACTGAATTCTAAAACTCTGTATAGAAAGGAAAATCATATTTTCTTTTTTCTTTTTTAATTTTTTTTTCAACGTTTTTTATTTATTTTTGGGACAGAGAGAGACAGAGCATGAACGGGGGAGGGGCAGAGAGAGAGGGAGACACAGAATCGGAAACAGGCTCCAGGCTCCGAGCCATCAGCCCAGAGCCAGACGCGGGGCTCGAACTCCCGGACCGCGAGATCGCGACCTGGCTGAAGTCGGACGCTTAACTGACTGCGCCACCCAGGCGCCCCGAAAATCATATTTTCAAAGCATGTGGCTATAGTAGGTAACAGTTGTTTTAATCAAGGCTTCAGAGGTTCTTTTTTCTTTTTTTTTAATGTTTATTTTTGAGAGAGAGTGCAGGCGGGCTAGGGGCAGAGAGAGAGAGAGAGAGAGAGAGACAGAATCCGAAGCAGGCTCCAGGCTCTGAGCTGTCAGCACAGATCCCGACACAGAGCTCAAACTCATGAGCCCCAACATCATGACCTGAGCCAAAGTTGGACACTTAACCGACTGAGCCACCAGGTGCCCCAAAGCTTCGGAGGTTCTAAAAGAGAGCACCACTACTGCTAAACCAATAAGCCAGAGGGTCTCCTGCAGGGATTCTACGCCCTGGTCAGGGAGCAGCACTCGTCACTCAAGTGGGAATTTCACAGCCCTCCCCATCCTGCCTCCCTCTCCCACCCCGCAGGGCCTGTCTGGTAGTTAGAGCACAAAGGTGGCTGGTCATGGAAATGCATACAAAAAGCATCTGGGCGATATGCCTGATCTCAACCGTGGGCCCCCCTAACCCCCGCTCCAGCCTTCTCCTTGTGCTCTTTACCCTGCAGGACTCCATCAGCAGCTCCCCTGCCCTCCAGCTCCAGCCAACGAAGAGGCACAGCAAGAGACTGTGAGGCTGTGAGGCGGGAGAAGGCAGAGCTGAGACACTGACGGTCCCTGCTCCTTCCCCGCCGGGCTGCCGTGGACTGGCCTGGTTAGCTGCTGTCAGGCAGCCTCCCCCTCCCCTTGGCTTTCAGGTTGAGGAGCCTTGACTGCTCCTTGCTGCTTCCAGCTCTCGGTTGGCACCGCACCATCTCTTGTTGGTTTCCGTGAACTCTGCCCTCTGCCAGTTACCAAGTGACCGTTTCCCCTGTTCCAATTACCAGTGTGACCGTATCATCTGTTTCTTGTGGAACGCTGATGATACAGATGTCATTTAAAGTACACTGTAGCATGACAAAAACAGGTTATTTTCAAGCTTTTAATATGTTATGGAGCTTCTTAAATCTTTTAGTAATATTTAGTAATATTAACATTTCTTAACATTGTGAATCCAACAAACAACTCCCAGAGAAGGAAAGAGGGATAAATCATATTTCCGAGGGCATGGACCAGCATCACAACTCTTTTGATGCCCTCAGTGTCCCATTACATGCACCAGAACCCTACTAAGTTTCTCCACGCATAGGGACTTAATAAACGAGTGATTTACCCACGGCAATAGGGGTTATAAAAAACACAGGTGATGGCACTGGATTCCAGTGGATCCCTGCATTCTGGAGTCTACCTCACCGATGTCCTTCAGTGTAATCCAGGACCCGGCCCAGCTCTACCTGTGTTGCTGGTCTTACACACCATGGAAATAGATGGCATGGATCAGTGTGAAGTTGGGCTAAGGATTAGCCAGGTTTGAAACCAGATGCTGCAGGGAAGGGGATCAGTAGACTTTCCCTTACAATCAGTAGAGGGCAGGGGAGGGTAATGACAACCTGAGCCAAGGGGGCACTGCTGCCTGATGTGAGGCAAAGGCAATGCAGACATACGACAAGGGTGACACATGGGTGGGCACCACCGATCCATCCCCCAGTGGCAGGGCCAGCTGCGGGGAACCCTGGGGAAGTGCTGCTCTCCCAGAATCTCTATGGCCTGCAGCCTTGGTGGAAATGCTACACTGGTAGACGATCTTTACGTGTATTCAGTTTTGAGAGAGAGAAAGAGAGAACAGAGAGGTGGCACAAGCAGGGGAGGGAAGAGAGACACACAGAATTCCAAGCAGGCTCCAGGCTCCGGGCTGTCAGCTCACAGCCTGATGCAGGGCTCGAACTCATAAACTGGGAGACCATGACCTGACCCAAAATTGGGCACTTAACCGACTGAACCACCAGGCGCTCCTGATGATCTTTAGACTCTGGAGACACCAGCCTAACATAGTCCCTGACGAGGCACAGAAGCTTGGAGGCTCAAAAGCACTGAGAGTCGTCCCTATTCTAGAATTCTTCTCCTCTCTCTCGCTCTTCCACCTGCTCCCTCCAATACGAACACAAACACGGCTGGGGGAGATGAGAAGCAATCCTTGCTTCCGGAACCTAAGACAAATCCATACTACTGGAACTTTCCTACACATACAGACTGATTTTCCTGAACTGACTTTTTATTCGCTAGATTCTGACTCCTTTTAGCCACTGTTGGGAAGGACTCCTGGGGTCACACTGTAGGCGTGTCCTCTACCCCAGAGTGAGCCTTTCCCACCAGACAGTGAGCTTCTCAAGGGCTGCAACAGTTTCTTACTTAAATTTGCGCACCGGACGCACAATACAGGGGCATGGAGCAGATACATGTTTGGCTCATGGGTTGGTCAGTTTCAGTCAGCTGGTGGGAAGCAGAGGAGGTGGAAACTTGATCACATTGTGTTGACTAATGCTCGGGAGATACAGGAGTGAAAAGAAAGTACAGGTATTCTCCCAAGAAATTTAGCGGAGAAATACTAGGTACCTCTTCGATGGCATTCAACACACTTCATTACAATTTATTTGTCTTAACGTCACTTCCAAACCTGTTGGGAGCAGAGCTGGTATCCTGCCTCCCTGTTCTTCGAGACGCAAACCAGTATTTGCTTATAATCAGCACAAAATAAAAATGTGTTCAGTTTTACTAACTCCCCAATCCTCTCCTTCCCATCCTCTTTCCCTCTGGTCCACTGTGGAAGTTGACAAATAGTCATCCCCTTCTTGATACTCCCCACCTGAGCCTCTGTGACCCCATTCTTTCCTGGTGTTTTCTCCTAGCCCTCTGTATCGCTGCCCCGTTTTCCCATCAGTCCTGCAGTATACGTACTCCTAGACTTGTTCTCAGCCTCCCCTTCTCTTCCCTTTAAACTTTCTTCCGCCCGAACTACTACTACTTAAATGATCTTCTCTATGTGGATGACTCCTGAACAACAATCTCAAGCCCCGACACCTCTCACACAGTCTCATTCTAAGCTCCCAAACTGCCTTCAAGATAAACAAGAAGAAAGTTGGCATGAAGACAGCACGTATGTAGGTTGGAACTCTCATCTTCCTTTCAGCTCTTGGAGATAACGGGACCACAGTGAAAACTACGGCTGCAAGTTTAAACAGCAGGTTTTTAGTGCCGGGAGACAGAATGATGGTGGTCTCAGGCCTCACAAGTTGTCCGCGGTGCAGCACACAGAAGTTGGCAGAGAGGTTTGTAATCAGACAGACTTTGTCCCACTCACACTGGCCAGGCCCTTGTATGTTCTCTTTCTTGGATGTTTTGCTGAGGCTCAGGGTAGACTAGCGGGGCCACCTTTTCCCTGATGCCCCACTGGGTCCCAACTACTGCAGTGTTCTGGGCTCTCAACTTGCTCCTGCTCCAGCACTTGGGATATAGCCTTGGGGATTCTAACTCGGCTGCAAACCTGAGTCTATGCTGGCTGGGCTTCCCCCAGAGAATGGTTCTCAGCCTCTTCTCCAGCGAACTTCCCCGTATTAACCTTACCATACAGCAGGGCTCTGACCCTCAGGCTGCAAAGAAGGACTGGCTGGACCCTAGATTCCATTTCTAAGAAGTCCTGTTCTGTGTGGTAGGACACTAGACTCATTCTTCTAGCCCCTTTGCCCATAAGTGTATACTGCCCTGAGACTGCTCTCATGACTTTATTTCATTTTTTTAAATTTCTCATTTGAGAGAGAGACAGAGAGAGAGAGAGAGAGAGAGAGAGAGAGAGAGAATGAATCTCAAGCAAGCTCTATGCTCAGTGCAGAGCCTGATGTGGGCTTGATCCCAGAACCCTGGTATCATGATCTGAGCCAGAATCAACAGTTGGTTGCTCAACCGACTGAGCCACCAGGAGCCCATGATGATGATGATGATGATGATGATGATGATGATGATTATTGTTGTATCAGCATTTAGCTTATGTTCTATGGCTCAGACTGCTAAGTCGTTTTCCAGTTGGAAAGAACTCCATTCCCCGCCTCCTTGCAGCCAGGCTGGCCACATGACTAAGTTCTCGCAATGGAATGTGAACTTAAGTGAAGTGAGCTACTTCCAGGTTAGCCCTAAAACATGCCATGTGTGCTCCTCCGTGCTCTTTCACTTTCCTGCAAATGGGAACACAGTCAGCTCTGTGACTCAGCACTAAGCATTCAGACCAGGGCAGAGCGCTAAAGGAGCATGATTCAACAGAGTGCAAAGACAAGTTTCTATCAGTAAGGAGAGAAGTACAGAAATCACAAATAAACACCTGGAAATGTTTACAGCACTTTGACATTACTGTGAAATACAAAGTGCGTGATCAGTGGCTCACAAAACACAACTATTGGTTTCTGCTGTATTGGAAAGAAAGAAAACCAGCCTTTAAACAAAGAGAGTTTGAGAAGCATTGCCCTAGTGGATGGTGGGAAAACAAGAAGAAAGGGACCCTTCAAACCCTAAGCACTCACCTCAGGACTGTCAACAAGAGAGAAAAATAAACTTCTGTCTTCTTCAAGGCACTGTGTATTGGAAACTCTGCCCAAGAAGCCCGCAGCTCTAGGTGAAGGTGCTGGAATGAAATAGAATGTGAACATGCATTGGCTGTTCCTTCCCTGCAGCTTTTAGCAAAGCATTACAAGAAAGAGATGAGCTCAGGCAAGAATTGTTTGTAAGTAGGTGTACAGGAATGGACACCATCTTGAAACTGGGGGATTAGGAAAGTTAACTGCTTCTGTGACCCCAGAGAGCAAAAGATGGTATCACCACTCAGAGCCTTTCTTGAAGGTCTGTCAATAAGATGTTCCAGTGAAGCAAAGGAAGACAGGCCTACAGTAAAGATCAGAGTAAAGGTGCACCATCCTGCCCATGGCTATGTTTTAGAGGATCTCAAGGTAGAGACCAAAGAAGGGGGAAGACAGAGGTGGGCCAAGCACAGAAGGTAGGAAATAAGGCAAGCTTAAGAACCTGGTCAAGAACCAAGCGGATGTGGTAACTGGTTAATGGAATAGACCAGAAAGCCAGGGAACTTTTTAAGGTATTGTATTACCACAGCTGGGCCTGGAAAGGCCCCTGTTCACTCTTCCCCAAGAAGCACACTCTCCCACACCCATTTCAGATACAGCCACAGACGGACAAGGAAGAAACTTCACAGGAAACAAAGTCAAAGTCAGGGTCCTTGTGAGGCCTCTCCTGGAGAGCAAACGCAGGGACCACCCACAGAATTACCCCACTGCCAGGGCAGAGAGCTTTTAATTCCTGCCCAGCACGGCTTCATTCTTTTTATGCACCTGTGATTGCTGCGTGTCTCCTGTTCTTCTGAATGGGAGCTTGTTTTATTTTTAGGTGGTTTTCTTGTCCCTCCTCCTCCATCATATACCAGATGTTGGTCAGTCAGAATAAAGAAAGAAAGGAACATTCTATGACGAGTATATAAAAAACAGAGATTAGATAAGAAAAGGCCACACCAGGGGCGTCTGATAAACTAAACCCTTTCAAGGAAAGCATGGGGGGCCATGTCACATAGGAGGGGCTGGGTAATAATGGGGAAGGAGCGGAAGCTTCAGCATCAGCTGGACCTGAGTCAGATGTAGACTCGTCACACTCACAAATGGCTCTAACCCGGCACACCGATGATGCAGTCAGAGACTTTTCCTTTCTCTACAAAAATGGCACCATAACTACAGTGCCTGTATGGGGTTGGTGAAGGATTAAATTAAAGCAATGTTTACAAAGTGATTGGCAAGATGCCTAGCACATAGGAAGTAATACAATGGCAAACAGTACTTCCTAAGAAAGTCAGATAACTCAAATGTTCTTAAAAAAATCAATGGAATATACAGCCAGCATTCCGGAAGTTTAACTGTTTGTGCTCTAACATCTCAATTTAACAACGAGTGATGACAAAGTCATCCTATATCTACCCTAAAATAACTACAGGCCAGGAACGAAGTTCTCCCTGCCTGAGAATGTGCCCAGTGCTGCGGTGACTAGGCTTCAGGCACTGCCACCTCCTTCTGCTGCTGCCTGAGACAGAGCAGGGAGGCAGGGATGGAAAAGGAGGTAGAGGAGAGAGAGCAGAGACACCACGGTGTGGTAAAAGAACCCAGACTTCACGTCTAGGTTCAAACTCCAGCAGGTGAGCAGGTGAGCAGAGTGGACAAAGAGCGTGGCTCCCATTGCAAACATCATGCTCAGCAGTGGGAAACTGAGAGCCTTTCCTCTAAGATCAGGAACAAGACAAGTAGCCTCTGGCCACTTCTTCTCAACAGAGTACTGGAAGTCACAGCCAGGGCAATTAGGCAAGACAAAGATATGAAAGGCATCCACATGAGAAAAGGGGAGTAAAATTGTGTCCATTCACAGATGACATGATCTTATACACAGAAAACCCTAAAGGTTGCACGCAAACACAAACACACACAAAAATGTCGGGACTAATAAGTGAATTCAGAAAAATTGCAGGATACAAAATTAACACACAAAAATCAATTGCGTTTCTATACACTAACAATGAACAATTCGAAAAGGTAGTTAAGAAAACATTCCCATTTATAACATCAAAAAGAGTAAAATACTGAGCAATAAACTTAACTAAAGAGGTAAAAGACTTACACACTGAAAAGTACAAAACATCAATAAAAGAAATAAGAGACACAAATAAATGGAAAGACATGCTATGTTAACAGAAAGGAAGCCTCAATATTGTCAAAATGTCCATACTATTCAAAGTGATTTAAAGATTCAGAACTATCCCTACCAAAATCTCAGTGGCATTTTTTTTTAAATCCTAAAATTAATATAAAACACAAAGGACCTCAAATAACCAAAACAATCTGGAGAAAGAAGAACAAATTTGGAGGCTGCATACTTTCTGATTTCAAAAAGTATTACCAAGCTATAGTAATTAAAACAGTATGGTACCAGCAAAAAGACAGACATCTAGACCAGCAGAACAAAACAGAGAGCCCAGAAATAAATCCATGCGTGTATGGTCAACTGACCTTCAATAAGGGTGCCAAGAATACACAATGGGGAAAAGACAGTCTCTTCCACAAATGGTGTTGGGGAAACTAGATGTCCACATGCAAAGGAGCATGGCTTCTGGAGCTACATGGCCTGAGTCTGAAGTCTTACTCACCAGCAAGCTAAGTAAGGGATTTCCTCATCTGTAAAATAGGGATAATAATAGTATCTAATTTCTAAGACTGTTGGCAGATTTAAATCTGACACTTAGGATTCATTCCTTTACAGCCATTATCAATAGGGCCTTGGGAAAGTTACTTAACCTCTCTGACCCTCCATTTCCTCTGGTGTAAAGGGGAGACAAGCTCTACCTTGTTGGGCCACTGGGTGATTAGGACAAAGTGAATGAAATAGCCAATGGAAAGACCTCGGCCCACTTCCAGGTCCAGAAGAAGTGTTCAAAGTGAGTTCACATCTCTTCCCATTTGATCCTGTGGTGAGATGGCAGGGTAGCATTCTCCACGTTCCAGAGAAGAAAACTAAAACTGGGACAGACGGATTCTCTCTCACCAGCACTCATCCTTCTGGCCCAGGGTCCTTGGACCACACTGACTAATGGAGCCCTTTTTCGGTTAATTCTATGCCCCCATGAGACATGAAATATTCAGGTTTGCTCTCCATAATGACATTAATGCCTTTTGCAAACATTTACTGATTCTAGAAGAAACAGAATATGATTATGGTAAACAGCAACAAAATTTGTAAGCATACCTCTACTTATAAGTTTTGACAAAAGCTTATGGGAAACAGTCCATACCATGAAATGAAAATGACAGAATAAAACTCTAAATACATAACAAAAAATAGCAATGATTAGTCAGTTTGCCTGTTTCAGAGAAAGTTCAGAAAAAGAAGCAACTGGATTTACCTCTAACACCCTGAATGATCTAACTTAAGAAACACCTTCTCCAACAGCATTGTACTTTCCCCATCAACACAATAGAGTCTACCATTTGAATTAGACCACAGAATTCAATCATCTGACTTCTAAGAAATTAGACTGGAAATTAACTGAGAAAGACCAGTAATGACCTAGTCCTGTGGACATTCATTTTCTTTTCCCTCTGTTAGATAGTCATGGAATTCACACACATGGAGAGTTACAAACATGTAATGGGTAAGTTCCACTGTCCTATCATAGTGAATTCTACCCAACCATTGATTCCTCTCATCCCTGTCCAGTTAACATTTCCTCAGTGTTCATTATATGCAGAAGACAGGCAAAGATGTACAAACACGTACAAGGATGTCAAATGGGAGCGCCTGGGTGGCTCAGTCAGTTAAGCATCTGACTCTTGATTTCAGCTCGGGTCATGATCCCATGGTTCATGAGATCAAGCCCCATATTGGGCTCTGCGCCTGACATGGATCCTGCTTAAGATTCTCTCTCCCTCTCTCTCTCTCTGCCCCTCCCCAACTTGCATGTTCTCTCTCTCTCTCAGAAAATAACTTGAAATTATTTAAAAAGAAAAAACGAGGTCAAATGCCCGCAGGAAGCTCGTAATCTAGAGCAGTGGGTGCCTTAACCAGGGCTAATCCTCCATACACCCCTGCCCCAGGACATCTCCCAATACCTGCAGACATTTACATGGCAGACGCAACTTGGAGTGCTACTAGCATCCAGGGATGCTGCTACACATGCTACAAGGTACAGGACAGCCCCCACAGCAATGAATTGTGCAGCTAAAATGTCAGCGGTGCCAAGGTTGAGAAACCCCAATCTAAAGGGTGAGATGAGAACTGGAAGTGTAGTACTTCCATGAGTTGAATATGGTGTGAGCTCTAACGGAGACAAAAGTGAAGGGCTCTCAGATTGACGTTTAAATAGGCAAACAAAACTCAGTGTTGGCAAAGGTAGAGGGAAAATGGCATCTCCTTAACATACTGGCGAGAATGTAAACTGATCCAACTTCTGGGGAGTGCGATTTGGCAATATGTTATCAAAAGCTTTGTTTGTACTATTTCGATCTTTGCTTTCATTCCCATCTTCTTCACGCTTCCTTTGCTTTCTCTTTTCTCTTCCTTCCCCAGAACTGAGGGGTCAGCTTGTGAGGGAGAATGCAGTAGGATGAGAGGCAGTTTGGGGAGTGGCACCGAGGCACGGGCAACATGTTAGGGAGCAACAGAGACTGGTGAGCAAAGGGGCTGGAGGCTGATAACAAAGCTGCTTAGGCGCATGGGTTAGCAGGCCTGGCAGCCAAGGACAAGAGGCCGTGGGGACAGAGTCAGGCACAGAGGAGGCAGCATGGCCTTTGTGGTTGGGCCATGGGCAACTAAGAGTAAAATGCTATAAAAACAAATAAAATGTAAGTAAAAATAATGAAGATAAGCTTCAGTAGAAGCTAGACACAAGTTTCTAACTGCCAGAGAATATACGTACAAAGATATAAAGGGGTAAAAGTAGAAAGATCCCTGGGTGTTGGATTGGAGTTGGAGTATTTGTTATGAATTCATGATTTTATAACATATGGCCTAATGTAGACAAACTGACGAATGTATATGCGTGCATATGTATATACATATATTCCCTAGCTCCGTCCAAGAGGTCTAAAACAATGACACTCCAGTAACAGTGGGCACATCAATCGTCCGTATCTTAGTTTCTAAATACCATTCTTTACCAAAAGGGAGGCTAACTAGGTCAGGGAAAGCACAAAGTAAGCCTGGAATATCTTGTGGTACCAGAACATTTTAAAATGCTCAGTGAGGGGCGCCTGGGTGGCGCAGTCGGTTAAGCATCCGACTTCAGCCAGGTCACGATCTCGCAGTCCGGGAGTTCGAGCCCCGCGTCAGGCTCTGGGCTGATGGCTCAGAGCCTGGAGCCTGTTTCCGATTCTGTGTCTCCCTCTCTCTCTGCCCCTCCCCCGTTCATGCTCTGTCTCTCTCTGTCCCAAAAATAAATAAATGTTGAAAAAAAAAAATTAAAATGCTCGGTGAATAATGGGGAGATCAAAAGGACACAGGAGCCAGCTTCGAGGGGCTTCCACTGGTCAAATGAGGACCATTTGAGCATCAAAATAAATAATGATGGTAACAGATTTCAACATTTTGGATACAGAAGGAATCCATGAACGCTTTCTAACATAAATGAGTAAATACAGGAGGGAGAAAGAAAATTCTTCCTTACAGTATAATGCCAATGAATAAACGTGGGAGTGATGGAAATACAGAATCACCATGTGGCAACTTTCACAGAGGTGGCTGATTCAGGCAGAAGTCATCAATGACCGGTTATGCCGTAGGTGGAGGTTTAATGAGGAACAGGCTATTAACATAACCTCAGAGTACTTCCCCACAAACACCAATAAATCTCAAAGAAAGAAGTGGTGAATTTAAGGCGAGGAGAGCAGGCAGACACCAACATAAGCAGGTGCTCAAGGCCAAAATTCCAGCAGCGAGAGTTTGACATGGTGTACCTTCCTTTTTTTTTTTTCCTTTATTTATTTTTGAGCGGCAGAGAGAGAACGAGCAGGGAAGAACACAGAGAGGGAGGGAGGGAGGGAGGAAGAGAGGGAGGGAGAAAGAGAGAGAATCCCAAGTAGGTTCCGCACCATCAGCACAGAGCGCGATGCAGGGCTCAAACCCACGAACTGTGAGATCATGACCTGAGGGAAGTCAGAAACTTAACCGACTGAGCCACCCGGGTGCCCCAACATTGTGTCCCTAATGTGATAAACCAAGAAGAGCAAAGTCCTGCCAAGGTCACATGACCTGAGTCTGGTTCTGAAGAAACACGTGCTAGACCCAGCTGGAGAATCATCCTACAGCATGTAAGACCTGTACAAATGCAAGGATCTTAGGAACAGATTAAGTCTGAGGAACTATTCCAGAGGAGACATGACAAATAAATGTAATGTGTATCCTGGATAAAGCAAGAAAAGAGTGATCTGGGGGATGGCTGAAGAAATATGAGTGGGCTCTGTAGACTGGATGGTAGAGTTGTACCGACATCAATTTCCTGATTTGGTGTTACAATGATTAATTTTGCGTGTCACCATAACTGGGTTAAGGGATGCACAGATAGCTGATAAAATATTACCTGAGTGTGTCCCTGAGGGTGTTTCCGGAAGAGATTAGCACTTGAATTGGTGAACTAAAGATCGCCATCACCCAACGTGAGTAGATGTCATCTTCCACTGACAGAAGAAGGGGGAATCTTCCCTGTTGCTTGAACTGGGATTTATATCTTCTCCTGTCCGTGGACATCAGTGCTTCTGATTCTCAGGCCTTCAGACTCAGACTGAGTTACACGACCAGCTTTCCTGGTTCTCCAGATTGCAGATGGCACGTTATGGGACTTTTCGGCCTCTAGGACCCTATGAGCCAATTCTTATAATAAACATCCTCACTTACATCTATTTATATCCTATTGGTTCTGTTTCTTTCGAGAACTCTAACCAATTCAAATGCCATGGGGATATAGGATATGATTATACTTATTTTCTCTTTGTCAGACCCATGTGACCCCAGGGAAAGGGCCCCCATTCAAAAGACTAACCTACTAAAAATCAACCAGGGCAGGAGGCATGTGAGTCAGTGAGTTCTATAAGTGGTCTCTTGTTTTGGTCTTCAATAACCAGTTACCGGCAAGGGCTTAACTTTGGATTTCTTTAGCTCTCCTTGGGGAGTGAATGCCTCTGACTGACTCCACTGCCCACCTTTGACTTAGATGATCTGAGTCGATCTGGGAGCAGTTCCAGAATTTCTGTAGAGGAGGGGCTTTGGGGCAGCTTATCTGTAACGGGAGACCAAGGAAGCCTCAAAGCTTCATTTACAAAGCAAGCACATTGCTTTTGTGTAGATTGCTTGTTTGTTTGGAGGGCCTTTGGGCAAACGGGTGGCACTTACACAGAGACTAAGGTGCCCTCCAACCCAGCCCTGCTACCTGCCAAGCCATCCCTGATGATGTCACAGAATCTGCACAGGGCTAAGTCAAGGCCAGGGCCAGGAGCACCTCCTGGAGGTGAAGACACAGGACTAGTTGATGAGTATTTAAGGGGGCTGACTAACATCTTTAGAAAGGGGTGGGGCAGGCTGTACTGGGCAAGTTGTTTTCCAGAGTGACACCTAGTCTGGCCCAGCCTAAGGTGTATGAATGATTCACACCTAAGGAGAGGAGGCAAGGTCCATGGGAGCTGGGTGATGTCAGGGGTCACAGGCAAGGAAGGAGTTGAATGTACCAGGCGGCAGGACAGGAGGAGAGGGGTCAAGTGCTGCAGAGGCAGGGCCAGCAGATGAAGGGAGAAGAGGAATAAGGAGAAGGACATCAGCCTCAAGAGTGAAGAGGGATAGGCGCAATCCAGGAAATCAGGATCTTCCTTTCGTTGGGTACTACTGGCCTGGCCCACCAGGCAGATCAGGCAGAGCACAACACATCTTTCAGAATGAATTCAATAATTAGCTTGTCTGTGGGGTGGAAATGCCTTGAGTTGGTTCAGTGCTTTGCAGAGCGAACCGTAGAGACCTAAGTTAGCAAGAAGGCACATGCCAGTGAGGATGGCATCAGGCACCCCAAGTCCATGTCTGGTGATTGCGTGGCCATGCTCTTCTGACTCACTGGCTGGTTAGCTAGCTCTGTGTTTTTGTCTACCAAGAACTGAGATGAGCAGACCGTACAGGTAATACTAAGAGGGAATTACTGCTTCTTCGGAACTTTGCCCTGTGCCTTCGATCACACAGTGTTAGGTCATCTCAGTCCTGAAATTTGTGTTCCCCATAGCACAGTTTCGCAACCTCTGGCAGGATTTCCTCCGTGAAGTCTCATTCGACGTGGGAGGGCAGGAGAGAAGGCTCCGGAGGGACTGCAGCAATGAACACTTAGCACACCCAACACCCGTATGGAGACCCTACCACCCCCATGCAGCCTGCCTAGGGTGTCCCACATCTGGAAGCCCTGCCTCTTTAATTCCAACGTTTATGTGGTCCTCACAGGCACGAAGCTCTTTCACAGAGACGACTTAACGGCACCCACAACACAAGTACGTAGGTAGAAAAGGAATTATTATCCCTGTTATGTAAATGAGAAAACTGATTCAAGGATGACAGGCGATTTATCCAAGGTCACAAGACCTCACAAAGCGGAGCTGGGACTAGAGCCAAACCCATGTTCTCCAACTGCCTAACTCGGTCAACTCTCAGGGCTTCTGCAGACAGCACCCCGCCCCTCACCTCCACCTCTCCCATCCTTGGCAGGACTAAGTTCCAGGGGACTCCTCCACATACATGCAGAATCCAGGATGAGGAACAAATGATCAGCAAGGCCAAAGAGGAGGAGGCTCAGTGCCTGCAGGAGGAATGATGGAAAGAAGAACAAAGGACCCAGGAAGGAAGGAAGCAAGCAAGGAAGTGGGTGGAACATCTCTAAGTCACCTACAGCTCGGGAATCTCTGGTGGCACTCTCGCCAGAACAACATGCGTTTGCACCCATGTTTAGACAGATATCAGTCCTGGAGGAAAAGATGGCAACCAGCATTTAAGGAGCACTTCCTGTATATCAGGCACTCTGCTGAGTGCTTTCTCTTCTAATTTTCGCAGGTGGACATAATCTTCACCTTTACAGACAAGGAAATTAAGGCTTAGAGAAGTGAAGCAAGTATCCAAGGTCACAAAGCCTGGCCAGGAACAAAGGCTGGTCTGACGGCAAAGCCCTGCTCCCTTCCTTACACCACATTAATAATGCCTTGGGCCCCCGGCTCTGCCATTTAGAAGCTTGCAATCAGACTTAACCACTCTGTTGGGTATAATCACAGACCAGAAAGCATTCTGAACTAATGTACACTCCAAGGAGAATGGCTAATAGGTAATTTGAGTTATAGCAATTCCCATTTGGGTTACAGCAATTCCCCCTGCCCCACCCCAAAGAAATAAGAGGTTGGACTTAAGTTATGGTGATTTCTGCCCCCTCATCAAAAAGATGGAAAACATGGGGGCAAAGCAGTCAGCCTTGGGCATGTGTGCAAGACTTTGAGCAGGATGTGCCTCGACTGCTGCCTGGCTACACTTCTGTGTGCATTCGTCCTGTGTGTGGGTTTTGGAAAAACGAGGGAAAGCATGAACACGTTATAGACGCTCAGATAGGTTCATGACAAAAACAATCACGTGTTTCTAGGTCTTCTGAGATCAGTCTTCATTCATAGAAACCACAGGCATATCTGTTCTACCAAACATCCTATGCAACAACCAGATACCTAAAATCAATCTGCCGTAACACACAGGGGCTGGTATCTGATTTATGCATTTGTCAGATTTAGAAGACAGGATGTGTCATTTATATTTAAATCAAAGGCACAAAGTTTTAAATGTGAAAGGTGAAAAAAGAAAACAAAAAATGTGCCCAAATGATCTACTTTTCTAGTTACGCAGTAGTGACGGTCAATAGAAGATATGGCCAGCAGCTTAGAAGTCCAGATCTAACATGTCCTAGTACACGATACTAGCTCCATACAGTCTCAAGGCTCAAGAGACAACTCTGGAAGCTTATCTCAAGTACATAAACCTCACTGGCAGGATTTGTTTGCTGGTCTTTTTAGAATGGTCCTGTTTGTTTAGATAAGCATGATGTTAACAGAGCCAAAGTTGTGTGTTTCTAACTGTATAACTTCTAGTTGAAAAAATTCTAACTCACTGGGCTCAGACCACACAAAATTGGGTCCCAAGTTTCAGGGAAAGCAGGGTTAGCAACTACTGATAGATCGTTCACCAGAAAGTGCAACAACTCTCCTTAACAATAAAAAAGTCCATGCATTGATGAAACGCCATGCAATGCAGAGACTAATAACTCGCTGGTAAAGAAGAGATCATCTGTTTGTAGCTGGCATTTACTTCATCATCCGACTCATTAAAAAAAAAAACAACAACATAAGTAGTTACCCTAAGAAGCTAAGTGGCCCTTAACATTCCAAGACCAGGTAACACTCTGGGCAGCAAAGGAGTGAGGAGGGAGAAATGTGTTGCAATGACAGTAACAAATGACAGGGACATATTCTGTGGAAATTACTCAGTTAAAAATTGCTTTTGAGGCCCGTTTTAATGATTACCTTTATAAGACTAAATTGTGTGCCAATATTCAGTCACTACTCCAATTACAAGTTGAGAAACTTCTAAGCAATTTTGGGTAGTCACAACTTGCTCAGGGAAAGCAATAAAGCAACACTGCTACAGAACAAAGCACTTTTGTCTTCCGTTGGTGAGGGGGATCACGGGGACCTTCATTAACTCACCAAGCACCCCCCCCCACACCCCTCCCCACCGTTACCAGTTTGTTAATAGTAACGATTGCACGAATCTTCATGCCTTGCAGACTTCGAGCTTTATCCTGCCACACCGTCGTCCCGGGCGTTAACCCGAGGCTGAAAAAGGTTAAATCCCTGGGCTCCACGGGAAAAACTCAGTTCACCATCAAGGGCTGTGAGGCCGGGCTTGGAAAAGCAGCACCTGTGCCAAGGCAGAGCGAAGCCTGTGTCGCGCTCCCGGCGCCCAGCCCACCAGCCCACAGCACATGCAACGCGGATCCTGCATCCCGGTTGCTTTTCACCCCCAAGACAAAAAGTGGGGGCGGGCAAGATGCGCCACCCGGAGTTTGTCCCAGGTGCTTGGAGTAGGTTCGGGACCCGGCTGGACGCCAGGCAAACCCGAAAAGCCGCGTGCCGGGCCCGCCGGAGGTGCGCCTCGGCCTCCCCAAGCGCGCCCCGGCCGCCCCGGCTCCGGGAACCCTCCCCGCGCCCGGCGCCCGCACTCACCGCTCACGCTCGCCCGCCGCCGAGCCCGGGAGCGGGGGCCCTTGCGGCTGCTGCATGCCCTCGGGGCCGAGCGCAACGAGGCGACCGGGTGCCGGGCTCCGGCCGGGAGCGGGAAGCAGTGAAGGTTTAGACGGGCCGGCCGCGGCGCCCCTCCTCTCCAGCGGCAGCTGCTACACGCCCGGAGCCCGAGGAAAGTTTGGCGGAGCGAGGGGTGGCGCCGAGGGGGCGGAGGGGCCGCGTCCCCGCCCTGCCCCGTCCTGCCCCCGGCGTCCGACTGTTCCCACGAGAGAGCGCCCCCCACCGGCGAGGCACGGATCGGCGCACAGGGACTCTCCTACAGATGCCCTCCTGCCTGGGACTGGTCCCCAGGAGGGTGGCCGGCCTGGAGGAGTGATGGTGCCCACTAGAAGTCCGCTAGGACCCACAGGGCTTACAGAGCCATACCTCGGAGCCCGGTATTAAAGCGCTGTCCCTCTGTCTCTCCTCGCTCGTCGGGGAGAGATATGTTTGGAGTGGCTCTGGGTAAGTGCAGCCCACACCCACCTTCCCAGGGGAGGCAGGCTCACTGCGGCCAAATGCTTGCTCTAAAACTTGAACCTCAAAGCTACCCCAGGGTGCGGGCAACCCCCAGAGGCCCAGGATGTTCGTGTGCATCTGGCCTGGAGCCTTTCCTAGCCACCTTTTTGTTGAAACAGGAAATTAAAAACAACAACAACAACAACAACAACTTAAAGTTCTTATAAGAGGCTTCTTAACCTCCTGGGGTAAATAGTCCTGGGTACTTTGTTTTTCAAAGCTGAAATGTAAAGCCACCACTGACCCACCTTTGGTAAAGAAAGATGCAAAGTAAAACAATGTCCTCAAGACTTTGTTCTCTCTGCACTCTGCAAAGTAAAACAAAGTCACAGACTTGCTGAAAGTTGGACCTTCCTGGTGACCTCACCAGAGAGAAATACTGTGAGATCCTTCCTACTCATGCTTCAGAACCTTGGGAAACACTGACAGCATGTGCCCAGATATCTTCTTGTAGCCCTTGGCCATTCATTCATTCGTTGTTCATTCAACGTTGATATTGGGACTTCCTGTATGTCAACTAGGAACCATATCCTAGAAGACAAACTATATGGTAACCTGCTCCCTACCATCAAAGAAATTCTTTCTCTGAAGATAATGTTTTGTTTGTTATGGGATGAACCTCATCCCATAGGGCATGACATCCTCTGTACCTCAAATCTTCACAGGGATATGGCTAAATTTTGGTTGACATGTGCAGAGTACTGTTGCTTCACTTGGGTGTTCAGAAAATTCCTGTGTTGCCTTGCAGATGAATAGTTTGGGGGGGGGGTTCAACTTGCAAAGCTAGTGTTAAGAAAGATCCTGTTTACTGGAATAAGCAAAAACGTGGCAGATGATATATGAGAACAAGGTCAGGGGAGTGAACAGCTCAACTCCAACAGCACAGAGCTGAAAGGGCAACCACCAGCACCTAGTAAATGCTAATGTGTCGCGTGTTGAGTGAGTAAGCCGTTGTAACCCTAAACTGGCAACTGTAAACACCAGTTAAAGCCTTCTTTTACTGGAAATTTTTTCCAAGTTCCAAACAATTTAATTAGCAAAGGCACCGGGGAAACACAAATTATGTTGTAACTTGGGAACTTCCTGAACTTGAGCATTGGAAAGGAGAACAGGGATTCTGTAAAGCCATATGTGATTACCTTTAATGCATGAGTCCTAAAAAAAAAAAAAAGACAAAAAAAAAAAAAAAAAAGAAAAAAAAAAAGGAGAAGGGATTATGGTTATCTGTTTTTTTAAAAAAAACCAGAAATACTTTATAGAGATATTTTTTTTTTTTTTTTTTTTTTTTTTTTTTTTTTTACAAATGTGGGTCAGGTCTGAGGGGAAGGCAAGAAAGTGAGCCAGAAAAGAAATGCAGAGGGAAAGAGGCTGGGAGAACATCCAGCTTGTAGACCTATGGGCAGGAACAGGACAAAAAGGGGACAAGAGGCAAAGGACAAGTAAAAAGAGACGTGTGGCCCCAAATTCTCATTTTTAGAAAGAAGCCAGAACCTTCTTTAAGTCTTTGTAGGGTCTATGATATCTCACTTCTCTACCAAAGTGTTTTTATTAGTAAAACTAAAGCTGACATCAAAAATGACAAACGTCAAGCCTGAGGGTGTACTTAGCCTTAAAGATCACAGGCTAGGAAGTCATTCAAAACTTTTTCAACAAACATTTGCTGATCAGCTTCCTATGTTCAGAGTGTTGTGTTTTGTGTTCCTGGAGATACAAAAATGTATAACATTGTTTCTATAAGGGGAAGAGAGGTGCACTTCACAGTGCTTGATGGAAAGGAATTGTGATGGCTGAAGGAGCAATTATTGCCTTGGAGAAGCTACGTCCACCAGCGTCTCCTTGGCAGGGAATAAATGCTGCAAAATGAATACATCAACAAATAAAACTAAAAACCCAGCCTGCCCCCTCGTATAGTGAGAAGCAACACCACAAGACTCAGGCAAGACTTCTCCCCTCGGGTTTTATGGAAAGAGGCCCATGTTCCTCTGGCCCCTACTTGCTTTGGACCTCTGATTGCATGGGCAGGAATTCACAGACTGTCCTTCTCAACTTTTTTAAAAATTTTTTTAATTTTTTTTTTTTTTTTTACAGTCTGAACTGAATCTCTGTTAAATTTTGCTCATCTGTGCTAATTAGCAATGAAGCTGCCTACAACAGATGAATAATGTGAGAAAGTGAAGGGCAACTATAACGTGAGAGATGTAAGTGGTACCTGAAATAATAGTTAGCTAGAAGGTTCTGAGGAAAGCCTGTGCAAAAGCAAGGTGATTGCCCTGTAGAGTACTCATCAATTGCATGTAACTCCAAGTGGAAAGCAATAAAGAGTCACAGAAATAGTCAACAACTACCAAAAAATTCAAAATCAAGCTCATTTAAATTGGGCAAACCATCTCATATGACTTATGTGAATCATTCAAAAATAATCCTTAGATTTTCATCTCATCGCTACTGAGTTCTGCATATTTTTATGCTTCAGAAAAGAGTAACCAATTTTGAAAACAAAAGTCATGATGGGAATCTTGTAGCAAAAATGAAAATATGTTATAAAAACATAACAACTAGGGTGCCCCTGGACCCAGATTTCTTTCTTTTCTTTTATTTTTTTTTTCATTTTTTTTTTTTACTTTCTATTTATTTATTTATTTTTTAATTTACATCCAAGTTAGGTAGCATATAGTGCAACAATGATTTCAGGAGTAGATTCCCTAATGCCCCCTACCCATTTAGACCATCCCCCCTCCCACACCCTCTCCAGTAACTGTTCTCAATATTTAAGAGTCTCTTATGTGTTGTCTCCCCCCTCTCCTGTTTTTGTATTATTTTTGTTTCCCTTCCCTTATGTTCATCTGTTTTGTATCTTAAAGCCCTCATATGAGTGAAGTCATATGATATTTGCCTTTCTCTGACTAATTTCGCTTAGCAACTGACTAATTTTGCTTAGCATGTGGACCCAGATTTAAACCTGTCATCCAGGCATAATTCACTTGCAAAAGCAGCCTACTTCTGTTGATTAAATTATATGGTGAATTTAATTAATAATTAAAACAATATGGCACTGGTATAAAACTAGAGAGACAAAACATTAGAGAATAGCTATCCCATATAGAGATCATAGTAAGTATAAAAATGTTTTTGTTTTTTTTTTCAACGTTTATTTATTTTTGGGACAGAGAGAGACAGAGCATGAACGGGGGAGGGGCAGAGAGAGAGGGAGACACAGAATCGGAAACAGGCTCCAGGCTCCGAGCCATCAGCCCAGAGCCTGACGCGGGGCTCGAACTCACAGACCGCAAGATCGTGACCTGGCTGAAGTCGGACGCTTAACCGACTGCGCCACCCAGGCGCCCCTAAAAATGTTTCTATTTGAAGAAGTTGGCATCCTAAATCAGTAGGAAAGGGAAGGCTTGTTCAGTCAATTGCCCTACTATAATTCATTGACCTTTGGGGAAGAAATAAGGTTAGATGCTTATCAAAGTAATTCTCATATGCATGAAAGAGTTTGTTAAAAAAGAGAAAGAATCATAAAACAATTAGAAGAAAATAAAGATTAATATTTATTTGATTTCAAGTTTATGATGAACTTTTTTTTTTTTTTTTAAGACAGAGCAGGTGGGGAGGGGGTAGGGAGAGAGAGAAAGAGAATCTTAAGCAGGCTCCATGCCCAGTGCAGAGGCCAATACCGGGCTTGAACTCATGACCGTAAGAGATCATGGCCTAAGCTGAAATCAAGAGTCAGATGCTTAACCGACTGAGCCACCCCAGTGCCTCTGTGATGAACTTTTTTAAACATAAGGGCAAGGGAAGAAATCACAGAAGAAATTAACTAACTTGACTGCATGCAAATTAAATACTTCCACACATAATAAAATAGTCCTGTAAATTTAAATTTAAAAATCAAACTAAAAACTAGGGGAAAAAACTATTTGCGACATAGGATAGATGAAAGGTTAACACTCTTCCTACATTACTTACTGAGATGGAGAGGCATGTAAAAAACTAAAAGATTAACATCAAAACACAAATAAGTCAAGTATATAGACACATGGAAAAGAAGAAATACAAATGACCAAAAATATATGAAGATACATTTCAACTGATCTAATAGTAAAACAGGTGTAAATGAAAATGGGATACTACTTGTCACCTGTCCAATGGCAAAGGTTTTTGATTATAGAGATTGCCAATATTAACGAAGGTATAAGAGAAATGGGTAACTTCAGGTGGGTTGGTAGGAATACAAATTAGGGAACTTTTTCTGGTGGATGATTTGCAATATAGTATATTCCATTCATTCTCAGAAATACATTTTTTTCACATTTTAATATCTCTAAACTGAGATGTGTTTCACAATCACTGTCAGCCAGGCAGCAGTTGTGATTTCGTTGCCATTGGCTGCCTAGATGAACCAAGTTTTGAAGACTGGATGTCAGCTGTTGGAAGAAATCCCAGAGCGAAGACTGGAGCACATTTTAAAATAGGCTGCTTCCAAATGCTTCTGATGCACTCAAGCCAAGGCCCACACAGAGTCAAAAAGTGACTCCAAAGAATGAGGACATTTAGGAATGAATACCTTGGCCAGGGTTTTTGCTTCTCCTTTCTGGATACACAAGAATAAACATATAAGCTAATTAGGTCTTTACATAAGTCCAGAAAATTCTTTCAATAATTATAAAAATAAAAGGTATAAGTGATAAGAAGGCATTGTGTTTAATTGGGATCATTTTCCTTTTTAGTATCACATAAAATAGTGGTGCCCATTACAATTTATGGGATTTGGGGTATGATGAATTATGATGTATCAAGAACCCACACCATTTGTTCACACTATTTGACCCAGCATTCATACCTAGAGAGTTATCCCAAAGACACCCTGGAAGCATGCAAAGATTGTAATATAAATACAAACATTTCAGCATTATTTATACACCCGATATGTTAAAAGCAACCTAGGGGCGCCTGGGTGGCGCAGTCGGCTAAGCGTCCGGCTTCAGCCAGGTCAGGATCTCGCGGTCTGTGAGTTCGAGCCCCGCGTCGGGCTCTGGGCTGATGGCTCAGAGCCTGGAGCCTGTTTCCAATTCTGTGTCTCCCCCTCTCTCTGCCCCTCCCCCGTTCATGCTCTGTCTCTCTCTGTCCCAAAAATAAATAAAAAAAAACGTTGAAAAAAAAATAAAAGCAACCTAAAAGTCTAACCTAAAAGCTCAACAGGAAATTGATCAAATGAATTATCATACACCCGTATGACTGAATGTTATCCAGCCTTAATAATTATGTTCTCAAAGAATATATAATGACATAGATACTCATCATTTCATATTCAATTTTTTTAATGTGCCTATTTTATTTGAGTTTTCTTATTTTTGCTTTACTGAAGCAAAATTTGCATAACACAAAATGAACCATTTTATTTATTTATTTTATTTATTTACTCTTTTTTTGGGGGGGACAGAGAGAGACAGAGCATGAACGGGGGAGGGGCAGAGAGAGAGGGAGACACAGAATCGGAAACAGGCTCCAGGCTCTGAGCCATCAGCCCAGAGCCCGACGTGGGGCTCGAACTCACGGACCGCGAGATCGTGACCTGGCTGAAGTCGGACGCTTAACCGACTGCGCCACCCAGGCGCCCCGAAATGAACCATTTTAAAGTGAATAAACAACCCAGTGGCATTTAGTACATTCCGTGTTGTGCAACCACCATTTCTGTCTAGTCCCCAAACATGCCTGCCACCCCCAAAAGGAAACCCCATACCCATTACATTTCATATTAAATTTTTATTAAAAAGCAGGATACAAAACTAACTAAATCTGTTTTCTTCTTTTGGAAACATGAGTTTGCCTGTATGAAAGAAAAACTACCACAAATAAATACCCCTATATGTTAATTATAGATATTATAGGCAGGTGAGATTACATACATTTTTTAATACTCTTTCCTGTAGTTTCAAAGTTTTCTGCAATGAACACATATAACATTTGTAACCCAAATTTTCTAAAAATAGCATTTGAAGTGATAAATTCTTATAGTCGTGTGGGGCCCGTGCCTTTTCAACCATGTATAACTATAAAAAAGAAAAGCATACAGTCAAGTTGAGATTTGAGGGTTTGTTCAACTTTATATGATCTAAGAAACCAGAATGTAAGTAGAGAGGATTAGCTTCTTGTTTTACTCATTTTGTGTGGGTTCACTGGAATCTTGATCTCTCATACCTGTTAGCTTGGCTACTGTACTTCTCAAAGGAGAGGTCCCAAGCAAAAGCTAGGAAACTAGCACTGTAAGTCCTTTACAAAAATCCTTTACACCGAGCCTGGACATCCAGGGTTGGGAAATGGTCATCTACCACGACCGAGGAAAGCATGCTTTATTCACTCAGGAAAATTAAATCTCTCCTCCTCCGAGCAGGCTTTATTTTAGCAACTGCTTCACTTTCTTTACAATTATGCTGAAATTACTTTTGGAGATAATAACTGAGGCTTTCTTTGACTACCTTTATTGCCCCTCTGATCCCTGAGCATTGTTCCTGAGAGCATTTTGTAAAGGAGGACACAAAAACAACAACACTTTCAGAGAAAAAAAAAAAAAAAAACAAAAACCTGAAAGAATAAGAGAAATCAGTTTTCAACCCCTGGGTTCCTAAATAGATTTCCTTAAACTCATAGCAGAAAAAATAAACACGTGATTTGTGATTTGTAAAAGATGTGTTCTCCTGAGTTTCAAATGGCTGCATGCTGAAAGAAGCTTAACATAAACTCCCCTGCCCCCCACCCAGAAGCAATCAACTAGAAGAAAACAGATGGGAGAACCAGACCATCCTCCCTGAGGACTAGATAAGGTTTCCTGACAGAAGAATTTGAGCTGGAGGAGAAGCAACACTGATAGACCTGGGCAGAGGTTTCTTTCTTTCTCTCTCTCTCTCTCTCTCTCTCTCTCTCTCTCTCTCTCTCTTTCTTTCCTTCCTTCCTTCTTCTCTCTCTTTCTTCCTTTTACTTTCTTTTAATGTTTATTTTTGAGAGAGAAAGAGAGACACACAGAGCACGAGTAGGGGAGGGGCAGAGAGAGGGAGACACAGAACCCAAACCAGGCTCCAGGCTCTGAGCTGTCAGCACACAGCCCAACTTGGGGCTCAAACTCACTAACCTAGAGATCATGACCTGAGCCGAAGTCGGAGGCTTAACCGACTGAGCCACCCAGGCACCCCTGGGCAGAGGTTTCTGACCCCTCACCACTCCTCAGACTAAGCTGTTATAGAAAAATAGATCCTCCCTTGAGTTAGCAACCCAGGAATAATGTGGTAGATTGTATTAATTAAAAACACAAGCCGCCCCTCCCTGGGGGAGAAATAAACCTCTCTGCTTATCCATTTGACTTGCTTTGGCCGATAGTGTGAGCTGTGCTAGCCAACACAAAGTTCTCTGTTCTCTTTTCCTCTGCCCTGATAGCAGCAGTGTCCCAGAGAGAGGCGGCCCCATCAGCCTGGACCCCGGAGGGCAGAGGGCATAAGGCAGCACCATGGCTGACCTGAGAATGACATACAAGTGAGACATAAACCTTTGTCCTTCTAAGCCACTGAGAGTTGGGGAGCATTTGTCATCACAGCATCACCTAGCCTATCCTGACTAATGCACACAGAGAGTAGTACTGTGCCCTGCTGTCCACGGGAGACTTGAACGGGAACCATTCATGCTTACGTGCCCCGTGCTCCAGCAACACTGTTCCCATAGTGGTAAGAGTGGCACAGCTAAACACAGGAGGAACCGAATCCACTCTCTGAGTTTTCCGCGGGCCCCGGAGTGATGCAGAACACCACCGCTACAGTCAGTTCCTCACAGAAAAGTACCGAAAGGGAAATATTGGCCGCAGATGCAGCAGGGACAGAGATCAGCATGGTTATGAGGGGAGATCACTTCTCAAAAGGATGTCGTGAACCGGGTATTCAGTACCCACCCACTCCACCGCAACCCCTGAACACTACAAAGTCCGTTCAGATCTTAGATCCCGCAACAGGGGAAAAAAAAAATGGGAGGGACAGAAGCCCAAGTATAAACTTCAAATGACCAAGACCACTGCATTTGCCCGAGTTTACCTGAAAAGTAACATGATTAAATTCTCTGTCAGAGATAGAAATAGTAGGTTCAAGATAGAATTGAGATCCGCTTTTAGAAAAATACCTGTATGGGGGCGCCGGGGTGGCTCGGTCGGTTAAGCGTCCGACTTCGGCTCAGGTCATGATCTCAGGGTTCGTGAGTTCGGGCCCCTCATCGGGCTCTGTGCTGACAGCTCAGGGCCTGGACCCTGCTTCTGATTCTGTGTCTCCCTCCCCTCAGCTCCTCTCCTGCTCACACTCCGTCTCTCTCTCAAAAATAAAGAAAGATTAAAAAAAAAATTAAAAAAGAAAAGTACCTATATGTTTTTTCAGAAGTTCACGGCCTGAGAAATGTGTACACACTCCACCAGGATATTTTAAGAGAGTGTCATGGAGGTTGCAAATATTCAACAATGTGGGGTGCTGAGGGGACGCTCAATGCTGAAGCCATGTGTGGACGATAATAACCCCTTATATAGTAGGCTAGCTTCTCCCAAACCTAATGCTCAAGCTATGACTTGCCAGAGGCAGGCACCAAGAACCTGCTATTAGCAACACTTTCAGCTGCACAAATATTTATTCTGGTAAACCTGATAAAGAGAAAGGAAATAGTTACAAATGAATCTTGTTAGAATTTTCTGCATTCTATGCAGTAAACTTTTCTCCTTGTTGTGCAAAAGAAAGCTGTAATATGACACTGACGTTCTCATCTCTGGGATTGATTTTTTCAATTGGATTTGATAGATCCCAGATTAATATTTAATGTTTTTGTATAATTTGAATAATAACAGTAGACTAAGACACAAGTGCACTTTAGAAACAATCTGAACTGTCAACCTTTAGTCCACTTAAAACAGAGGATTGATTCATTTAAAAAAATTTTTTTCAACGTTTATTTATTTTTGGGATAGAGAGAGACAGAGCATGAACGGGGGAGGGGCAGAGAGAGAGGGAGACACAGAATCAGAAGCAGGCTCCAGGCTCTGAGCCATCAGCCCAGAGCCTGACGCGGGGCTCAAACTCACGGACCATGAGATTGTGACCTGAGCTGAAGTCGGACGCTTAACCGACTGAGCCACCCAGGCACCCCTGGATTGATTCATTTAAAATAGAAGATCAAGAACTAAGAAGTTTTATCTTCTTTTTAATATGATAAAGTTTGAAATGAGAAATATTTAAAATACAAAATAGAGTATAAAATAAAATAGGATTTTGTAATTTTATGGAAGCATATTATAATAATTGTATCAAGTGATGTTATGCTTGGCTTTTCAATTATTAATAAATATTTTACTTACAAACAAGAAAATGTCATGATAAGTTATTTTGCTATCATAGATGATTTTCTTAGTCTCAAATCTTATTTTTTTTATTACCAGGATATGATTTATTTTCATTATGTTGTATTGTGGTAGGAATGGATGTGGTGGAGGCAAATAACAATGAGAGGAAGGTATGAATATTAGTAAGGAGAATAATGACCCATGTATGTAGGAATAAACATCAAGTACAAAGTTGTGAAAACCAAGACGATAAAAATAAGACATGTTATAGGACTTTATCATAGAAGATAGTATTAATTAAAGCACCTATAACTTCTAAGATTTGCTGTCAAATTCAAAAATTTTAGTATGCTCCACACCATATTTATTAGCTACACAGTCTTGGCCAGTTTCACTCAGTCACTACAGCTATAAATGGAACAAAGGTACCTACCTCCAAAGGCAGTGAGAATTAAAGAGGCAGTATACTGTAGTAATTAAAAAAAATTTTTTTTAACATTTATTCATTTTTGACAGAGAGAGTCAGAGCACAAGTGGGTAAGGGGCAGAGAGAGAGGGAGACACAGAATCCGAAGCAGGCTCCAGGCTCTGATCTGTCAGCACAGAACCTGACGTGGGCTCGTACTCACAAACCATGTGTGAGATCATGACCTGAGTCAAAGTCGGTCGCCCAACCAACTGAGCCACCCAGGCACCCCTGTAGTAATTTTTTAAGATGAGCTTATTATTAGGAAAAAACAGGGTTATTTCATGATAATAAAGAGTCAAAACATCCCATAACAGACCTTTAAAATATATGAAATAAGGGGCACCTGGGTGGCACAGTCAGTTAAGCGTCTGACTTCCGCTCAGGTCATGATCTCACAGCTCGTGAGTTCGAGCCCCGCGTCGGGCTCTGTGCTGACAGCTCGGATCCTGGAGCCTGCTTCTGATTCTGTGTCTCCCTCTCTCTGCCCCTAACCCACTCGCATTCTGTCTCTCTCAAAAATAAACAAACATTAGAAAAAAAATGGGGGAACTACTAGAACAGATACTTCACAGAAGAATATAAACGAATGGCTAATAAAGCACATGAAAAGACAATCAAAAGTCATCAGTAAAACACAGATTAAAACTGCCATGAGATACCACTGCATACACACACAATAATGACTAACGTAAAAAGACTCAAAATGCCAAATAGGGGTACAAAGTCCTGTATATTGCCAATAGGAGTTTAAAATGGTCTGACCATTTTGAAAATGTAATTGTCTGTTTCTTATATGTTTAAACATACACCTGCTCTGTGACTCAGCAATTCCAATTGTAGTTATTTACTCCAGAGAAATAAGAACACATGTCCACAAAAAGACTTCTATCGTAGTATTCAGAGAAGCTTTTTTTGTAATAGCCAAAAGCTAGAATTAACACAAATGTCTATCAACAGGTGAGTGACTATATTTTTGTATAAATACACAATGGAATACTACTTGGTACAGTAAAAAAAAAAAAAAAAAAGAACTATTGATATACAACTATTGATAACAACTGAGATGAATATCAAAAGCGTTAGGTTGAGGGGCACCTGGGTGGCTCAGTCGGTTAAGTGTCCGACTTCGGCTCAGGTCATGATCTCGCGGTCCATGGGTTCGAGCCCCACGTCGGGCTCTGTGCTGACGGCTCGGAGCCTGGAGCCTGCTTCAGAGTCTGTGTCTCCCTCTCTCTCTAACCCTGCCCGTTCATGCTCTGTCTCTCTCTGTCTCAAAAATAAATAAACATTAGAAAAAAATTTTTTTTAAAAAAAGCGTTAGGTTGAATGAAAGGTTCTAGACGTGGTATGCGATTCTAATTACATGAAGTTCTAAAAAGTACAAAACCACGGTATAGTGACAGAAATCAGAGTGTCAGGATTCATTGGAAAAGAACCCAAGAGAACTTCTGGGGGTAAAATGTTCTATATCTTCATTTCTCAGAACTCATTGATCTTCACACTGAAAGTCTGTATTAGTTATGACTCTCTCTACATTTGGATATATTCTCAAGTTTCCATAACAATTTTTTTTCAACGTTTATTTATTTTTGAGACAGAGAGAGACAGAGCATGAACAGGGGAGGGCCAGAGAGAGAGGGAGACACAGAATCTGAAACAGGCTGCAGGCTCTGAGCGGTCAGCACAGAGCCCGATGCGGGGCTTGAACTCACGGGCCGTGAGATCATGACCTGAGCTGAAGTCGGACGCTTAACCGACCAAGCCACCCAGGCGCCCCTCCATAACAATTTTTAAGTTGATAAAAAATAAAATGATTCTAATAAGGTGCTTTAATAGTTTCCTCTCATTTTCAGATTTAACTAAAGTCCCAAATGCCCAGAACAAAATAGACCAGGACCTTGTATTTCACGATGACCCTGCTAGAGCACAATTGCACAACATATAATAAGTGACTGTGAAATTGTTCCTCCCTACACAGGCAGTCTGTCCCCTCCAGACTACAGAAGGGTGAAAGTGAAAGAGGTCAAGCAAGGGGATTTCTTTGGAAAATGTTACTGAGATACTGAGATGTTTTATCTCCCTCGACTCCAGATAAAGGACAAAAGTGCTTCCGCGTCATCTCAAGCCAATGAGAACACCATTCAGTGAACTTGACGTATAAGCCTAGGACCTCAAACCGTGGTCCACAGATCAGCAGCATGGACATCACCTGGGAGTACGAGAGAAATGCAGAATCTCAACTCCAACCCCAGACTCACTGAACAAGAACCTGCATTTTAATAGTATTCCCCAGGTGACTGGTATGTGCATTAAAGGTTGAGGGACACTATCCTAGAATTTTGGTGGGCATAAGGACTGGAATGAGGAGCTGTGCCCAAGTCACCCTGTGGGCAGTGAAGAGAAGGGAAGAGGGCCTGGGAGCACATTACACTTTCACCCATGGCAGCCCAGAGCTGTTAGTATTTCCATGACCAAACAAGATCCACACAATGTGCTGTCAGCCTGAGGCTGGTCTGAAGGGGATTTGGCTGCAGAGGCCTCCTTGAGAGCAGAGTAGTCCGTGGGAGCTCACTATGAGCTTTGCCCACTCATGGAAACTGCAGCTATACTTTCCTAAAGGTTTTCAGGGGGCAGGGGCTTTGGGGAAGTGAGTCATCACTGAGAAACCCAGGAAAGTGTCCTGTGAGAGAAAGAGACCCGTGCTATTCAGAGTCCTAGAGCCAGACAAGATAGCACCAGCCATATAAGAATGCCCCCTTACTGCTATTCCTTCTAGACTAGATCCTGAGAGGTTAGAAACTAAGACAATGGAGTAAAGGGGCACAGACAGAAAAAAGAAAAGCAAAGACAACCAAGTTCCCCTCTCCTACCTCGGGTTTCCCAGCTGGAAAAACTCAAGCCTTAGAAGGAGAGAAATGTTAAGTTTAAATGAAATTCAGAAATGTAATTATTATACCAGGTAGGGCATCACAGTTACTGAAACAAGATTGTTCTTATTTCTAAAAGTAATCACAAGATGCCTAATTATCTTAGCATAACTAGGACATTTATGATACTTGCCTAAGATTTCACCCAAAAGGTAAGAAAAAGGCCAGATTACATATCGGGTTTAAATGGGCAGTTGGGAAAAGATTAAATTTATATTCTGTCCACATCTTACTGAGTCTAGCTCATGCAAGAAACTGAAAATATAGTAGGCACTTTAGGGGTGCCTGGGTGGCTCAGTCGGTTGAGCATCTGACCTCGGCTCAGGTCATGATCTCACGGTCCGTGAGTTCGAGCCCCACGTCAGGCTCTGTGCTGACAGCTTGGAGCCTGGAGCCTGCTTCAGATTCTGTGTCTCCCTCTCTCTGACCCTCCCCCATGCACTCTCTGTCTCTCTCTGTCTCAAAAATAAATAAACATTAATTTTTTTTTTTAATGAAAAAAGTTGGAGGTACCTGGGTGGCTCAGTTGGTTGAGCATCCAACTCTTGATTTTGGCTCAGGTCAAGATCGCATGGTTTGTGAGATTGAGCCCCAAATCAGGCTCTGGGCTGACAGCACAAAACATGTTTGGGATTCTCTGTCGCCCTCTCTCTCAGCCCCTCCCCCACTAAAAATAAATAAACATTTTTTTAAAAAAGAAAATAAGTTGATATAAAAAGAAAACCAAAAGAAACTAGAAATGAAAAACTGAGTCATTGTAATAAAAAAACCTCAATGAACCAATAAACAAAAACTTAAAACCAGCTAAAGAGGGAATTAATGAACTCAAAGATATATTGGGGCGCCTGGATGGCTCAGTCGGTTGAGCGTCCGACTTCGGCTCAGGTCACGATCTCGCGGTCCGTGAGTTCGAGCCCCGCGTCAGGCTGATGGCCCAGAGCCTGGAGCCTGCTTCCGATTCTGTGTCTCCCTCTCTCTCTGCCCCTCCGCCGTTCATGCTCTGTCTCTCTCTGTCTCAAAAATAAAAAAAATTAAAAAAAATGTTAAAAAAAAGATATATCTAAAGAATTCATTAGACTGTAGCACAAAGAGAAAAGGGGATTGAAAATATGAGAGATTCAGAGATGAAGGAATGAGATGAATCAGAAGATTCAACATGCTTCTTTTTTTTTTTTAAGATTCTATTTTTTTAAAGCAATCTCTACATTCCACATGAAGCTTGAACTTACAACTCTGAGATAAAGAGTTAAATGTTCCACCAACTGATTCAGCCAGGCGCCCCTCAACATATTTCCAATCAGAGTTTCAGAAAAGCAAGACAAGAGGGAATGGGCAGAAGGAAATCATATTTTTAAAAAACTAATGACTAATTTTCAGAATTGAAAAAGACACGCATTTTTTTTAAATTTTTTAAAAATCTTTATTTATTTTTGAGAGAGAGAGAGAGAGTGTGAGCAGGGAAGGAGCAGAGAGAGGGAGACACAGAACCTGAAGAGGCTCCAGGCCCCGAGCTGTCAGCACAGAGCCCAATGTGGGGCTCGAACTCACAAACTCTGAGATCATGACCTGAGCTGAAGGCACCCAGGTGCCCCAAGACATGAATTTTTTGATTCAAGAACCACAACTGCTTCAAACAATTAAAATTTGAAATACACACACAGTGAAGTATTAAAGACGAATAAATCTTAAAAGCAGTCCATGAGAAAAGACAGACTACTTAGGCTTATAATACTTCTCCCAACAGCAATAAACACCAGGAGAAGATGGAACTCCATTACCAAAGTGTCGAGGGAAAAGAGGGGCAACCTAGGATTTAATTTCCAGGTAAAGAATGGTTGAAAACTAAGGGTGAAGTAAAGAGATTTTTCAGATGAAGACCAAGACTCATTAAAAGAACTACTAAAGAAAGAAGGAAATTGAACCCAGAAAGAAGTGGTCTGCAAAAAGCATTTTTACTAAGGTAAGTGGTAAAAACATGAGTAAATCTGAGGAAACATTGTCTGTACCAGATACGAAGCAAAAATAACAACGAGGGAAGAAGGTTGGAAAAAGGAACTAAAATACTAGACAAGAAAAACACGTAAGACAGAGAGTGTCTAGAGAGTGAAAGTGATCCAGAGGAAAAGAGCAAAGAGTAGCTGAGATATTTTGATTAACTTTATATTTTTGTAAGTCAGGTGAAGAGTTGAAAAGTTAAGAGCACAGGGGCACCTGGGTGGCTCAGTTGGTTAAGCTTTGGCTTACCTTTGGCTTCAGTTCCTGGGTTTGAGCCCCACATCAGGTTCTGTGTTGACAGCTCAGAGTCTGGAGCCTGCTTTGGATTCTGTGTCTCCCTCTCTCTCTGCCCCTCTCCCGCTTATACTGTCTCTCTCAAAAATAAATAAACATTAAATTTTTTTTTAAAAAAAAAAAGAAAAGTTAAGAGCACATACGAAAAGAAAAGAAGTAAAAGTGAATCATGAAAAATTCCACTAATCCAACAGAAGGACAGAGGCAGGGGAGAAACAAGAAAAAAAAAAAGTATGATTTATGGAGAACAAAAATTAGGATTATAGAAATAAGTCCAAATATATGCATCATTAAAACAATGTAAGCAAAACAATTCCATTAATATAGATTGTAATGGACCCAACAAACCTAGCTACATGCCGTGTGAATGAGATATCTTTAAATTATAATGAGAGGAAATACAGAGTAACTAACCAAATACTAACCGGAAAAAAAAAAAAAAGCCTGTGTAACTATTAATATCAAACAAAAGAGACCATAAGGCAAAAAGTGGTATTTGGGATAAAGAGAATCACCACATATATAAAGGAAATAATTTTCCAAGGAGTTATTTTGCTAAAAAGCAAAGTTTTTTCCTATAAAACTGTGTTCTCACCACTTCCATTGCAATCTTTACAGAAGTACTCCTACTGGGAAGAAATAATAACACCTTCTATCCCACCTCACAAATAAATTAGATGTAAGTGACTAAATTTTGTTCTTTTCTCTCTCCTTTTTCATTAACCCCATGGCAATCTAAAAGGTTTAAAGTCACTTAAATTCTTCAGCAATGTCAAAGGAAAAGGATTCACGTTGAGCGCTCATGTTATTGTGTTTATTAAATCCTTATTGCAAAGAGCAGCAAAAGGAATTATAGATTTAAGTGAGCGCTGGAAACACTGCAGGTTGGAAACACCGACTCCAGTGTATTAGCAACTATATTAAATATTAAATATTATAAAAGAAATGAACATTTTCAGGCAGAACAGTAGGCAGTTTCAAAAACTAAGTTTCTCTTATGCCAGGTTTCAGATACATGTCTCATAAGGCATGGGCATTTCAATTAATTTTCTTTATTTAGTTTTTCTGTTTGCGAAAGAATATAATTTCCCCCTATATAAAAAAAAAGGGATAATAAAACTTGCCCTACCTAGTACAGGGTTATTATGAGGATAAAACTACACAATATATGGGAAAGCCCTTTGCAAACCTTTCAGTATTATGTAAATGTAAGACATCACTAGGAATCCATGGTCCTATGATGAATTGTTAGTATTAAAATGCCTTACCCACCATTTCCCGAACATGCCTGTAAAATCTCAATTTTCTGTTATTGTGCTTTAAGAGTAAAGCCTACTCCCATTTATATATTTACACTAATATTAGCAAATCATGGCCCAGTAAAACAGATTTCAGTGTTTACCTTTCTCTCACCGGACACATACACACAACTATGGCTACATGTATACCCAAAGACAAGGAAAACTCGCTTCAGTATTTAGTGTGAGGACATGCTTTTTCTAAATAATGGGTTCTGTAGTTCATGTAAGCATGACTAGAATATCTTGCTATGCCTTCTCACAGTGGGATCCATTACTGTTATGCAGGTAACGCTGAATTCTAGAGGTCGATAACAGGATTCCGGCAAGAAAAACAATGCAGTCAAGACTGTAGTGAAGAGGGGAAGAGGCAAGGATAGGCAGTGGATATGCTATAGCGATGTTCCCTCCAGAAAGCCGTGGCCTTCTCCTTCTGTAGAATCCATGGATCCACACACAGCCATGGGCAGAAAGTGTAAATGCTGTTGGAGGTAGACAGACCCGTCAGCAATCTGGGTGAAGAAAGCTGAGTTACTGTCAGAAATCTGGAAGAAATTTCCAGAGAAGAAAGCTGAGTTATATCATCTCTCCAAGCCTCTATTTTCTCCTATATATTAAAAAATAAATAAACAGGGGCAAGGAAGTCTACTAAACAGGTCCTCAGTCTACAGCCCGGTCTATGTGCTCTTGCATTGCAGGGGATCAGGGTCTCAACGTAGGCTACCTCCAAGACCTCTGCTCTCACACTTGGTCTTAACTACTTGAGCTCAGCCCACAGTTTCTTATCCCTCTGTGGAGTGTCAATCAACTTAGAAGCGATGAGACAACTCTACGGTCATTGTAAGCATCCCTTTTGCCATGTCTTCTAATTGCTGGAATCCTCCTGGATCGTTGCAGCTGCAAAGGCAGTCCCCACCACCAGGACACTTTTCCAGGTCACCACCAGGGAGATCCTTGGCAACTGAGCCACTGCCTTGTACTGGGGACTCTTCATGCCCCACCTACCACGCAGGACAGCATGCTCTTCACCCACCAGGGATGAGTAAACCAGGCCCAAATCTCCCACCTTACCACCTCTTTTTCAACCATCTTTTCCGGTACTACTTTGTGTTACTTCAGACCCTCCAAGAGGCAGATTGCCAAGATGGGACTAGAAATGCAAAAGAATTTGTGGGGTGGCTCCCCTGAGGGAAAATGGGGAGCAAGCTGGAGGAGGCCAGGAGGGCGGTCGGGCTGCAGTGTGGGTCTGACCCCACGAAGGAGGGAGGAAAAGGGGGAGTGTCGGGTAGGAGAGTCTTAGATACAGTCCAGGTCTGAGAGGGATTCAGTGACCCTGATAGGAAGTCCAGCACGGGGTCTCCCGCGTGGCAGAAATGAGCCAGCTTTAGGACCACTGTTGCATCCCCTCACTGGCCCTGAGCAGTCGGTGGAAAACACGTCTCCAGGCAGGCGCGGGCAGATTCTGAGCGGAGGGCAGCTGAGGCAGCCGCCAGCAGGCTCCTCAGAGCAGAAGAGTGAGACCGTGCATTTTTGTGGCCACCACAGTGATGGAAAGACCTGACAACATCTCACTGGGCAATCAGTAAATATCACCCCTTGAGGGACAGACCAATAATATCTGCCTCTGGATATAATACCCCGAGGAGGACACTTCAATGTTTCCGTGGCATGTCCACCAAAAATGCATAGCCTGATTCCTAATCATGAGAAAGCATCAACAAATCCATATGAAGGGGCTACATGTAAATAGTGGCCAGTCGTTTTCAAAAATCTCAGTGCCACGAGAGACAAAAGCTGAGGAGGCTTTCCAGATGAAAGAAAACTAAAGGAGCTATGACAGCTAAACTCAGTAGTGACCCTGGATTGGATCCTGTAACAGAGGGAAAAGAATGCCCACAAGAACATTATTGGGACAATGGATGCAACTGGACTATGCACTGTAAGATTTGATAAAAGCGTTGTATCGATGTTAAAATGTTAAATTTCCTGTGTTTGATCATCGTACTGTGATTATATAAGAGGCTATGCTTGATAGGAAAAATATACTCGTGTAGTAAGGCAAAGGGGCATAGTACATGCAACCTTCTCTCAAATGGCTCAGAAAAATAAATTAGGTCAGTTAGAGATAAAGAGAATATGAAGGACATTTTCTGAAAGGTACATGAATTGAGTTGCAGGTACAACTGCCAAATTCGTCAATGGCCAAATACTGAACTGAGACATGAAAAGTACATGAGAGATATTAAAACACGTTGTTAACAGCGGCTGTCCTGGCTTCTGGCCAGCAAGATGACAGAGGTGCTGAGTCGAAGTTTTATGGGGTGGCTATCATATTTCAATCACAGCTATGGGGATTCATTATGGCACTTGCCAGAAACTCCATCCCATTATATGCAATTATCTGCTTTATTTTCATTTTTTCCTTCTTTCTTTCTTTCTTTCTTTCTTTCTTTCTTTCTTTCTTTCTTTCTTT
>NW_024412388.1:72119654-72149136 GCF_014898765.1 Herpailurus yagouaroundi
GTTAGCTAAGATTCTAATTGTGGGCATATTGACTTTGATCCATTAGTCAGTATTAACATGCTGGCTTATGTAGAGGGAGTGGGAGCAAGGGGATGGTCAGTCTGCCAGCACACATTTTAAGCTCTATCAACTGAAAGACAGACAATAGTTCAAGAAGGACATACCCAGACATTTGAGACATCTCTATCAAGCTTTGGTTTTCATAATTCTTACACACACACACACGGCTTAAAATCTTAAGTTTCACCTCCATTCGCCAATGTGTCCAGTTTATCCTTTTCAAAGCTTGCTTACGTCCATTATCTCCTAGACATTACATCAACCTTATGAACTATTCAGCTCTAAAGTTGGGCTGCCTGGGTCTGTGTCCCAGCTCTGGTGTTTACTGTTATGTGACCTTGGACAAGTTACTTAACCTCTCTGTATTCTCAATTTTATTATCCCTGTGTTACAGATAAGGGTTCTGAGGCTTGGAGCAGCTTAACAAATTGTCTAAATCACTTGGCAATTTAGTATTAGAGCTGGGAATTTCTTTGGAGCTTTCAACTCCCCCTACAAAGATATAAGATTATTTTCCATTAGCACCAGCATTGTGTGAATTCAAGGAATGCTGCTTAACAAGGTGTTGTTTAAAAATAAAAGCCACATTTCTCATTAAGCAGGTTAAACTTAATTTTCTGCCGTTACATTCTATTCAGCAAGCATTATTTAGAAGGCAGGCAGCAAGAAGGGAAAATGGGAGAGGACTGTGGGGTCAGAAGCTCCAGATTTGAAGCCATGCTCTGCCCCCTACTCTGCGCTCAGTTTTCTCTTTGGTTTAATGGAAATCAGATACGTAAGTTGTTAAGTTTGCTGGAATGAGTAGTGATACTACATGTACATAGTAGGCATTCAACCAAATATAGCTTTTAAAGTACATACTATTTTTTGAACGCTTGCTACTCACCAGGAACCCTGCTGTGCACATGAAACACAGAGACACAGAAAGTTTTGTGCCTTTGGGGGCTCACTCTCCAGGAATTTGTAATGGTTCCTCACACAGCAAGGACACTAAGCCAGTTGTATAGACTGCAATTCTTTCCTTCTGAGTATGCTTTTAAGATTTTGTTCACGTCCTTAATTCTCTGAAAATTTTCATTTTCATGCAATAAATTCATCTGATTTTTCTTTTATGATTTACTGATAGCTTTAAACTCAGAAAGCCCTTCTCTGTTTCTTATATCAGATCAATATTCATCTATATTTTTTTCTAGTTCTTTTACAGGCTTAGTTTTTCACATTTAAATCTTTAATCCGTTTGGTATTTACTTGGCTATATGGTTGTAAGGTGCTGAATAATCATCTTTTTAAGACACATTCCTGATAATACTGGTTGATAACATTAGCTTATTTGGTTTGTGCCCATTTCTGTCTCAATAACTTACCCTCTGAGCTGCCTGCTGTGAACGTGAATTGCCACTCTTTGAAAAGGCCAGTGGGGAAGAAATGTTATTTCGTTCAGTTTTATCCCATTTGGTCGCTTCAAATTTAAGTCAGAACAATAAATGCCAATTCTTTTGTTTCAATCCTATAAATGAGGAGGCTTAAACAGAGTATTTTGTAGAACGGTTAAAGGTCAGGGCCCCCATAAGCCTAGAAAGTATGAGAGAGGTGACGTCATGTCAGTACCATACTAGCCACGGCCACTCACACCCAAGCTCCCCTCATCTGCCTGTCATCCCTTTCCCTTATGTTCATCTTTTCCAGGTGGACTATGGAACCATTTATGCCAGGGAAATAAAATTCTAGTAGAAGAATCATCACCGACCCACTCACCCCTTCCTCCGTCTGTTCCAGGAACAAGACCTGCTCAAGAAAGGACATGGGAAGCAATCTCCACATCAGTCTGGCTGGCAGCTCCAGTGCACCTTCCCCAGAGATCAGACTTGGGTTGGGTGGCCTCACTGTCCATGAATGTGGGCGTGGCAGTTTCCCCACAGTGCGTCCTGCTGGTCACCCAGGGTCACGGTGCTGGTGTGCATGGTCCTAAGACCATGGTTTGGCCTCTGAGCATATAGTCTGTGCCAGCTGCCCACTGTACCCCTTTGGGCATAGATCCATGATCAGCCTGCCAATCTTTGAGCGTTCTCCCTCACCACCGATGCCCAGCTGGGCTCCTCTGACTGTGTTGGGAGGTGAGAAGACTCTTAATGGGGTTTCCTACCATCCTGCTGCCTCACATATTCCACATAGTAAGGAAGTGTTACGAGTTTACCACCTGCAATAGTCACAGAGTTGGTTTACTGGAGTCAGAGCTTGCAAGGAGGTATCACTGGGGTTGGTCTTGGCATAAACCACTGACCTTCTCTGCAGGGCTCTGGAAGGAAACAGGCAGATCAGCCCCACGTGCACTCAGGCATTTATAGAACTCCATGCTTTCTTCATTTATGAGGTATGGGCCATGCCACCTTCCCTGCCCTGCCCGCCCCCCAACCCCCAGTCTCAGTCTACCCTGACCCAGGAACATTCCTCTAATATGACCACATTTCACTACCACCCCCCAAATCAAGGCAGTGGGGGTAGGCACAACACAGTCCTCTCTCTGAGCCTCTTAATCAGTTTACCTCCCCACCCCTGAACCCTTGACGTCCCCACACACTGCCCCTGCCTAAGAGAGTCATAAAGTCAAAGCACCTTCTAGCACTTACCTGTAAGACTGTCAATTTCAGGTAGCCACTTAGTTCTGAAACTTAGTGATCCCACACCCAAATCTTGATGGTGGTCATGGGTAGCGGGTAAGGAGGATGGATTCTTCATAAAGTCTCTGTGCAATCTGTAAGCTTCAGACTACAGATGTCAGTCTGGCTTTGTTAGTGGTTACACCCACACATCTTGCCACCTTTATAGACACAAACCATGGCCGGCCTTAAGGTCACAGTACTACAGTGTGTGTGTGTGTGTGTGTGTGTAGGGTAGGTGGAGCTGGATGATGCAGAAACAGAAAGTCTTGGATACGCTTCTTTTAAATATGTGGAAGGAGAAATGCCCATGTGATAGAAATATGCATTAAAGCCATTCAGCCTAATAAATGTATTTCTCTGTAGTAGGAGTTATGAAAAGAGACCTTCCCCCCTAAATGCATAGTCCAAAAGCATGAACTCACAAGAAAATGACAGGGTATTTAGCAGAAATGTCTTTTGAGAAAGAAAGAAAAAAAATACACACACACACAGATAAAACACATACGTGAGATCTGGTATATTCCTTAGCGACAGTTTTCACACAAATTCTTCTTTGTGTTTAATTACAGGGAAATGACATCACTGTTTTGTTGTTTTTATCTGGATGATTGCAGCAGTTTTGTAACTAATTTCCCTACTTATCTCACCCAACTCTAATCTATCCTTCGCAGTTCTGCCTTTTCTGGTCTTGTAGCTCCCCATGGTGCTCACAGTCCCTGTGGCCTTGCCTGTCACTTCTCGGTCTTGTCTTCTATTACTTTCCTCAGTACATGACCTACATTTTAACGGCCCCAAAACATTTTTCTTAACTGGCTTGCTTCTCCCTCAGATGTCCCTGCTTTTGTTCTATCACTGCTTTTATCCAGAAAGCCCTACCCCAATCCCACTCCCACCTTGGCCATCTGGTCAAGCACAATGTATTATTCAAGTCTCAGTTAACATCATCTAGTTCTCTTTAAGAGGCCTTAATTGATACTTCAGACAGGCAAGAACTTACTGCTATTCTGCTCTTATATAGCACTTGGGGTGCCCTTGTGCTATCCTTGCTTTGTATGTTATTGTCTCTCCCACTAGACACCAAACTTCTTGGGGCCAGAGACCATGGCATTCATTCCTTGCATCCTTAGTACCTAGCACAGTATTGGAAATCAACAAATACATGTGGAATGAATGGTCTTTAACAGCATCACCCTTTTCCATCTGCACATCATGTCATTATCTCCTTTCCCCAAATTAGCAGTGCTTATCACGTCCCTTGCTTAACTTGTCATTTAAGAAACTTTCATGCTTATTAGCCAAGTCTACCTCTCAAACCCCCCAGCTGGAGAAAATTAAATATTGATAACAGCTCCCTGATTTTCCCCCAAAGGCAACCAAGAGCTAAGACCCAACTCACTGTCCTGCTATCATAGATAACACGTGCAGGATGGCACAAACACAGGGTGCTAGGTCCAAATGGCATTATTAATACTCTCTCCTCTGGTAGACCCAGCATGGCAGGCTCACAAGTGAGGATGTAAATTCACTTTGTCAAAGCAAACATTCCTCTTGGGGGACATCGGCTCAACCTCGAGGAGAGAATAATGACCACAGCCCACAGGCAGCGGGGGATGAGTAATTTACTGCCGCTAGGCAATTAGTGTTGCTAGAAAAAAAAATTGCTTTCATTTAAAATTCTCTTTAAACCATATGTATCATGGCTCATGGGATAATTTATGTATCATTAGAAACTAAGAAACATACATCACCCTAATAAATTGTCTCTCCCATTCACCACAGCCAATAGCTCCCAGGGGTCTTTAAGAAGTCAGAGTTTTGCTGTCCTTGTTATACAAGATGGTGTGGAAATGTTTTATGTGACTAATTTAGCTTCTCATTCACTCCCTGGTTCTCTGGCAGAGACAGATAGCAAGAGAGACATTTGCCACCATTTTTACCCACTGGTTTGCAGCAGCATTTGCTGTAAATGAGCCCATGGTAGAACAGCCATAAGTTGTATTGTTTTCCCTAACAACTTGAACGTCTATTTTGAGATTTGGTCCATCTTGATGTCTTCCCAGTGCTAATATGTTATTTTCTCCAACACACAGCATGTTTAACAATCCTACAGCTTCTCATTCAAAGACAGGCCCTTCATTCTAACAGCAAATGGCTGCAAAGAGCTTGGAGGGAGCATCTGATTGCTTAGTATGTGGAGCAGGTCCCACGGGACTTTGCTGGGCAAGGTCACAGGACGTACGGTAACTGGGCAAACATAACTTGAGTTTAGAGGATGAACTACCCTGACTCTGTCAATGGAAAAACATGAAATGGAGATAAGAAAATGAGGCATGGGGAGAAAGGTGAGCAGCCCAGCATCCAACCCACCAATGAAACATGGAAACAACCTTGACCAACATCACCAACTACAGAAGTTTAATCTCCATCTTTGTGAGATAAGCAGTAGGCCAGGGCCACTCAGTCAGTTAAACATCTGACTCTTGGTTTTGGCTCAGGTCATGATCTCACGGTTTGTGAGATCGAGCCCCATGCAGAGCTCTGTGCTGGTGATTCAGCGCCTGTTTGGGATTCTGTCTTTCCCTCTCCACCTCTCCCCTGCTCGTGTGTGCTCTTGCACATGCTCTCTCTCTCAAAATGCATAAACTCAAAAAAAAAAAAAAATCACCACTCTAGGAATGCCTGGCTGTCTCCGTCATTAGAGTATCCAACTCTTGATCTCAGGGTTGTGAGTTCAAGATCCATGTTGGGTATGGAGCCTAGTTAAAAAAAAAAAAAAAAAAAGCTACTTTAGAGACTTCTGGGGAAGATGGTAGAGTGGAGGATCCTAAGCTCACCTCATCCCACAAATACAACTAGATTATCACTCACATCAGTGTAAAAGCCACTCCAACTCAGGTTCACTCTTTCCTTTTGTTAAATTTCAATTGTTTTATAAACTAAGTATGACACTGGGCTCCTAGCCTTTGTCTAAAAGGCCATGCTTTAATCACTGAGATCATCAATGAGTTACACTGTACTACCATGAGAATTTACTACATGACTTGGTGGGGGGGGCTGTTCGAAAAACATTAAGAATTGCAAGACTGTGAGGGCAAAGCATGAAGCCAGGTGTGGGGTCCTTTGTGAATGCATAGGTCACACAGCCACAAAGCTGCATAGCATGAGTATCAAGTATCTCAAGTGGAAGGAACGGGAAAGCAGAAGTGTTCAGCATTTGCTCCAACTCACTGCATCATGTTCCCTTTCCCATGCCTGTAGTTCACTGCCCTCGCTTAAGGGCCTAATGTCTGAACACCACGCTTGGGGGTTCATCTGTGAGGTCCTCAATCACTCTGTCCCGCAAGAGCTGCTTCATGTATGTTTTACAAGTAGTGTGAACTTCTGGACTTGGTAGAGAGACTCAGCGTTATGGGTGAGAGTCCAAACTTTAAGTGAGGAGGAGCAAAATAAAGTTTGCTCAACTTAATGAAAATAAAGGTGAAACTGATTAGTAGTAAAGTGAGGTTGAGTCATCCAAAGTTCCTGTGATAAGTGGCGGCCCCAGGTGAATTCTTCAGGGAACCAGAGTCGTATCTTTAAACATCACAGGTCTTCATACTGGCAGGAGCCATCCATGGCCGAGACCACAGTAGCAGTTCACCGAACATACTTCCCTAGTGACTCCGGGGCCCCTGACCATCAGTGACAGTGCTGGGCCACTTTTACAGGAGGCCCTCAGGCACTGGAAGGTGACTGGCTATTTGTCCCTAAGGTGAGAAGCTGGGGTGCTGTGCTTCTCCTCAACCTGAGATTCTGAGCGTAGGCCTCCCCACAGCCAAGGGGCCCTCCCACCCTTGGTATGATATGGGCCCTCAGCAGGGTTTGGGGGCAGTGACTGGAATCTCCTGAAGAGCTTCTCTGAAAAACCTTCTCTCACCCTTTTGCATCTGCCATCCCACGTCCTCCATGGTGGCCTAGAAGCAAGCTAGCCTATACTTCGCACCTTCTGAAAAATTTGGTTAGGGCAGTGGGCTCCTAGCAGAGGACAGAAGGGCTCGCTGAGAGTGAAGGCACTGGAGGTTTGTGACAGCTTGTGCATCTCAGTGACTTTAACCCTCCATCGGGACTGACAGCTTTGCCCCGGATGGAAGGGCATTTAGGTTGCTCATCTGCTCCGCTTCTGCACAACTGTGAGTTCTGACAGCTGCTGAATTGATCATTGCCTCTAGCACATGGCTGCATATGGGATATTTACACACTTAGAGCCCTAACTGGAACAAAGTCCACCAAAAGTGTATAGTAAGCTCACTACAAAATATTTTCCCGGCCAGCCCAGGTAAATAGATCTGTACATTTGTAGACTATGCTAGGAAAAGCTTCTTAAAGATCTACTATTTACCATGCACTCCCAAGTCATGCCGAGTTCTATACACTTCATATTTCACTCACTCGATCTGCACAGTCCCCATTTTACAGATGAGGAAACTGAAGCCCTGTATGATCCGTCCAAGGAGACTCAGTAGGAGAACAGGAGTCCAGGAAGAAGGGATGTAGACTAAATCTTTAATATTCCCTAGTCCCATGGAACCTACTTATAAACGTGACAGAAAAATCAAAAGGAAAGAACAGCTCAGGTTTCAATTCGATGCCAGGTCAATGCCAAGTTTGCCTGAGTTACCTGACTTATATGCGAATCCCACAGTTGAGGTGTATCATCATTTAGAAGCAGAAAGTAACTTGCCCAAGGCCACAAAGCTACAGGGTAAGCCTGGACTTTCACCTGAGTCTGTCCAGATGGCTCCCATGCCCATGCTCTTCTCTACCACCCAAGTCAACAAGCTCAGGGCTGTTGTCTCTGGCTTCGGGGGTGCACTGCAAGCCAACAGGGTACATCCTAGTAAGTTGGAGATCCCGGAATGAAACCAGCAAAACCAGAAAGAACATGTCTCCTACCTTTCACGGTGCACTCTCCAAGTAGAGGCCTAGGTAGAAGAGAAAATGGTTTGTCCCAGGTGTGTCCATTAAGCAGAGTTACGAGAACAACATTGTTCAAAAAAGCCCAAACAGATAATACAGTTGGTGAAATGACAATTGTTTACAATTAGTAAAAAGAGAGAAAACAATGTTTCCACAGATATAGGGTAACCTTGAGAAAGATTTTTCTCCCTGAAAGTGTTTTGTCCAGCTAGGGAGAAAAGAAATAAAAGGAAACATGAAAGCCAATAAAAGAAAATGCAAGCATGAAAGACCATCATTAATCTTCTATTCAAATGGTAGTCACAGCTGCAGATTACAGAAGGGCTTTAACAGCAATTCTATTCAGAGACAAACCAAATACTGGGGGTGTACTCAGAAGTAAGTAAGTGATTGGATTGCACACCTGATTCGGGAGTGTTGGGAATGACCCTAGAAGCGCCAGTTAAATAATCCTTAGTTTAAAAGATGAATATAACTCTTGACATTTTTTGGAAGAACTAAGATGGTCATTTTAGCAAAGTATTCTGTGTATAGACATGAGTCATTTATCTACAAGTTTTAATGGTATTAAGTGAATGATTTTCCTGGGCTAGGTTTGGTGCAGGCACATGAAGAAAATGTGGGAACAAGGGGAGAGAAAAGGGGTATGAGAAAGAAAATCTGGTAGGGGCTTGACAGGGAAGGGCAGGGAAAAAAGAGGGAGAGCATTGGGATGAGGGTTCTGCTTGATTCCAGTTCTGTTCCTCTCTAATAAATGTAAAATACAGGGGCGCCTGCGTGGCGCAGTCGGTTAAGCGGCCGACTTCAGCCAGGTCACGATCTCGCGGTCCGTGAGTTCGAGCCCCGCGTCGGGCTCTGGGCTGATGGCTCAGAGCCTGGAGCCTGTTTCCGATTCTGTGTCTCCCTCTCTCTCTGCCCCTCCCCCGTTCATGCTCTGTCTCTCTCTGTCCTAAAAATAAATAAACGTTGAAAAAAAAATTTTTTTAAAATAAAAATAAAATACAAAAGTACAAAATAAATCCATACATGGAGTAATCTTAATCTCAAGTTATTATCATAAATATTTATCGGATAACTTCTATATACTAACCCCTATATCTCCTTCATTGCTTTTAAGAAAGTAAGAAACCCCTTCCGGAGACCAGATAGGTCATAGAGATGTGATCTGAATTTTGCGCTAGGTAGATATTAAGAAATACTACATTAAAAAAAAAAAAAAAAAGCAGTAGCTCCACTTGTTGTGATAAAAATAAATTTATTTGGGAAAAAAAATACCATCTTTCCTTGCTTGACAAGGGCAAATTGCCACCATAGTGGAGTTCAGTTGTTAAAATGAGTGACCATTGCTACCCTTCACTTCCATGTCATGTATGTATAATCAACAAGCAGCACAAGCGACAAGGTGTACAAATGACTGTTTCCAGTTCATCCCACTGAACCAACCCACTGAACCCCGTGGTTCATCCCACCCTGCCAACAGTTGCTTCCTGTCCTGCTGGAAAACAAACAAACATAGGAAGACAGGCCAAGATGGTCTTTTTGTTGATTTAAGTGTGTTCTTTAATTGGCTTAATAGTTCTCCACCTTGCAATTTCTAACTGAGTGTTGGAACCAACTTCATTTCTGTACACACCATGAATTAACAAATGTCTTCTAATCCCAAATCACTTTTAAAACAAACCCTTACTGAATGATTAACATATCTCTTTCAATGCATGGCTTTAGGTGCCATAATTTTGGCACACTTTGAAATGTGATTTTTTTTTTTCCATCCCAACATTGTGATGTCATAAGTTAAAAGTTCAACGCAGAATTTCATTATCACTGCTCCATTGCACTAATGCCCAGTAGTTGACCGTGGTCTATGCTTCATCATCCAAGTTTATAAAAGGAACTTTGGAATTTCAGTTGTGTTCAACCAGCTAACAGTCCTCTTTCCTGCTCCACAATTAAATAAGTCAGTATTTTTGGAAGTGCTGGTCCGAGCTGTTTGGGGCCCTCTGCATTGTCACAGGGTAAAGAGGCCTGAAACTTGATTATCTTTAGCAGGAAGATTTTAGTTCATAAGTACCAAGTGGTCATCACTTCCTTTCCTGTATCAGAAAGGGGAAGGAGGAAAGAGAAAACAATGATTTCAGAATCTGTGGGATGGAATAGGAATACTCTGCAGTCAGGCATGCATAGGTTATAGACACATTGAGTTCGACATATAAGAAGAAGAAAAGTTAAGGAGGTCAATGTACATTATTTTTGGTTTGACTAGATGCTTTTGGCAATTCTGAGGAGTTGTCCATGTAAAAGGACCCTGCGTCTCCTTTCATTGACAAAGCAATGGCTTTGTCACACGACAACAACATATGGCTACAATTGGCTACTCAATGGCTACAACAGATTTTCCCCTTTGCTGCAGTGGAGAAGGGGAAAGCTTAATTCTATATTTGTCCAACCAGGTATAGCTTTCCAAAGAATCACATCACATGAGACGTGGTTTCAGAGGTCATCTGTTGTACTCTGATGGCACTGGAAGGACCAAGAGGTTAAGGAGAGATCATGGGACACATTTGGTAACCAGAAGGGTCCAAAACAGAAAGCCAGGTGTTCTGATGATCAGTCCAGAGACTCTGTCAACAATTTGAAGGAAAATCAGTCTATTGTGGTTGCTGGACCTGTTTGATTAAAAAAGTGACCCCCATCTGTGTTCTGCAGGAGACGGAGCTGTCAGTTGGGGGTGTCAGTGATAGGCACCAGAAAGGGGACCTAGACACCAATATTTGCGATGTCCTTACTCCCCACATTCCCTCAGTGAGGTCTCTCTCTAATATTTACTCTCCCTTTATGGCCTTCCTCAATTTCTACCATTCTTAGGTTCCTAACCTTTAAACACCTCCAGGTGTACTTTTTGATGGAGTCAAAGTCATCACTTATTCTCATGGCCCCAGGACCATCCATTTCCGGCATCAGTCCCGTGACCTTCGTTTACTCTCTGTAGGGTCCATCCCAATTGGCCTGGGGTCCAATCAGATCAAGCTTTGATCTGATTATTCAACTAAAACTTCTCCAGCTGACTTCACCCATGACCATCTTCGGTAACAACCACTTCTGTTTTTATTTTTGATAGCCTCTTTTTTCAAAACTTTCAACATTTTAGTTCTTCAGCTGACTTCCTTGGTAGACTCCCTCAGTCCACTGAATTCTTTCGTTTGTCATGATGAGCAGACCCTCCTGTGAAGCAGGCATCTTCTCAACAGCCCCTTGCATGCCATACAGTGGATCGTCTGCTGATATTGATTCTTCTTCTCAGTTCTCAGACCCAATCCGACCAAGACGTTTTCTAGTCCCTCCCTTAAACCTTTTGCTCATTCCATGTGGCTGCACAAGAAAACATTTAACATCCTCCTGTGGCTTTTGTGATGCACACCAAAGTCCAAAAATCAAATACCAAAAACTTTTCGGTTACTTTCCAGAATTCACAATTACATTCTCTAATGATGATTTTTTCTTTACAGTTAAATACACATTGGAAAAAACAACTTTGAGAGACTTTCCTTACATAAGGTGCCTCTTAGGAAGCCACTGCCTATTAAGAAAATTAATTTCCCTTTATCCCAGCTTCCATGGCAACAATTTAATGCTCTGAGAGGAAGAAATGTGATTTTAAAAAACTGAACTTTTCTCAGAAGACTTCATTTCATATTTACCAGACATTCTTTGGAAACGCTCACTCATATCATTTCAAATCCCAAGATGCGGTATGAATCGATTAACAGAAAATACATCCTGTGGTTTAAAGTAGCAATTATGTTCTTCCATCTCCCTTCAGGAATTTGATTTAGAGATTTCTTCTCGAAAAACATGGGTAGGGGATATTTTCAGTCAACAACCCCACCTGTGACTACAGAGGAAAATAAATAAGGGCACAATTAAGAAAACTATCCTCATGTGACCCCTATTTTAGTTCCCCAAACCACTAAGTGGATGCTTTGCCACTGAGGTGTAGACCATTTGCATAAGTGTCCTGCCGAATGCCAGCAAAGCACAGTTGGTCGATGTAGAGCTACTGATATGTGTTCCCAACCAAAGCTATGCACAGCCTCCTCTCAAGCAGGTTCTCTGCTCAGCTCAAGAAAGGTTATTTATACCAAATACTGTGGAAAGGGAAAGGCCATGGACATTCCTAGAGCTCCACTCCTAAAAATAAGAGTTTTGACCTCTTACTTTGGCCACCTCAGAGTTCACCTTCTTGACGTTAGTGGACATAACTCAGGCCTTCTCGTTAGGGTCTCATGATATGCCCTAGAGATTTCAACCGCGTCATGTAGCTTTCTACCCCATTTTGTAAGAAACAATTCATTTCTAAAGCCAGTTTCAGTGGGAGGAAAGAAAATGAAAGATGGATTATTTCCCACAATAAGCTGATCTCTGAGAATAGGGTAAACCTTGGAAGAACCCGTTGTTAAGGCCACAGAGAAGATCACCTCAGGAGCATGGAGACCTGATTAAACACAATACTGACCTCCTCAGGCAGCAGATGCAGGACAAGAAGGGTGAGGCCTCTTTCTGATACTTCTCTTTGCTACCACACTCCTTCAGGAATTCCTGAAGGTCCGTTTCAGGAAATCCATTCTGTTGGTATTTCTTTAAAAAGTACATAATGTTGTTACCTTATTTGCAGAGCATGAGAAATGGCTCCCTCTGTCAACACATCAAACCCACCTTTGCTAAAATAAAACTCTCCCACATTGCTAGCTCCGATCCAAGAACTGATATTAACAGTGAGGCATCAATCTGTCAGTCCCAGAAAGCTAAGCCAGGGCCACCATGGGAACGGAAAACAATCCAAAAACCCCAGAAAGAAAGCCATGGCTGGGCAAGGGAGGGGTGTGTTAATAAAGGGAATGAAGGAAATAGTCAAAAGTCTAAAATTTTAATGTTAAGACCAGATAAGACCTCCCCTTTCTCTCACTGCCAATGTAGAGCCCTCAGGGAAGTAAGCCCTATTTCCTCTACTTTTTATTTTATTTTTTAGTTTATTTATTTATTTATTTATTTTGAGAGACAGCACACGAGTGGGGTGGTGCGGAGAGGGAGAGGGAGAGACAGAATCCCAAGTAGGCTCAATGCTAACAGCACAGAGCCCGACACGGGTCTCAAACTCATGAACCACGAGATCACGACCTGGGCCGAGATCAAGAGTCCGACATTTAAACGACTGAGCCAGCCAGGTGCCCTATTTTCTCTACTTTTGTAGAAATTGGTCACTTAGTGGGGCAGAAGGCAGAGGGGTCTTCCCACTTACCTCATGCTTACTGAAGTCGCTGGGGCTTGGCCCGCTCACCGGGGCAGGGGCACTGCCGCGTCAAAGACAGGAACCCACAGGGCAGGAGTACGCAGTTCCTGTCTCCATGCCCAGCCCTGCTGCTACAGCCAAACAACCATTCCCATGGGAGCGCTCAGCTAGCCATACTCAGAGTGCTCAGAAGCATTTCCAATAGACTGTCCTCTTCCGAATTAGTCTGAGAAGGGCTTAGGAAGAGGACAAAATCCCAAGGCACTGACATGAACCCCTGGTCCTGAAACAGAATTTTCCAAGCACAACCATCTGCTGTGGAGGTGCGGCCACACTAGGCAGCACAGAGCTCACTTCAAGCTACAACTCAGTTAAACAGGTCCAGTTTGAAAGGACACAGAACCCACAGGACGGCTTCAGAAGCTAGGACGCTCAGCAGTCACAAAAGGCTCAGTTTTCATGATTTAAAGGAAATTCGCACCACACACATGGTTATGTCATGCCGTGTTAGCAGTGTGTCCATATCTGGACAGGCTGTCACAACAGCAGTCATCCCTCATCACTCAAACTTATTCAAAAGCTCAAGTTCCAGAACAGGCAGGTACACCTGTACCTGCCATTGCCAACACGGACAGCCCAACTATGTGATTTACCATGCTCGGCTCATCCCGACCCACTTCCTTTCTCTCTTCCAGCATACTTCTAAACCCACCCACCCTGGTCAGGGCAACAGGGACAATGCCCTAAATGTATACTTAAAATTAACTTCCAGGGGCACCTGGGTGGCTCAGTCAGTTAAGCTTCTGACTTCGGCTCAGGTCATGATCTCACGGTTCATGAGCCTGAGCCCTACATCGGGCTTTCTGCTGTCAGCACAGAGCCTGCTTCGGATCCTCTGTCCCCACCTCTGTGTGCCCCTCCCCCACTTGAACTCTCTCTGTATCTCTCTTCAAATAAGGAAATAAACTTTAAAAAATAAAATAAAATTGGGGCACCTGGGTGGCTCAGTCAGTTAAGCATCCGACTTCGGCTCAGGTCATGATTTCACAGTTGGTGAGTTCAAGCCCTGCATCAGGCTCTGTGCTGACAGCTCAGAGCTTGAAGCCTGCTTCAGATTCTATGTCTCCCTCGCTCTCTGCCCCTCCCCCACACATACTCTGTCTCTCTCTCTCTCTGTCTCAAAAATAAAACATTAAAAAAATAAAAATAAAAAATAAAATTAACTTCCAACACCTAAAAAGTTTCTTTTCCACAAAGTCTCAAAATCAAAATACTATTGTCCTATTTTAAGTAAAAAGTGTAGTATTTTCCTATGTTCCAATCCAGATAGAATTTGTAGTCATTTTTTGGCAGCAAAGATTACTTACCTTGATGGTATCATAAGAATCTGTAATAAGTGCAATGAACAGGCTGAGGATCATATATATAAAAAGACTGATGAAGGAATATAAATACAGGCGACTGAACAGCCACACCAAGATGCTCTTCTGCTGTATTTGAGCAAAGGTCGCAAACATGTCATCACCATTGACCAGAGAAAACAGACACTCAGCAACTGTGTTCAGATCTTCAAACTGTAGGGGGGGAAACCAGAAATTTTTAAGACGGAATATCCAAAAAAGCAGAGAAGCATCTAGTTAGCTTCTTTTGCTGATGCTGTTGTCACTATCATTAAGTGACATTCATTTTATTTTTTAAAATTTGTTTATTTAAGTTCAAGTTAGTTAACATACACTGTAGTATCGGTTTCAGGAGTAGAACCCAGTGATTCATCACTCACGTACAACACCCAGTGCTCATCCCAACAAGTGTCCTCCTTAATGCCCTTCACCCATTTAGCCCATCCCCCCAACCCAATCAACCCTCAGTTTATTCTCTGTATTTAAGAGTTTCTTATGGTTTGCCTCCCTCTTTTTATCTTATTTTTCCTTCCCTTCCCTTATGTTCATCTGTTTCGGTTCTTAAATTCCACATATGAGTGAAATCATATGATATCTGTCTTTCTCTGTTTTATTTCACTTAGCATAATGCACTCTAGTTCCATCCACGTTGTGCAAATAGAAAGATTTCATTCTTTTTGATTGCTGAGTAATGTTCTACTGTATATGTGTGTGTGTGTGTGTGTGTGTGTGTGTGTGTGTATACCACATCTTTATCCATTCATCAGTCAAGGGACATGTGAACTCTTTCCATAATTTGGCTATTGTTGATAGTGCTGCTATAAACACTGGGGTGCATGTGCTCCTTCAAATCAGCATTTTTGTATCTTTTAGATAAATACCCAGTAGTCAGTTGCTGGGTCATAGGGTAGTTCTATTTTTAATTTTTTCAGCAACCTCCATACTATTTTCCAGAGTAGCTGCACCAGTTTTCATTCCCACCCACAGTGCAAAAGGGTTCCTCCTCCTTGCCCACATCTGTTGTTGCCTGAGTTGTTACTTTTAGCCATCCTGCCAGGCATGAGGTGGTATCTCACCATGGTTTTGATTTGTATTTCCCTGATGATGAGTGATGTTGAGCATTTTTTCATGTGTCTGTTAGCCATCTGAATGTCTTCTTTGAAAGGTGTCTCTGCATGTCTTCTGCCCATCTCATTTCTTCACTTAATTTTTTGGGGTGGTTTTTTTTTTTTTTTTTTTTCTTTTTTGGTGTTGAGTTGGATAAGTCCTGTATAGATTTTGGATAACAACCCTTTATCCAATAACTAATTCATTTTCAAACATCTAGAATATACCACAATATGAAAACATTATTCAAAACTCTCCTCGACGCTTACAATCTTAGTATTTCTCTCACTTTTTTTTCCTTTGGACTTTTTATATACTTGTGGTCACATCATCTAAGAATTTTGGATATTGATTTTTTTTCTACTTAACATTTCTTGAGTTATTCACACTTAGAAAGCATTCTTTTTATGTAACAGGCCATTCCTTGGATGTCAAATTTGACTATTTCCTTGTCACTAGACATCCCAATAATATTTGTTATTATAAAGGACAATGTAATAAACATGTCCTAGCATAATGTTTTTTCCTATTATTGGTTCTAAGTGATGCATGTCTGCCAAACCACTTTCTGAAGGAACTGTGTACTCTACAACCAGCAAGATAGAAGTGGCTGGGACACGGCACGGGCTTGAGAAAGTTTTGCCACACGGAGTGTTTCACTGTAGCCTTTCCAACCACAGGTCCAGGTAATTATAGCACGTTAAAAACAAAGATCACCACAGTGGGAAAGTGTCAAAAGATGAAGGATCACAGCTCATGCCTTCGAAGGGCTCCCATGCTAATAGCGGACAGGCCAAGATACACAATGCCCTGTGGTAGAGCTGGGGTGGGCTGTGGAAGCAAAGCGGCCCTCAGAACTATGGCCCGCAGGCTGAGTAGTTCACCAATGAGAGGAGAAAGGGGAGCGTTTATCAGTGGACATAGGGGAAAACAGCGCTCTACTGGGAAGTGGCTGGAGTCACGCGGCAAGGGCAACCTTTGGTCCTCTACACACTTCAAACTCCTACAGGCCAACTTGCAACCAGTAAAAATACTCTACCCAGAAGAGTGACACAAGCTGGTCTGTGTTTGTTAAAGGTAACCACAGCCCACGGAAGATCTCCTAGAATGAGATGATAAGCCTAGGGGCAGGGAGGCCAGTGAGAGGTGAGTGCGGGAGCCGGGGGTTGCAAGGAACCCAGGGGAGACTGGAAAGAGAAGGAAACGAAGATGAAAGTAAGTCTGGGAAGAGACACCTAAGGGACTCAGTTTTAGATGAGGCGAGTCTGAGGAGCCAGCGAGAAATGCTGATATTAGGCAGTTAGTTGGAGGCATACACCTGGAGTCCAGGAGCTGAGCGTGTGCAGAGTGGAATTCCACCAGCAGGCCCTCCTGGCTTTAAGTGGTTAACAACCTATTGCCACAGTGACTAACAACAGCAGGTGCATAATAAACAAACATCTCTAGGGCCAGGGGGTTAAACATCAGTGGAATGTAAAAGCTTCTATCTAAAGAACAATAATGACCTAACAGGCAAAAGACAATACGGTTTTCAAAAACACAGATGGAACAAGTTAGTGTAGAGTTTTGAACCAAATTCTGTCCTTAGCATGAGAGGCACATGTCCACTGAGTCAGTTTGGCTCTAGGGACAGCCCAGTCCCTGATGAATGTTTGCAGGACACCTCGACTCAGAGGTCCAGGTACTACATCACATGCCACAAAGTAAACCCTCCCACCCCCTAACCCAGAAATTGTCCTTTCCCTCCAAATTCCCTATTTCTGTTAATGACTCCAGTCTCCTGCCAAAGAACAATTACGCCAAAACCATCAAATGCTTAAAACTGTGTTGAATTGATTAGTCTTCCCTTCTCTTCAATCTTCTAAGGTCTATGTGCGCCTATGATGTTTTTCTGATCCACTCTGATGTCAACACTTACACCCAGATTATTATGAAAACCTCCAAGCAAGTGGTCTTTACTCCAACCTCCTCATCCTGCAGTCCAGACTTCAGTAAAATCCAAGCTTCATAGACTATAGACTCCAGGTCATTTCGCTTGCTTAAGAATATACAAAGTTGGGCGCTTGGTCAGTTGAGCATCTGACTTCAGCTCAGGTCATGATCCCATGGTTCGCGTGTTCGAGCCCTGCGTTGGTCTCTGTGCTGCCAGCTCAGAGCCTGGAGCCGGTTTCGGATTCTGTGTCTCCCTCTCTCTCTGCCCCTCCCCCCCTCATGCTCTGTTTCCCTCTCAAAAATAAACAAACATAAAAAAACCAGGGGCACCTGGGTGGCTCAGTCAGTTGGGCATCCGACTTTGGCTCAGGTCATGATCTCGCAGTTCTTGAGTTCGAGCCCTGTGTCGGGCTCTGTGCTGCCAGCTCAGAGCCTGGAGCCTGCTTGGGATTCTCTGTCTCTCTGCCCCTCCCCTGCTCACGCTCTTTCTCTCTCAAAGATAAATAAACATTTAAAAAAATTGCTCAATTAAAAAAATAATAATCATATACAAAGTCAGGATGCAAAGTAAAAATCCAAACCAAGAAGGTTGGGATAAGTTTCTTCTTCACGTGGCCTCTTGCTCTCTCCTCATCGTCAATGTTAGCATCCTGTGTCTGTCTGCTCCCACACGCCAGGCCCACTTCTTTCTCTTTTCCTCACGGATGTGTCCTCTTCACCTGACGTGATGTCCTCCTCCACCTCCTTCTCCCCAGCCCCATCCCTGTATCCCACTAAGCCAATGTTGAAGGGCTATTTCAAAGTCTACTTCCAGACAGACTGCGCTGGCTGCTCTAGTCCCTTCCCTGTTCTCTGTATCAGTAAGAACCATGGAGTAAATTACTAGCTTGTCTCCTCATTGGTTTTATACACTTCTCCATGTCCCAACTAGATAACACACACCATGTCCTAACCTCCCTGCTCCATGTCCAAATCCACAGGGTAAAAGGGTAAAGCTTGTAACCAAGGGAGAGTAACAAATGTAGCCCAAACAAAGATCATGCCCGTGCCTTTACCGCATCAGCAACAATTCGGAGAAACTCTGAAGTTGCTCTCCACAAAGATCTGGAGGGAATATTCACTTGAGCAAACCACTGAACAATATGCAGATTATCTAACAGTAAGATGGGCAGTTCTCAGAGTCAATATTTTCCATCCCTACCACCATCCTTAAGACAATGAAATTAAACCTGGTTTCTATAGACATGAATTACAACTCTGCCAGCACCATTAATAATTCTTTTGGAATCTAGTCAATTCCTTTCTTTAGTTTCAAGAACCCGTAACAGTCTGTGCTTCAGGTTCCAAAGCTGCAAATAGTTGTTGGGTACATTCTCAAATTCATTCCTTAGTCTCTTGTGTCTCTTGTGCGGTTACTTAGTATCAGCCTAGATATGATATCTGCTTCAATATGAATGTTATTCACAACCATTGTATCTCCCTCTCCTCTATGCGCATGAGATGTATTTTAGCCCACCAAACATTTAAAGGAGAACCAATAAAATAAATGGTACACATCCTGCCATTTTGTACCTGGAGAAGTGGCTGTGAACCACACTCGGTTTCAGTGGCCAAAATCCATAGAAATGAACTTAAATAATATCCAAGGTAAGGAGAATAAGATCCTAATGTGCTTCCAGTCTAGGACTACATTTATATGGAATTGCTTTGGTTCTTTTGAGAACTAGCTGAGCCTCTACCATGTTTTATGCACCCTGCTAGACCTGGGAAATGCAAAGAGCAACAAGCCACAGTCATTGCCCTCCAAGAACTCAGTCTAGAAGAACCTGACAATGTTCGGTACACAGTAGACACTTAATAAATATTAAGTGGTTATTCCCCCCCCCCCCAGGTTCTATGAGACCACTGTGTGAACTCAAGCACTTGTTCCACAAATGATCACTTTGTGACTGAGCCGCAGAGAACTTTCATTCGAATGAAAACATTACCTACAGTGGCTTATTACAGAAAAGGGCATAAAAAATTGCTTTAAGAGCTGGTACTGAGAACCTCATGCAACATTCAGGTGAAATGATTTAACTGGCTAACAGCTGTTTTGAATAAGAGAGGTGCTTGGCTAAAAGGAGAAGCCTTGAAAGACTGAAGATGTCATATGGGTTCTACCGAACTTCTACCCAGGGCATCAGTGAAGTCCAGCATTTTTTCAGTGCCTTGGTCTTCTCATTTGTAAAATGGGGACAGTGCAATGTAACACTGATTTATTCTTCACGGTGAAAAAGTCCTATGGAAATGCAAGAGCCACATTAGCATAATGTTCTCCCAAACCTCATCTTCAATTATTAAACATCAACAGTCTGTGGTCCTCTGTGTCCAGACATTTTGAAAGGGCGCTGTGCCAAAGTCCATTAGTGCTGGAATCAACATTGGCCAGAACTTGGGTCTCTACTCTCTTTCAGTTGAACCACTGAAATCCAATGTCTAACAGGAAAACAGGAAGCTAGAATATGGAAGTCCTGCTGCCAATCAAAGAGCCTGTGAAAGTCTAGTTCTCCTGATACCTCCTCTTTACAGTGTTCGGTTTGTTCATTTAAAGGAAGAGTTAGTTGGGGCGCCTGGGTGGCGCAGTCGGTTAAGCGGCCGACTTCAGCCAGGTCACGATCTTGCGGTCTGTGAGTTCGAGCCCCGCATCAGGCTCTGGGCGGATGGCTCAGAGCCTGGAGCCTGTTTCCGATTCTGTGTCTCCCTCTCTCTCTGCCCCTCCCCTGTTCATGCTCTGTCTCTCTCTGTCCCCCAAAAAATAAATAAACGTTAAAAAATAAATAAATAAATAAAAAAATAAAGGAAGAGTTAGCTTCCATACCCAAGGATTTTAGAAATCCTAGAAAATGCTTGTTGTGGTGCCCAGCTTTTCAAGACTTCAGGTAATTCTCAAGGTCTTCTGTTCAAGAGATGCTGACAGAGTCTGAAAATTCTGACCGTTTAGATTAATTTGCAGGGGAAGGAGGGGCACAGAGGGCAGTAAACATTTTGAACTTCAGATTCAAAGAAGCAGCAGCAAAATAGAGAAGGAAAATGCAAAATTCCAGAACCACTGAAGGTTTCGCCCTCCACTGACTAATGCCTTCACTGAGTTAATGCAACTATCCGTTTCCCCAATGTATCAGTCTGGCTAGAGATGAAAGATAGATGCCATAAACAGACCTGCTATGCAACCCTAGAGACAACCCTCATCCCTCTGGTCCTCTGGGGGAGAAACGGACAGCAGACATTAACAGGGAGATACAAGTCAAGAGGTGCAAGGTACAATATGGCAGACATTAGCTACATGTGACCACCGAGCACCTGATATACAGTTGGTCCAAACTGAGATGTGCTGTCAGGATAAAATACACACCAGATTTCAAAGTATAGAAAAAAAAAAAAAAAGGAGTATAAAATATCTCAATGTTTTATATTGAGTACATGCTAAAGTAATCTCTGGCATATATTGGATTAAATATATAATTAAAATCAATTCATCTGTTTTGTGGTTTTTTTTTTTTTTTTTTTTTTTTTTTTTTTTACTGTGGTTACTAGGAAATTTGGAAATACACATGTGGCTCTCATTTGGAGCTCTCATATTTTTACTGAACAGTGCTAGTCCAGAGAATCCCACTCTCACCTGGATTCTTTAAAAGGACAGAACCAAACATAGGAAAACACACTCAGACTCACAAAACAAATAACATCATTCTCTTCAAGGTAATCTTGACACATTGAGGGAAGTAAGACTGATTAAGTAGCTCTCCTCTCACAGTTGATCTATTCCTGGGTCAAACCAAATGCTCTTTTGTAATGATCTGTTTTAGAGAATACCAAGAAAAGCCCTACAGGGCATTGGTCAAAGCAGGTGGATTGGGGTCACACAAACCTGGATGTGAATCCTATCTGCCATTTACTAGCTGTGTAACCTCGGGAAAACTATCTAACATCTTAAGATCCTGATTTTAGGTAAAAGAAATGTAATATTTCCCCTACAGGGCTGCTGGGTGGGTTGACAGCAAGAGGTAAAGAACTTGAGCACTATATCTATCTAACATATAATGCTTGGGAATGGTAGCTATTTTAGTAAAATCCAAGCAACATTATCTAAGCATCTTCCAGAGTAATGATGGGGTAGAGGAAATGGAGGGCAAAGGAGAAAGAACCACTCATCCTGAGGCCTTGAAACCAGTGAATTGAAGCAGAAATTCTTAGGCTCAGTATTTATTCCGCACAGTACAACACTGCCCCCTAGTGACAAGAATGTTGATAAGCATTCAGAGCAGGACGTAAGTGAGAAAGAGAAACGTACATTTTCCTGAGCGCTAAATAGTAAGTACTCCAGATCTGAGAGATTGTATTAAACTACGATTTTTACTCATGAGTCACCTTTAAAGCAGTGGCATGGAATTGGAAGAGCAATAATATTATCAAGATTTACTATTAACCCAGGGATTGTCACTTTGTTAATTACACAGTTTCTCCAAAGGGAAAACAGTCATTCTCCCTGGACATATTAAATGTAACACTTAAAGAGGAGAAAGCTTGCCTGTGTGTCAAGTTGCTAGGATTTACATTAGTATGCTAACACAGGAAGTTGGCGCTTTGTGGACCGCTCGCTTTTTGTGAGTAGTTGGCGAACCAGATTTGATCATATGTTTTGTTTCATGCGACTACCAAGGTCAAAACTGAAGGCTGAGCTGTTCTATACGCTTTAACACAATCCTCTGCACTAAGCCAAGAAACCTGTAGCCTGGGCTGTAGAGACCAAACAAGAGGAGACAGAAATGCTTAGCACAGTACCTGACATACAAGCATCAAGTAATAGCTGCCTATTATTTTTCATTGTGTTGTTTCTGTTGTTCCAACTGCCAGAGACCCATGGAAGAAAAACTATAAGATGCAATGATTCCTCTTACTTATTTTGGTATGAAATCAAGGCATACCTAATTTCATTTCCTGAGGCATCTATCAAATGTACTGTTCTAAAAGAACATCTGAACATAACTTTGATGTCCCTACGATGCTGCTGCTACTGAGTGAAGCCCAGTGTTAGTTTAGAATTCAGATACTGATCTTTAATAAGGCACAAAGAGAACACTTTAATCAAAACCACCTACAAAGACAAGATGTGTTATCATTTTAATCATAAACCTAACAGGGTCATTCTGGGCAGTCTTTGTCCACCTTCATTCTCCTCAATGAATCTGGACGAAAACCTTACTGCTTTAAGTTAGAAGGATATTGTAATAACTTTCCTCATTTACTTTTCATTTTTACTGTAGTGACCTCACGTCCAAATATTTCTCATTTGATGGTCAGCTGGGTTAATATGTGCCTCCTGAAGCCCAGACAAGGGAAATGCACTCTCTAGTTACAGTTATAGTGCTTGCTTTGATATCCTGGAAATATTCAGTATCCTGGAAAGGGAAAGAAAGCCAATGCAAAGACAGGTCTCACTGAGGTCGAGGGTACGTGCCAGTGCTGGGTAGAAAGCAGGGCAGTGCTGGGACCCACTTGTAAGAGTCCCAAGTGCTTAATTCATAGAAGCAAGGATTAGTGCTACACACCTTGTCGTGATAAGGTCCTAAAACAATCCAGCCACAGAACGTGTAGCCCAAGTAGATCATACCAGCACAAGCACAGAAGCGAAGAACTTTGGGCAGTGAGGCTTGCATCGTTAAAATGAGCACCTGAAATAAAAACCAACAGGAGGGAATTTAAAAGTAGCTGACTGGCACCCAAAGAAGGAATGAGTCTCAATCCTAGTGCCCTACCCGATGCCACATCCTTACATTATATGCTTGGAAGTAACCCAGGTATCTGATGACGCCAACCCAGACAAAGAGCGTAGACGTTCCGAGCAAAATGCTGCACAGGTCGTAATTGGTGAGATTCTAAAGAATGAAAAAAATAGACATGAGTAAAACACTCCACTCCGTTCAGGGTATTAACCTCACTTTAAACTGACTGGAAAAGAATGGACTGACTGCCTCTCTATATGTGATACTAAGAGCCCGTAAACCGAAGAAGAGGACAATTCCAAATGTGTTTCTCATTTCCTTTTAGTATTTGAGTTGGTTGAACTGAGTTTTTGTTCAAACAGTATCTGGAAATAGTAACTGCCTTTACTACTGACCTAGGCATTAAAGAGTATAAAGTAATGGTGTTTGTGAAATATCAAACAATACCATTCGCCTATTTTTGAAAGAAAGCTCCAACATGATTTGCTAACCCAGTTCTTTCTCTCAAGGGCTTTTAAGTCTAATTGAGGAGACAAACACACAAACACAGTTCTAATTTAATATACTAAGTGCAAAGAGAGCCACAATGCCTGGCATGTCACACAGGGCTCTCCAGAGGGTGACTCCAGAATGGAGCTGGGCCTGGAGGGCAGGTTGAGAGAGGACACTGCAGGTCAATGGACAAAGGCTGAACAGAGGCACAGGCCAAGAGCCAGCAGGATGTCCCAGAGACGACCACTGATGGGTCCGGGAGACCTAAGACAGGGAGGGAGGCAGAGCGAGATGATGGGTTCCCCAGACACCATGCTGAAAGGAGGACACTGCATCCCAGTTGGGGCCCTGAGAGGCAGAGAGGATTTAGACACTTCTGGACAAATTAGTTTGACAGTGGGGTGGATGGATCTGAGGAATATAAGGAGGAAGGCAGGAAAACCAATGAGAAGACTGTTGTGGGGTGCCTGGGTGGCTCAGTTGGTTGAGCATCCAACTTTTGATTTCAGATCACGTCATGATCTCACAGTTCTTGAGTTCGCGACCCCCGTCAGGCTCCGTGCTGACAGTGCGAGGCCCGCTTGGGATCCTCTCCCGCTCCTCTCTCTGCCCCTCCCCACCTCCAAATAAATAAATAAACATTAAAAAAAAAAAAAAAAAAGGAATATGCTATAGTAGTATAGGCCTGAGAGGAAGATATCGTGAAGGAAGCCAGAGTAGTCAGGGTGGAGAGGAGGGAGGCACTTCAGGTGGTCAGCATCTGCTGACTGACAGTAAGGAGGGGAGAAGAGCCAGATGAAGGGGGGGGGGGGGGTCAAGATGTCGTCATGGGATTAAATCAACTAACAACAAGAAGGTGTCAGGTGCCTAGTGGTCACTCAGTATTCCTGTCCTCACTCCCCTCCAAGCGCACCCATCAGTCATGGATAGTCGCCACTGGCTCTTGCCATGATTGGTTCATGGGCCAGCTGCTTCTTCTGCAACTTAAAAAAGAAAAAAGAAAAATGAAGCCCACCCAAACAGCCAATTTTCTGTTCCTATTGTGAAGATGCTGAGTTTCCTGGGGGATATTCCTAGGGATATCGTCTTTCACAGAACAACAGTTTCCTTAGTTTCCCTTAATGAGGAATCAAGTCAGAGGAAATAACCCAGGCATCTGATGTGAGATGGTTTTATGGATGTGAGAAAAGAGGAAACATCAGACTCAAAGTAGTCTCCATAAGGATTTTATATCTCAACGTGCCGGGGGTCCCCCAGAAGAAAAGAAACAGCAGAACATTAAAATGGGTTGCCCTCACCTTTGCTTTAATTTCCATTTTTAATATGGATCCAATTATTGTCATTAGGTCGCTGATAATCACCAGGATATACCATCCATTGATGAACTCCCACTGGTCGGCGTTACACACGTGTCGCTTGTACTTCTCCAGGAAGAAATTGAGAAATCTCTGCGGCAAACATTTTAAAAAGCATTTCTTACAAACCACACTGCCCTCTGGAAGGAGAAGACAAGCGCAAAACAGTGCTCTCGCCTGTAAAATGATATGGCATTACCTTTCCCAACCTGACAGATCCTCTTTGAGGGTGGGGATTACGGCCCACTTTCCCCCATAATCTATTGCAGCTAAAAGTAAGTAAGCATTCTAGTACCTGCTAAGTTAACTCAAACATCAAATGCTTATGTTCTAACACCAAGAGACTCTTGTCATAATTGCTACCGCATAGTACATTCTCAATATTTTACACGTTATCAACTCATTCAATCTGACTCCCCTACGAATCCGGTCTATTTTCAGAAGAAGAAACTGAGGCATGGGAAGGCTAGGCAGGATTTGGGTCTGGGCAGCCTGGTTCCAGAGTGTGTAGTCCCAATGGTGGGAGTCAATCATGACTCCCAATGGTGCCCCCTAACTTCGGCAGACCCAGGACCATGACCTCCGATGGAGATTATCAAGAGGCTTGGGGGACAGGTAAGAGAAGCAGATTATTTACAAAATAAGTTGACAAAGGCCAAGAGTAAGAAAAATAGGGGTGCCCAGGTGGCTCAGTTGGTTCAGTGCCCAACTTTGGCTCAGGTCGTGATCTCACAGTTCATGAGTTCAAGCCCCACATCAGGCTTGGGCTGACAGCTCAGAGCCTGGAGCCTTCTTCAGATTCTGTGTCTCCCTCTCTCTTTGCCCCTCCCCTGTTCATTTCTCTCTCTCTCTCTCTCAAAAATAAAGAAACATTTTTAAAAAAAGAGTAAGAAAAATAGATCGTACACTATTTTCTTGCTCCACGGATGGTATCCACAAGTGATGACTTCCTGTATTACCCCTGACCCCAGTCTGCATTTACACACATACAACAAGACAGAATAAGATTTGTGGGGAGCTGAAGTATGTATTCACAAGAACTCTGAGGGTAAAAAGGTAAAATGAAACTCAGGAGAGAATAAACTATTTTTAAAAATAGAAAAAAGTATTCTGTGCTTCATTATAACCCATTTACCATGCCTCCCTGTCAAAAGGAACTCTGATTTGAAGACAAAAGATGAAACCCACACATGCTATTACTCTGTTCTTAAGATCACGCCTGAATTTAAGAGGGTCTTGTTTATTCTGGAAACATTCAAAAGCCTCAGAGTTCACCACTGTGCACCTATGCTTAGCAGCTCAGTTTTAAGCAGGATAATTATCTGATCCCACCTGACATGCCAGGAGCCTTACCCACCCTGCACACCTCAGGTTGATTAATGCCTTGTAGGGGGACAATCGTTCAAAGGAATCTAATTTAGTCAAGAGCTCCAAAAAGGGCAGGATGACCCAACATCAACTGTCCACTGTCTGAACAAACAGGATGGAGGCCTAGAAGGGAGAGAGAACATTTGAACACACACTTACCTTTCGTAACCTTAGAGCTAGAACAATGGATCTTGTGCACAGAATAAGAGATGCCAAGCATATCACAATGACAAATGCATCAAACGCCAGCACGTACTGGGTGTTTTTCTGAACTGAGGAACAAAAACAGAATTCAAATGTTAAACACACCTTACTTGGCAATAATTCTCAAACAAAATGGCAGTCTGAAAAGTTCAAATGATAAATGCTTAAATATCAGAAACAAATCACACTGCATTCATTTAGAAGTCTTTAAATAGGGTAAAACATTCTCTGATGTTAAGTTATACATTTAAAAACATAAACTCTTTGCTAAATGTACTAAAAATATTTCCTATAGAATAGAACTCAACAGAAGGTGGTCCATTTGGGCTCTATTCAACAGAGGCAAAACTGGTTCTTTTTCATAAAAACACAAATATCCAATTTTCCGTTAATGAAGGAACAATTCAAAACACTGCTCCTCAGAATCCCCATTTCCTTTCTTTTTTAATGTGCATTTGCTTTTGAGAGAGAGAGAGAAAGAAACAGAGTGCAAGTGGAGGAGGGGCACAAAGAGAGGGAGACACAGAATCCAAAGCAGGCTCCAGGCTCTGAGCTGTCAACACAGAGCCCGGCATGGGGCTTGAACTCACGAACTGTGTGTGAGATCATGACCTGAGCCAAAGTTGGGCACTACACTGACTGAGCCAACCAGGTGCCCCCAGAATCCCCCCTTCTGTTTCTTGACCTTACTGTGTACTATGTACTGTCCCAGTTCTTCTGCACATGGAGAAAACCACCTCTTGGAATGGAATCACAGCAGTAATCAAACTGTGGTCGCAGACTACACAGTAGCATGGGGGAATGTACTGGAGGAAGATGTACCTGTAACCTCTGCTTCTCGGAGACCTGATGGTAGCATTCCAAATGCCTGGCCCCCTGCCCATGCCTGCAGCTTCGTCACCTGCCCCTCGGTGCTCTCCCCCACCTTCTCTACCTTGATGCGACACTGTTCTTCCTCTGTCCCTGCTCCTACCAGATTTGCTGGCCCTCTTGCCTCAGGGACTTCTCAAGTGCTGATCCCTCTGCCTGGAGCACACCATACGAGTCAAATTATTCTTTTTCAGCCTTGGGTTTCAGATTAAATATTTAGGGAAGAGAATTCCCTAAATTCCCATCTTTATTAGCCCCTCCTATATTCTCACAGCACTCTCCACAAGTATACATACTCATAGCTCCTTTCATTCTTCTTTGTGTGATGGCCACTGAACCCGTAACGATGTCTTCTAAGATGGCACACACAGCAAGGAACACAGGGACAGTGCAAAAAAGGAAAGACACGGTCTCTGGAGCCTGATGAGCTGGCTCTGAACCTCAGCTCTGCACTCAGAGGCTGTGAAGCCTTGGGGAAGGTCCTTCAGGGTCCTCATCCTTTGTCACTGCCCACCCCCAAAATAGGTAGAATAATAAAAAAAAAAAAACTCTACATCATAGGGCTGTTGTGAAGATTAAACAAGCTCATATATGAAAGCACTTGGAACAGTCCCAGGCAAACAACAGCACGCATTCATAGTGCTTCTTGTTGTGTATCATTTGATGCCTACCTTCCCCACTAAATGATTGACTCTAGGAAGTGGGGACTGTATGTGTTTGTTCAACACTACAGTGTCTGTGCTTTCTTAATGCCTCAGTGTGTTTATGAATAAATGGAGAGCACTGGCACAACATGAGAAGACTACTGAATAATCCAAGTTAGAACCTGTGAAGGGCTGAGGGAGAGGAGAAGGCACAGAGCTGTGAGAGACCAAGAGTCAACCTGGTCTCCAGAGGGACCTAAGCAAGAAGAGAGAAGGACCATCCAGGAATGACTCCGGTTTTTCTGTCTTGGTGAGCTGAGCTCAGTCTGGACATTCGTGACGAGAGAGGAAAACTTGGTGGCAGCTAAAGCCACGGGTGTGAACATAGCCACTGAGAGAGACCACAGAGGAAAACACAACTAGGAAGGACGGGGAGGGGGGGGGGGGGGGCAGCAAGGTGGGGCATTATGAAGAGATGAGCTCAAAAAGTAGACTGAGAAGGGCCATGGGACAAGGGAATGGGACGGAGGGCAGGTGAACTTCAGTGGTGTGCTCAGAGGGGATTATAAATCGGAGCACTCCACAGCGACACCTCTGCAGAAAAGGCATCTAACAAAAAGACCAAGTGTGTATGGATTTAGTAATGCAAGGGCGTGAGCAACAACGGCAAGAGTGTCTGAGGGCAAACAGCTCATCCTGTGCGTTAAGGGCATAGGCAGCGAGTAAGTGCAATTCACTGACTGAATTATCGAGGCGTGCTGAGCTTTAGCCGCCTCCACTGCAGTAGGGGGAGCAGCTGGGCCTGCCTCATGGGCTGTCAGGAAATCAGGTGAGATCACTTATGCCCAGTGCTTGCTGCAACGGTACCTAGCACCTAGCACTTACATTTACTTTCAGCCGTTTTATAGTGAAGAAGCTTAAATTATCTTGTGATAACATCTAATGAGTAGATAAGAAAACAACTTAACTGGAACCGAAGACAGACTTTTTCTTTCTTCCTTCCTTTCCATCTTTCTTTCCATTATCTATGTATCTTTCTATCTGTGTGTATTTCTACGTATCTATGTATCTATTTCCTCCTTTCTTCTTTTTTCTCTTTCTATGTATCTTTTTATCTATGTATCATTCTTTCTACATACCTACCTAATCTATCTATGTATCTACCTGCCTATCTTTCTATGTATCTGTGTATCAATCTATCTTTCTATGTATGTACATAAGTATGTATCTATCTAGCTATATTTTTCTTTGTATCTTTCTTCTTTTCTTTCTTTCCTTCTTTCTTTTCTTTCTTTCTTTTTCTATCATTTACCTATCTCTCTATGTGTCTGTCTGTCTATCTATCTATCTATCTATCTATCAGGGCTATCTATCTATCTATC